>NC_047119.1:68261355-68585980 GCF_902500255.1 Thalassophryne amazonica
GAGAGTGTGTGTGTGTGAGAGAGAGAGAGTGTGTGAGTGTGTGTGAGAGAGAGTGTGTGTGTGTGAGAGAGAGAGTGTGTGTGTGAGAGAGAGAGTGTGTGTGTGAGAGAGAGAGAGAGAGTGTGAGAGTGTGTGTGTGTGAGAGAGAGAGAGTGTGTGAGAGAGAGTGTGAGAGTGTGTGTGTGAGAGAGAGAGCGAGAGACAGAGATAGAGAGAGACAGAGTGTGTGAGAGAGAGAGCGAGAGACAGAGTGTGTGAGAGAGAGAGCGAGAGACAGAGTGTGTGTGTGAGAGAGAGAGAGAGACAGTGTGTGAGAGAGAGAGAGAGAGTGTGTGAGAGAGAGAGAGACAGTGTGTGTGAGAGAGAGAGAGCGAGAGAGACAGAGTGTGTGTGAGAGACTGTGAGAGAGTGAGAGAGAGAGACAGAGAGAGAGAGTGTGAGAGAGAGAAAGAGAGAGAGTGTGAGAGCGTGAGAGAGAGTGTGAGAGAGAGAGAGAGAGTGTGAGAGCGTGAGAGAGAGTGTGTGTGTGAGAGCGAGAGAAAATTAAGGTAATATTTTGCATGAACATTACTGAGTGGAATGGAGGCAAACTAAAGAAGCTTGAAAAACTTAAATAACTTGATAACTAATAACACCAAAACCTTTAAATTAAATTGGTTAAAATTAATTAACAGTGTAGAGGACAAAGCAAATTAAGTATACAAAACCACTTAATTAAATGCGTTGCTAAACCTGGGTTTGTCTGACTATAAATGCCTTGTGTGAACTCAGTGGCTGAGTTAGAATTTCTTTTAAAAACATGCAAATTGCTATTTTAGGGTTTTGTTTTGTTTTGTTTTTAAACTGAGCAAATAATTTGTTTTAGAGTGTGGAATACTCCAAAGAATATTTCACTTCTGTGAACTGATCCTCATAACGTGTAAAGTGAAATCAAAATACCAGCATGGCTGCAGCTTTGAACACTGTTACAAACAGCCCCGGCCTCCCCCTAATACCGTTATAACTGGTCTGCTGTCCCAATAAAGATCACAGCTTTGACCCCCTAAAACAAACAAAAAACATCACTCATTCATTTTATCTTAAATTTTCATCCTCGTTTCCACACCAGGAGCAACATTCGGGAATAAATCCGAGCAGCTCGTCAGCTGAGCTGAAGTGGATCCAGAGGAGTCAGTCCGCAGCTGGCAGAGGTGGATGCGCTCCTTTCCACCCCGCAGTAAAGCGCGCAGATCAGCAGCCTCCGTGACGTGTGCGCGCTGACAGTGTGAATGAAGCCTGACACGGTTTATCACGAGTCAGACAAACGACTCTCCTCCAACCGGGATGTGCAATTGTCATTAAACCACGAGAAAGATCTGATGTGCACCTCCATGCGCCTCCAAAAGGATCCCCGCCAAACTTTGGTGTCATTGATTTGATTAGTTTTGTCCCGTTTTAAACCTCTGAAGAGTTCTTCAACTTACTCCAGCAAAACACACGGAGACAAAATAAAAATAAATAAATATAACCCAAACGTTGTCGTCACCATCATCTCTTCCTGTCTGACTGACTGACAGCAGCAGCTGTAGCGTCACGTGTATCACTGACTGTAATCTAACGTTCCCGCATTTTTGTAGCAGGGGTTAAAATTCCGGCGCCCCAAAGCCATTAATTTTGGCAATGTTGATTTGCCAAATATTTATTAATTTTCCCTAGCAACTACATACAATTGGTTATTTCGCTGCACTTCAAGGGCGCTTGAATGATCGCCCAAGACGAGGAATGATACGTTCTCTGCTTCTGTCGGTGGAAATGCACTGTTGAATGAGAGTCACTTGGAGGAAGTGTTGTTTTAATCATTCATATTACATGCATATTACATGTAGGCACATACTACTAAGTAAAACTGACATTGATAATACTTTTTATATATATATATAAAAAATGACTTTTCCCCTCCATCTAGGAGGGCAGCGCCTGAGCGCCCCCTATGGGCCAGCTGCCACTGGAAATTTCCCATTGAAGGGATATACTGGCTTAGAAGTTGCTAAAAGGTTAATTTTGGGAAAGGTCAATAATTTAGGTCAAGGTCACTGGGGTCAAAGGTTAAATTTCCACCTGACAATGACTTATATTGTCAACCAGGAAATTCATTCCTAAAAAGTCATTATTGTATTTTCTGGACTATAAGCAACACTTTTTAATAATTGTTTGGCAGCTCCTGTGACTTATATTTCAAAGTGACATCAAAAATATACAGCATTATCATCTCTCACCACCAGATGGCAGTGTCTAGACGTATGACAACTGAAAGGTGCTCCTGCACACTGATCTGGACTAGGTAGAAGCACAAAAAGAATAATAAAAAGAAGGAGGTCTGAATGAAGAGGACATGCTGTGTCCTAAACTGGTCTCCCTTTACTGATTTCTGAGATCCAATTGTTTATGTTTGTGGCTCAAAAATTAATGTAATACCCAACTGGGGCATCTCATTGTGTGCAACCGCTGCTCATAGTGGTGCTGTAGAAACTTGTTACCAGTCAGGAAAATTTTGAACATGTTCAAATATAATGTGAGGTAGTGACATAATGATTCACGAAAGTGAATAATCTGATGTTATTTGTGCAGATAGAAGGTAATAATGCACATATTTAATTTTTATAGAGTCTTTGATTTTTATTTCATTACTCATCCTTGAAATAATTTCTTTTCTATATAAAAACTAACCTTCATACTACTCTGCACTCAACTTGTTTGGACTTTATGGGACAGCTGGAAAAGCAATGGAGGAGGAAGGCTAGGCTAAGGTAACGCTACCTGTATAATAATTTAAAAAATAGTTATTTTAAAAGGTTTATTTATATTTAGTGACTTTAACAAGCACATGCTTAACTCAATGTTGAAGCACTCGGTGCATCCGGGCATTTGAATAGATGCTATTCAGTGGGCAAAAGAAGCAGTCCTTTGTGCCTTCTACAATAATATTAATTAGTCTGTGAGCTTGTGCTTACTAACAGTGTTTGCATTTTAAACAATGGTCTGATGAAATTAATTTGGTTTTCGTTGCATGAAGTGGTAGCACCATTCCTTCATTTTTTAATACCAGCTTAGTCCTGTGAATAATAACTAATGATAACCATAAATGTAGTTTCTTCCATATGTTGTCTTTGCTGTTTTTTAATGTCTTTGCATTTGCAAACCGTCACTCACTTTGTTTCCGTCGCTCTGCACGGTGGCCATCATCAGATCGTCCTTGATGTGCTGGCTGCAGTGTTGACAGGTGCACTCAAAGTGGAATCGATCCTTCAGCTTCTGCCGGCGGTCAGCAGAGAGGTCGAGGAAGTCCACGTAGCTGACGGTCAGCTCCTCACCCTCTGCCACCTTCCTCAGAGCACGCAGCTCGATCCTGGTGACAGCACGTCAGGTCTGATTAGCGTTTTCAAGTTCCACTGCATGATCTCCACTGTGCAAAGGGTTTATGCCCACCGTATGCATCGAGTGGTGGCAGGAGCAGATCTACAAGGAGGCGTGGTCTAATGTCACACCACACCTCCACATCCTCTAATTATAATTTACTCACAGTCTGATGATGTGGGCAAAACTTCATATGACTTCATATTGGTTCAGGCCAACAACAGAGTTAAAACCTGTCTGTGTTCTAAACGAACGAGCTGATTAATGACCAGCGACTGTATTTAAAACAAGGGATTCTGAGATGATCTCATGTCCATTAAGGTCACACATGGCCAAACATTAATTTATTACTGCAGCTATGAAGCACTGAATCGGCGCATCTCCAAATCAGTAAAGTTTCAGACTAAATAACTAAAACACAAAGTCACTCTGGAGCAGACTAATAACTTTAAATATTGAAAACATCTTTAACAAAAGCATCTTGTGGGCTTTTGTAAACCCACAAGATAAAGATATCCCCACAATATAACCCCATAAATAAAACATGAAAACTAGATACAATCTGAACACTGGATTCTCTGTTTTTTTAACTTGATTTTTAAAAAAAATATCTTTGACTGTAAATTATTGATAACATTGTCTCATATGAAGCACAGATTTTAATGTAAATATTTTACATTTTAATTAAGTTAATATTAACATAAATATTTAAAAATGATTTCTAAATGTTTCTGTTGAACACAGTGGCAAAATGCACCCCAAATCACAATCCTTCTTATCACTCAATTATTGTTTTTTACAGTCTATGATTCCTTGCACTTTTTTCATAAAAGAACTAATGATATAAGGAAAATTGATGGGTACCAAGTGGAAGGAGAGCAAGACCAGGAGCACTGGCGACGGTTCTACCATGGGGTCTAGGGGTAATCCTGAAGGAAGTGTCGGGTTCAAGATCCACCAGTGCCCAATCTCTTTGTACACCAGAAGTTGTGTCATAAAGGACATCCAGTGTACAACTAGTGAAAAAATCAACATGTGGATCCACACCGGACCTGATGTGGAGACCCTGAGCACAATGGGAGCAGCCAAAAGAATCACAGTTAGAGGTTAAGAGAGTGTCATATAGTGATGAGTGAAAGTGAAGGAGTGATCAATCAATATCATCAGTGCATATGCCCTGCAAGTGGGATAGGACAGAAGAGAAAGAAGACTGTTGGAGTGAGTTTGATGAGGTGGTAGAGAGTGTGCCCAAAGAAGAAAGACTGGTAGTTTAGTATTGCTGGAGGTGGGAACCGAGGTGATGAGGAGGTGAGAGGAATTGAGAAAGGGAGATGGTGGCTGATTTTTCAAAAGGATGGGTGGATATGTATTTTTAGAAGGCAGCAGATCCAATCCAAAATCAGAAAAAAATGGGATGGTATGGAATATGCATATACACTCAACAAAAATATAAACGCAACACTTTTGGTTTTGCTCCCATTTTGTATGAGATGAACTCAAAGATCTAAAACATTTTCCACATACACAATATCACCATTTCCCTCAAATATTGTTCACAAACCAGTCTAAATCTGTGATAGTGAGCACTTCTCCTTTGCTGAGATAATCCATCCCACCTCACAGGTGTGCCATACCAAGATGCTGATTAGACACCATGATTAGTGCACAGGTGTGCCTTAGACTGTCCACAATAAAAGGCCACTCTGAAAGGTGCAGTTTTGTTTAATTGGGGTGGGGGGATACCAGTCAGTATCTGGTGTGACCACCATTTGCCTCATGCAGTGCAACACATCTCCTTCACATAGAGTTGATCAGGTTGTCAATTGTGGCCTGTGGAATGTTGGTCCACTCCTCTTCAATGGCTGTGCGAAGTTGCTGGATATTGGCAGGAACTGGTACACGCTATCGTATACGCCGGTCCAGAGCATCCCAAACATGCTCAATGGGTGAAAATGTCCGGTGAGTATGCCAGCCATGCAAGAACTGGGACATTTGCAGCTTCCAAGAATTGTGTACAGATCCTTGCAACATGGGGCCGTGCATTATCCTGCTGCAACATGAGGTGATGTTCTTGGATGTATGGCACAACAATGGGCCTCAGGATCTCGTCACGGTATCTCTGTGCATTCAAAATGCCATCAATAAAATGCACCTGTGTTCTTCGTCCATAACAGATGTCTGCCCATACCATAACCCCACCGCCACCATGGGCCACTCGATCCACAACACTGACATCAGAAAACCGCTCACCCACACAACGCCACACACGCTGTCTGCCATCTGCCCTGGGCAGTGTGAACCGGGATTCATCCATGAAGAGAACACCTCTCTAACGTGTCAAACGCCAGCGAATGTGAGCATTTGCCCACTCAAGTCGGTTACGACGACGAACTGGAGTCAGGTTGAAACCCCGATGAGGACGACGAGCATGCAGATGAGCTTCCCTGAGACGGTTTCTGACAGTTTGTGCAGAAATTCTTTGGTTATGCAAACCGATTGTTTCAGCAGCTGTCCGAGTGGCTGGTCTCAGACAATCTTGGAGGTGAACATGCTGGATGTGGAGGTCCTGGGCTGGTGTGGTTACACGTGGTCTGCGGTTGTGAGGCTGGTTGGATGTACTGCCAAATTCTCTGAAACGCCTTTGGAGATGGCTTATGGTAGAGAAATGAACATTCAATACACGAGCAACAGTTCTGGTTGACATTCCTGCTGTCAGCATGCCAATTGCACGCTCCCTCAAATCTTGCGACATCTGTGGCATTGTGCTGTGTGATAAAACTGCACCTTTCAGAGTGGCCTTTTATTGTGGGCAGTCTAAGGCACACCTGTGCACTAATCATGGTGTCTAATCAACATCTTGATATGGCACACCTGTGAGGTGGGATGGATTATCTCAGCAAAGGAGAAGTGCTCACTATCAAAGATTTAGACTGGTTTGTGAACAATATTTGAGGGAAATGGTGATATTGTGTATGTGGAAAAAGTTTTAGATCTTTGAGTTCATCTCATACAAAATGGGAGCAAAACCAAAAGTGTTGCGTTTATATTTTTGTTGAGTGTATATATATGCTATATTTTTATCTGTATTTTATGTTATGTTTTATTCTCTTGTAGGTGCTGAGAGTATATAATATCCCAGTTTTGGTTAAGTACATCTGTCCATCCATCCATCTATCTAGAGTAAAAATATAAAATACTGATAAAACCAAAAACATAAAAGCAAAAATATAAAACTAAAAATCATTTTAAAAGACAGCGAACATTGTGATACAGAGCACAGAGTTGAAGGTGGAGGACAGAGTGATGTGTAAGAGCAGAAGAAGGTGAACACAGATGGAATATGTCCTGTACCGGAGATGCATCCTGAAAGAACCTAGAGACAGTGAGGTGGTCTCAGTGGACACTGCAGCCAGACAGCAGTTAGCAAGATGTCTTCACAGGAGAAGATGGTTGAAGCAAGGTTCAGAAGGACTGACTTGGGGAGATGGTGGGACAGATGGTGAGGATGACTGGACAACTACTACAGAAGTAGTGAGAAAGATAATGCGGAAGTACTGGGTGTGAAATCTGGACAAAACGAAGGAAGACAAGGAGACTTGGTGGGGGAAAGGAGAAAGGTGAAAAAAAGGTGTAAGACAGTTATACGAGGTCTATTAGAAAAGTATCCGACCTTATTATTTTTTTCAAAAACTATATGGATTTGAATCATGTGTGATTGCGTCAGACAAGCTTGAACCCTCGTACGCATGCGTGAGTTTTTTCACGCCTGTCGGTTGCGTCATTCGCCTGTGGGCAGGCTTTGAGTGAGCACTGGTCCACCCCTCCCGTCGGAATTCCTTTGTCTGAGAACTTCCTGAGAGACTGGCGCTTTGCTTGATCAAAATGTTTTCAGAAACTGTAAGGCACATCCAAGTGGACACCATTCGAGACATTCAGACGGTTTTCGGTGAAAATTTTAACGGCCGATGAGAGATTAAGGAGTGTTACTATTGCTTTAAGGACAGCCCACAGCGCTGGACGGCACGCCGCGCCCCAAGCCGCCGTCGTCAGCCTGTTTCGAGCTGAAAACTTCCAAATTTAAGCCTCTGTTGACCCAGGACGTCGTGAGAGCAGAGAAGTTTCAGAAGAGGTCAGGATCAGCAGTTTATCCGGACATTCCACTGTTAAAGGAGATTTTGTAATGAAAGACGTGCGGACGGATTCGCGTCGGCATCAGCCGCTCATGGCGTGGCACCACAGCATAAACCGACTTCATTAACCAAGGCCACTGTTACTGGAGTTATGCACAGAATTGCAGCCGGCCCAGACTGTAATACAGCGAAGAGCCAGGGGTTGTCTGTGCCCACACAGATGGTGACCACACTGGGCATCCTGGCATCATGGGCATTCCAGTGTGAACTGGCTGATCAGTCAGGCGTGTGCCAGGCAACCTTGTGCCGAGCCATGCCACCTGTGTGGAACGCAGTCATCGAATGTCATCCAGGTACATTCCAGCATTACAGCGCATTTTGCAGCGAGCCGGTTTCTCGAATGTAATCGGAGCTATTAACTGCACACATTTTGCTATGAAGGCGCCATCACATGATGAATTTGTTTTTGTTAATCATATGGTGCACAAATGTGCATCAGGCTGGAGGCTGCACGGTGTGGGATGGGGGAGGCTGCTTGGTGGTTAAATAATTTATCTGTGTAATTTGTTCCTTACAAAAACCGGCACAGACACATTTGGGCATGTGTGCATTCAAATGTGTGTGTGTGTGTGTTTTATTTTATTTTATTATATGTTTTCTTTTTCTTGATGGTGAAACTGGAGCTGCAGAGCTTCTTAATGAGCTACATTCCACGTTCAGTGGGATGTACAAACCAAACGTGTGTGGATTCATGCCTATGCACACTTTAATACATCTGAATATATTTGTACTTATGCCTGATTCAGGACTTTGGCGCACGCCAACTTTTAGTAGAAAGTCAACACAAGTCTTTGCACAGGAGATCCCTGATCTCAACCAAACTGAACACGTGAGAGAGTGCGGATGAAAGTGTTTGAGCTCCATGGTTGATTATTTTATTTTAGGTTTTCCTTTAATCTGTCACTCATCTATGAGCAACATCAACTGTTTTGAGGCCCTATGTCAGGAAGACCTGTGCTGATTTTACATCTGAATTCTGACTTGATATTTGACAATATTTCTTTTGAGGAAGTGGTGGCTTTTCATTATTGATTTTTCATCATGATTTCTGTCCCATTTTCAAAATTGAGGAAATCTGGATTTGATTTATTGATTTTTAATCAAAACCAAAACTTTTATGTAAGGGCAGTTCTTACTATTACCTCCTAGTTCATATTTGATTACATACAATTGTAATGATTATTGCAGCTTACATTCGGCAGGGGTGGTGGTCAAGTGGTGAGCGCACTTGGTTTCAGTGCAGGAGGTTCCCGGTTCGAACCCCACCCCTGCCACATCTTTCCATGTAATGTGGAGCTTTGTCACAAAGTGTATCCGGTGTAAGGGCAGCACGGTGGATTAGTGGTTACCACTGTTGCCTCACAGCGAGAAGGTCGTGGGTTCAATTCCCGTGGCCTTTCTGTGTGGACTTTGCGTGTTCTCCCCATGTTTGCATGGGTTTCCTCCGGGTGCTCCAGTTTCCTCCCACATCCAAAGACATGCGGGTTAGGTGGATTGGAATCTTTAAATATTCCTAGGGGTGTGTGTGTGCCTGTGTCTGTGTTTGTCTGCGTGTGCGTGTATGCAACATGCGACTTCCTCTTCTCCCCCACCCCACACACACACTTTTCCAAAAAGCTCAAATTTCTCTGTTAAAATCTCAAAAATGTCTTGTTTGAAAGCCGAACAAGACATCCTGATTATTGCATATTGTACCCAATTATCTGCTTTCACCTACTTTTACACAAGATTACCCCCAGTCCACACCAATTAAAAATGATTATTGTTTTTTTGGGGGGGGGGGGGGTGTCACAAATTGTCACAAATTATTTAAACGTTAAAAACTTTTCTTACAGTGTTCTGCAACACTACTTTTACACCCAGTTTCAGGCATTGGTTGAGTGAGTTTTTATTTATTTATGAAAATAGTAGACGATCAGGTATCAAAAGTCGGTAATGGGAGACAAGCTAAAGATACTGCTGAAGATACAAATGATATTTGTATCTCAAGTCCCTGTCCACTAACTACAACCCCAATTCCAATGAAGTTGGGACGTTGTGTAAAATGTAAATAAAAACAGAATACAATGATTTGCAAATCCTCTTCAACCTATATTCAATTGAATACACCACAAACACAAGATATTTAATGTTCAAACTGATAAACTTGATTGTTTTTGTGCAAATATTTGCTCATTTTGAAATGGATTTCTGCAACACGTTTCAAAAA
The DNA here is from genome assembly GCF_902500255.1 of Thalassophryne amazonica. Classification (NCBI taxonomy): domain Eukaryota; kingdom Metazoa; phylum Chordata; class Actinopteri; order Batrachoidiformes; family Batrachoididae; genus Thalassophryne; species Thalassophryne amazonica. The sequence continues at coordinate 68,271,148 of NC_047119.1, forward strand.
AGCACACAAAGTCCCAACTTCATTGGAATTGAGGTTGTATTTGATGTGGACACTCTTGGGACCCACTTTGTTGAACATTGTCAACTTATCACTCACCAGTGGTATCACAGCTGCTAGTTTTTAAACTGCATGCTGATAAAAGTACTCTTTTTGAAGTCTACTTGAGATCCAGGATCTCTTGTGATATTTAGGCTTGTTTCTAACTGATTTGCTCAAAGGTCTTTTATAGTTTCTAAGCAATCTACTGTGTAACATATTGGTTGAATAACGACTTTTTCCAAACATTTAGACTTTGCATTTAGTGTTCATTATTCCACTGCTTGTCTTGTGAGTGACATCTTGCTGGCTACAGATGCTGAGTCTATGTCAATTTACTGCTAATGGACTTAAGAGCAGCATTTCATACTGCTGATTGTTGTGTGTTGGTTGACAGATGATTAGATAATTTTGGTATCTTTGATCAGATATGTTCTTGGGTGATATCACAGATTCTCCCATAATAGCACTACATTAGAATTTTCTGCAGTGGAGTACCACAACTGTTTTCACTTTATATGGTGCCTTTGTATGCCGATGACCAACACCTTTATGTCCCACTGATGAGGACATAAATTTACATACACAGTTTTCCCCAAATTCAGGTTTCATTTTTTTAAACAACTTGTATTAAATCAGTAAGAATGTCTATTTTATATCTTTAATGTTATTAGAAAGCAAAAGTTTATTCTCGCATGTATCAGACATTTAATGAGTGCAAGTTTACACACTAAGATACAAATTAAGTGGGTGACCTTTGGTTGTATTTAAGGGCCTACAGTACCTGTAGAACAGGCTCAAAATAACACCCAGCAATTAACGAGCTTTTGTGCCAAAGGTCCAACATAACCTCAGATCACAACTAAGGAACTGTTGAAGTTGGAGGCATCAGAAAGAAATGTGATGCTCAGTCACCATGAATTGAAGGCTGGCAAACAATGAGGAAGCAAATAATCCAAAATCAACATAAAAAGTGAGACAAAAGTAAAAAAAAAAAAAGATCTTTTTTGTATTTAATGTCAGTTTTGTATTTGGGGCTCCGAACACAAGATACACTCCTTTGAAAATAGTTTCAGTTCACATAGTCTGGTTAATTGTCAATAACTTTTCTGCTCCTAAAAGAATAAACAGTATTGGTCTTTTGTTCAATAAAAAATTAAATAAAATCAAGCACACATCTTTTCAGTTTGTACGGTGCCTGTGGCGTGTAATTATCCTGAGACAGTAATTAAATAAATGTCAGAGATGCTGTAATACGTACCTCCTCTGAGAGTGCAGAGCAGAACTCACAGCTGATTGGCTGCAAAACAAAGTGACAGTTTGTTCAGGTCTGAATGAATTTTGCACAGTTTTAAAATAAGCACGAGTATAAATGAGTAAAAGCATAAATAAGCACAGATGTTTCCTGATCAACTCTTGATGCTTCATCATGGACTTATAATAATACTACTTCCAATAATAATAATTAGTAGTGATAGTATAATTCGAGCAGGGGTGGTGGCCAAGTGGTTAATGCGCTTGGTTTCACTTCAGAAGGTTCCGGGTTCAAATCCCACCCCTGCCACATTTCTCCATGTAATGTGGCGTTGCGTCAGGAAGGGCATCCGGTGTAAAACTTGTGCCAATTCAACATGCAGATCCACCTTGGATTTGCTGTGGCGACCCTGAGTGCAAACAAGGGAGCAGCTGAAGGGACTTACTTACTAGTGATAGTATAATTTGTACCTCATTCACCCCTTCAGGAAATTGTATCTTTGTCTTTATTATTATTATTATAATATTCTGTTTAGAAGTGTGGCACTTGAAGATGGTTTAGAAAATGGCACTTATTTTTGTTTTTTTTATTAAGAACATGATTTGCAAGGGTGGTGGCCAAGTGGTTCATGCACTTGGTTTCAGTGTGGAAAGTTCCCGGTTCAAATCTCACCCCTGCCACATTTCCCCATGTAATGTGGGGTTGCATCAGGCATAAAACCTGTGCCAGTTTAACATGCAGATCCACCTTGGATTTGCTGTGGCGACTCCGAGTGCAAACAAGGGAGCAGCCGAAGGGACCTACTATTAATAACACAATTTCAGAGTACTCTAATTTTTTTATGGAGGACTTCAGCTGAAACAGCTTATTTAATGTCTCGTCATTGTGGAATTTTTGAGTTGATGTCAGCAGAAAATGAGGCCAATGAGCAAGGATCTTGGAATAACGTGTTCTATCACCCCAAATATTTTTGCTTGAATGTTTGTGGTGGACGTGCCCATGGTAACGATTAAAATAATCAATAATTCAGACAAAAATTTTCTTCTGTTGTGTTGTTTTGGCTTTATTTTTCCTCCCTGTTAATACAAACATTTATCTTGAAATAAAAGTGATTAACATTAGCTTGACTGCAGAAAAAAAACATATCTCTTGAATATCATCCTTGTTCCAAGTAAAAAGTTGAACTCAAAAAACACCTAAAAATTGGGCACAAGTTGAAAAATCCCAGCGTGCTCCTTGAAGAGTCTAAACAACCCATTTGTGCTCTGCACCCGACGTTTTGCTCAGATCACATGCTTTGTAAATCCAGATGTAGAATTGGACAAAATGCACGTTAGACCATGAGCTGTAGATCACCAAGATAAAGCTTCCTGGTGGCATGTATGTCTCAGTCTGGGGCCATACGTGCCGACATGCATTCTACAGTTCTTCACCTGTTCCTGGTCATGAAATACTTACTTGCCGTGGTTGAGTATGATGGTGCAGTTGGGCCAGCAGTCATGGTTGACCAGGCACAAGTTTGGGAACAGACCCACACCAACAGCCTGCAGGCCTCTCTGGTCACTCACTGTGAAGCCGTTACACTGGATCTACACAACAGAACACACACCTCACACTGCTGCCTTCATCTGTAAAGCTTTCATGAAGAACACGTCACAACAAAGGGTTCATACAATGCCAAAGATGTGCGAGATGTATTCAGTCGAGTGCTGCTTGCTTCCATAAGACCAGTATTCCAAGAAGTTGTGCACGTCACTTTTCAGCTGACTGAGGCCCTCTTCTGAGAGATCATTGACATGGTCCACCAGCTGATCCACCGACACCAGCTGGCTGTCCGACACGACCCCCGAGTCCTTGTGTTTACGCCACATTATGCGAGCTGCCAGTCTGGAGAGATAATATGTGGATAGTCAGGACATGAGAATGTGAGAGTAATCAGTGTTCAGTCCAGAGCCGGAGACAGTCTGTCCACAAGTCACAGCAGCTTTATTCAAGATTGTTTTGCAAAAGCTAACTCGACATACTGTCAGACAGAGAGAAGGAAGACGTGTCTGCTTCAGCTACATTCACACAAAATACTTCTTGCAGGGTTGTGTGGACTTGTGACCATGTTATCTGAGTTTGAGAAAATGATCACTGCTGAACAGTCATAAAATAATAATTTAGTTATGATTTACCACACCTGCTTCTAATCCATCATCAATCCAACCTCTACTGACCATCCAGCAGATGGCAGACATGCTCAGAGGATTGTGGCAATTTCACTTTTAATTTCAATTTATTTTCATTTATATAGCACCAAATCACAACAAAGTTGCCTCAAGGCGCTTCACACAAGTAATGTCTAACCTTACCAACCCCCAGAGCAAGCACACAGGTGACAGTGGTAAGGAAAAACTCCCTCTGATGATTTGAGGAAGAAACCTCAAGCAGACCAGACTCAAAGGGGTGACCCTCTGCTTGGGTCATGCTACCGACACAATTTACAAAGCAATTCACAAAACGAATACACAGGAAATGTTGCCGGTGCACAAAAATCCTTTGGTGGTGAGAAAGATTGTCTCTTGATCAATACCCTGATGGGATGGTGAACAAGGAGAAAATCTACATCCAGGGTCGATCTTGAGATGCCTGTGTGTGGGTTTGTTTAATGTGGGAATATTGTTGTACGTTGACAAACACGCGCTCCTTGAAAGATCCTTAACCTGGTCCAGTGGCTGGGGAATCTGAGATGATCAGGGTCTGCAGCTATCGGGTTACAAGCCATCACCTCCACCGCATGATCCGCTGTTGAGGAGTTCTTGTTTCACCAGAGCCCCGATAGCTGTCTTGTGTTCAGGGTTCCTGTTGGACCTTTAAGGTCACCATATCGGCCACAGGGTGTCAGCTCTTGTGGTGGCTTGGCACAGAAAGCAGTTGGAGGCAAATGCAGACTCACAGAAACTATGGGTTGGGATGAATAAAAGGCTTTATCTGGTACACAGGAATTCAGACAATGAGGCAGAGGTATCAGGCAGGGCACAAGTAGAGACATGGTCCAAAAAACAAGCTGAGGTCAAATCCACGGCATCGAGGAGTACAAAAGACAGAGACAAAGGCAGAGTAAAAAAACAAGCAGTTGAAGTCTCACAGACTGCTGTGTAACTAGTTCTGAAGACTAAATTTGGCTCATAAATGGACTGCATTTATATAGCCATTTTCTGTCTGCATCAGATTCACCCTGATGTGAGGGTGCTGCCATACAAGGCGCTCACTACATATCGAGAGCAATAGGGGATTAAAGACCTTGCCCAAGGGCCCTTAGTGATTTTCCAGTCAGGCTGGGATTTGAATCGAGGATCTTCTGGTCTTAAGTCAAACACCTTAACCACTAGACCATCACCTTTCCTAAGAGGTTATGCTCATCTTCAAGATAGGACTTTTTCTCAGGACTTTGCATGGAATCTGGAGGGAGGACATTCAGACATGAACACAAGTGGTGACCTGAAAGGAAAGTGGGAGTTTGTCTGTAATCAGCCACAGAATGTTACTTGGGAATGTATTAGAGTCACCAGTGGAGAAGGTTGATGGAGGAGGTTGATATCTGAGAGGAGTTTGAATATCATCCACTGGAGTCGTAGTACATGGCACGATGGCAGTTTCAGGCTGTATAAGGGGTTGAGAAAGTGGGTGATCATGACGCTGAGAAGAGTCAAGGAGTAAAGAGGCGTATGTTTGAGGAATCTGTGATCAGCTCATCATTTGTGGTCTACTGACCCTATGCCTGCTTGCCAAGCACTTTGTTCTGCCAAATGTACACCTCATCCCAATGTAGTTATGGCGAGTGATGGCTTACACCTGACAGACGCCTCTGCCAATATGGTCCCATTCCTCCAGGTACTTTAAACACTTGTATAAAGGTGATCCTCCTGCTGGGATGTTTGACACCTCCAGTACCAGTGTTCTGTGTCTGGTTCTTCTGTTAACTAAGAACCCCCAAAAGGACCTGCAGTATTGGAGTACAACTCCTCAAGGTGGGTGGAAATGCGGTTCTCTTGTTACTGAAAACAATCTGTTTTAATTCACCTGGATTGTAACAACTAGGACTTTAGCCAGCTGACCTGAAATGCAACAAACAAACAAATCAATCTCAGCAAACCACTAAGACATTAATATTTATCAACCTGAACCTTGTGGTCAAATTAATTTGAACAAAAGTTCAGAACAGAACACAAGGAGACAACAAACTGTACAGATAATAACCGGTGCGAGACTAAATCATCATCATTATCATACTAATAATAATAATAAAGTGGACAACAAAAGGTAAGTAAGACATGAAATATAATAACCAACAAACAAGAAATAAAACCCAGAAATAAAAGGTGACAAAAACGGCAAATCAGAGAAACTGATGATGATACAACAAAGTGGTTGAAACGTAATGAAAATCAGAAACAACCTTTAACAAAAGGTGTGGAACAAAGAACAAACTGTGTGCACAGGAAGCAGGTGGATAACAGGGGGAACAGAGAGTTCCTTACCGAACGTTCTCGTTGGGGGCTGTAATGACCTTCTTGATGGCTGCACATTCCTGTTTGTGTTCATGCCAGCATGCAGTCTGGCAAGTGCGGTTGCAGTAGTGGGCAAACTTACACTGAGCGCAGCGGTGCAGGTTGGCCTGACGCTGGAAACAACTGTGGCAAACCTGAGAGGCCAAGCTGACAAGAAAACACACAAAACACACATCAATATGCAGCTGTTTGCCTGGTTGGTGGATGTAGTTTGACATCATGATGTTACCTCTGAAATCATGACGTGATCTTGCAACATGGAGTTTTCTTTAAAATATGCTGGCATTGGTAAAATAAACTGATAACATCTGACACATGTGGTTCCAGTGGAATGAAAACTTTGGCACCAATTCTCAAGTTGAACTGGTTCTTGATTCCCAACCTTATATAGTCCAGGTGTACAGTTTGAATGGGACAGACTTGTTGAAAGCCGACGAGCAGTGAAACAACAGTGAAGAAACTGCTGAGACTGTCCCAGAATACAACAACAGATGACGAACAGGCAGGAACAATGAACCGAGATGAGGAAAAAAACAACCAAATGAAAACCAAGTACTAATAATGAATGGTGTCTAATCATTATGACTAGGGGTGCTGCCAATGACTTTGGGCCCCATGTAAAGAAATCTTACTGGGCCACCCCCAATATTACTTTCAGTATTATAATTGTATTAGTGGCCTCTCTGGGCCTCCAGAATCCTTCTCCTTATTCTCCCCTTTTCGGCACCCGTTTATAACCAAATAAATAAAAATTACAAGACAGGTCTGTGAGGTAACAAATAAGATACCTGTGTGTAAATACAACAAAACAACACACACACACACACAGTTATTTTAATAATTTGGCCTTATTGGGTTTTTTTCAACTGCCACTCCTCTTTTATCTTGAAGTGACTGTGATACTCTGAACTGTGCAGTACGATGTGCACGTGCCATGCACTGTCCGTTCCAATACCGTTCATATTTTCAGATGAAATATTACAAAATTTCAACTTGATCCCACAGTTGTAGTGTAGTGAATCTTGACCCTTTCCATCAGCAGTTCCAAAGTCTGGTCCTTATGGAACCAAAACACACACATTTTTCAGCCTCTTCCTGCTCTGCCAAAAGCTGATTAGCTCAATCAGGTTTCTGTTTTCTCTTGACTGACTGAGCCTCTGTTACTGTCCTCTGTATCTTCTGCTGTCATGCTAAGCACATGCATATCCTTCCTAAACACATCCATAGGCCTCCTCTTCTCCTCCTGCCTCATACCTCCACCAGGCTCCCTCTCCTTCACACACGTACTCAGTCTTGCTTCTACTGATTTTCTTTTGCCTTCCCTTCAGCCTCCTCTCAACCTTGCTCCCTACTCTCTCCATGCAAACTCCTATCTGGTCTTGTCTGCTAACTTGTCCATCTTGATTGTTTACAAGGAATGGCACAGAGCAGATCCTTCATGTCATCCCACCTCCACCTCAAAGGCATCTGTCATTCCTACTTTGCATCGCACACTGTCCTTGTACATGTCCTGCACCACCCTCACATACTTCTCTGCCACTCTAGACTTGCTCATATAATACCACAATTCTTCTTGTGTGAAGCATCTTGAGACAACTTTGTTGTGATTTGGCAGTATATACAGTAGTGTTCAGAATAATAGTAGTGCTATGTGACTAAAAAGATTAATCCAGGTTTTGAGTATATTTCTTATTGTTACATGGGAAACAAGGTACCAGTAGATTCAGTAGATTCTCACAAATCCAACAAGACCAATCCACAAGCATTCATGATATCTACACTCTTAAGGCTAAGAAATTGGGCTATTAGTAAAAAAAAAAAAAAGTAGAAAAGGGGGTGTTCACAATAATAGTAGTGTGACATTCAGTCAGTGAGTTCCTCAGTTTTGTGGAACAAACAGGTGTGAATCAGGTGTCCCCTATTTCAGGATGAAGCCAGCACCTGTTGAACATGCTTTTCTCTTTGAAAGCCTGAGGAAAATGGGACGTTCAAGACATTGTTCAGAAGAACAGCGTAATTTGATTAAAAAGTTGATTGGAGAGGTGAAAACTTAGATACAGGTGCAAAAAATTATAGGCTGTTCATCTACAATGGCCTCCACTGCTTTAAAATGGACAAAAAAAAACAAACAAACAAAAAAAAAACAGAGATGCGTGGAAGAAAATGGAAAACAACCATCAAAATGGATAGAAGAATAACCAGAATGGCAAAGGTTCACCCACTGATCAGCTCCAGGATGATCAAAGACAGTCTGGAGTTACCTGTAAGTGCTGTGACAGTTAGAAGACGCCTGTGTGAAGCTAATTTATTTGTCCCTCTGTTAAATAAAAGACGTGCAGAAGAGGTTACAATTTGCCAAAGAACACATCAACTGGCCTAAAGAGAAATGGAGGAATATTTTGTGGACTGATGAGAGTAAAATTGTTCTTTTTGGGTCCAAGGGCCGCAGACAGTTTGTGAGACGACCCCCAAACCCCCAAAGCCACAGTTCACAGTGAAGACAGTGAAGCATGGTGGTGCAAGCATCATGATATGGGCATGTTTCTCCTACTATGGTGTTGGGCCTATATATGGCATAACAGGTATCATGGATCAGTTTGGATATGTCAAAATACTTGAAGAGGTCATGTTGCCTTATGCTGAAGAGGACATGCCCTTGAAATGGGTGTTTCAACAAGACAATGACCCCAAGCACACTAGTAAACAAGCAAAATCTTGGTTCCAAACCAACAAAATGAATGCCTCGCAGATGTGAAGAAATCAAGAAAAACTGTGGTTATACAACTAAATACTAGTTTAGTGATTCACAGGATTGCTAAAAAAGCAGTTTGAACATAATAGTTTTGAGTTTGTAGCGTCAACAGCAGATGCTACTATTATTTTGAACACCCCCTTTTCTACTTTTTTTTTTACTAATAGCCCAATTTCATAGCCTTAAGAGTGTGCATATCATGAATGCTTGGTCTTCTTGGATTTGTGAGAATCTACTGAATCTACTGGTACCTTGTTTCCCATGTAACAATCAATCAATCAATCAATTTTTTTTATATAGCGCCAAATCACAACAAACAGTTGCCCCAAGGTGCTTTATATTGTAAGGCAAGGCCATACAATAATTATGTAAAACCCCAACGGTCAAAACGACCCCCCTGTGAGCAAGCACTTGGCTACAGTGGGAAGGAAAAACTCCCTTTTAACAGGAAGAAACCTCCAGCAGAACCAGGCTCAGGGAGGGGCAGTCTTCTGCTGGGACTGGTTGGGGCTGAGGGAGAGAACCGGGAAAAAGACTTGCTGTGGAGGGGAGCAGAGATCGATCACTAATGATTAAATGCAGAGTGGTGCATACAGAGCAAAAAGAGAAAGAAACAGTGCATCATGGGAACCCCCCAGCAGTCTACGTCTATAGCAGCATAACTAAGGGATGGTTCAGGGTCACCTGATCCAGCCCTAACTATAAGCTTTAGCAAAAAGGAAAGTTTTAAGCCTAATCTTAAAAGTAGAGAGGGTGTCTGTCTCCCTGATCTGAATTGGGAGCTGGTTCCACAGGAGAGGAGCCTGAAAGCTGAAGGCTCTGCCTCCCATTCTACTCTTACAAACCCTAGGAACTACAAGTAAGCCTGCAGTCTGAGAGCGAAGCGCTCTATTGGGGTGATATGGTACTACGAGGTCCCTAAGATAAGATGGGACCTGATTATTCAAAACCTTATAAGTAAGAAGAAGAATTTTAAATTCTATTCTAGAATTAACAGGAAGCCAATGAAGAGAGGCCAATATGGGTGAGATATGCTCTCTCCTTCTAGTCCCCGTCAGTACTCTAGCTGCAGCATTTTGAATTAACTGAAGGCTTTTTAGGGAACTTTTAGGACAACCTGATAATAATGAATTACAATAGTCCAGCCTAGAGGAAATAAATGCATGAATTAGTTTTTCAGCATCACTCTGAGACAAGACCTTTCTGATTTTAGAGATATTGCGTAAATGCAAAAAAGCAGTCCTACATATTTGTTTAATATGCGCTTTGAATGACATATCCTGATCAAAAATGACTCCAAGATTTCTCACAGTATTACTAGAGGTCAGGGTAATGCCATCCAGAGTAAGGATCTGGTTAGACACCATGTTTCTAAGATTTGTGGGGCCAAGTACAATAACTTCAGTTTTATCTGAGTTTAAAAGCAGGAAATTAGAGGTCATCCATGTCTTTATGTCGTAAGACAATCCTGCAGTTTAGCTAATTGGTGTGTGTCCTCTGGCTTCATGGATAGATAAAGCTGGGTATCATCTGCGTAACAATGAAAATTTAAGCAATACCGTCTAATAATACTGCCTAAGGGAAGCATGTATAAAGTGAATAAAATTGGTCCTAGCACAGAACCTTGTGGAACTCCATAATTAACTTTAGTCTGTGAAGAAGATTCCCCATTTACATGAACAAATTGTAATCTATTAGACAAATATGATTCAAACCACCGCAGCGCAGTGCCTTTAATACCTATGGCATGCTCTAATCTCTGTAATAAAATTTTATGGTCAACAGTATCAAAAGCAGCACTGAGGTCTAACAGAACAAGCACAGAGATGAGTCCACTGTCCGAGGCCATAAGAAGATCATTTGTAACCTTCACTAATGCTGTTTCTGTACTATGATGAATTCTAAAACCTGACTGAAACTCTTCAAATAGACCATTCCTCTGCAGATGATCAGTTAGCTGTTTTACAACTACCCTTTCAAGAATTTTTGAGAGAAAAGGAAGGTTGGAGATTGGCCTATAATTAGCTAAGATAGCTGGGTCAAGTGATGGCTTTTTAAGTAATGGTTTAATTACTGCCACCTTAAAAGCCTGTGGTACATAGCCAACTAACAAAGATAGATTGATCATATTTAAGATCGAAGCATTAAATAATGGTAGGGCTTCCTTGAGCAGCCTGGTAGGAATGGGGTCTAATAAACATGTTGATGGTTTGGATGAAGTAACTAATGAAAATAACTCAGACAGAACAATCGGAGAGAAAGAGTCTAACCAAATACCGGCATCACTGAAAGCAGCCAAAGATAACGATACGTCTTTGGGATGGTTATGAGTAATTTTTTCTCTAATAGTTAAAATTTTGTTAGCAAAGAAAGTCATGAAGTCATTACTAGTTAAAGTTAATGGAATACTCAGCTCAATAGAGCTCTGACTCTTTGTCAGCCTGGCTACAGTGCTGAAAAGAAACCTGGGGTTGTTCTTATTTCTTCAATTAGTGATGAGTAGAAAGATGTCCCTAGCTTTACGGAGGGCTTTTTTATAGAGCAACAGACTCTTTTTCCAGGCTAAGTGAAGATCTTCTAAATTAGTGAGACGCCATTTCCTCTCCAACTTACGGGTTATCTGCTTTAAGCTACGAGTCTGTGAGTTATACCACGGAGTCAGACACTTCTGATTTAAAGCTCTCTTTTTCAGAGGAGCTACAGCATCCAAAGTTGTCTTCAATGAGGATGTAAAACTATTGACGAGATACTCTATCTCCCTTACAGAGTTTAGGTAGCTACTCTGCACTGTGTTGGTATATGGCATTAGAGAACATAAAGAAGGAATCATATCCTTAAACCTAGTTACAGTGCTTTCTGAAAGACTTCTAGTGTAATGAAACTTATTCCCCACTGCTGGGTAGTCCATCAGAGTAAATGTAATGTTATTAAGAAATGATCAGACAGAAGGGAGTTTTCAGGGAATACTGTTAAGTCTTCTATTTCCATACCATAAGTCAGAACAAGATCTAAGATATGATTAAAGTGGTGGGTGGACTCATTTACTTTTGAGCAAAGCCAATAGAGTCTAATAATAGATTAAATGCAGTGTTGAGGCTGTCATTCTCAGCATCTGTGTGGATGTTAAAATCGCCCACTAATAATTATCTTATCTGAGCTAAGCACTAAGTCAGACAAAAGGTCTGAAAATTCACAGAGAAACTCACAGTAACGACCAGGTGGACGATAGATAATAACAAATAAACTGGTTTTTGGGACTTCCAATTTGGATGGACAAGACTAAGAGACAAGCTTTCAATGAATTAAAGCTCTGTCTGGGTTTTGATTAATTAATAAACTGGAATGGAAGATTGCTGCTAATCCTCCGCCCCGGCCCGTGCTACGAGCATTCTGACAGTTAGTGTGACTCGGGGGTGTTGACTCATTTAAACTAACATATTCATCCTGCTGTAACCAGGTTTCTGTAAGGCAGAATAAATCAATATGTTGATCAATTATTATATCATTTACCAACAGGACTTAGAAGAGAGAGACCTAATGTTTAATAGACCACATTTAACTGTTTTAGTCTGTGGTGCAGTTGAAGGTGCTATATTATTTGTTTCTTTTGAATTTTTATGCTTAAATAGATTTTACTGGTTATTGGTAGTCTGGGAGCAGGCACCGTCTCTACGGGGATGGGGTAATGAGGGGATGGCAGGGGGAGAGAAGCTGCGTTGAGGTGTGTAAGACTACAACTCTGCTTCCTGGTCCCAACCCTGGATAGTCACGGTTTGGAGGATTTAAGAAAATTGGCCAGATTTCTAGAAATGAGAGCTGCTCCATCCAAAGTGGGATGGATGCACGTCTCTCCTAACAAGACCAGGTTTTCCCCAGAAGCTTTGCCAATTATCTATGAAGCCCACCTCATTTTTTGGACACCACTCAGACAGCCAGCAATTCAAGGAGAACATGCGGCTAAACATGTCACTCCCCGGTCCGATAGGGGGAGGGGCCCAGAGAAAACTACAGAGTCCGACATTGTTTTTGCAAAGTTACACACCGATTTAATGTTAATTTTAGTGACCTCCGATTGGCGTAACCGGGTGTCATTACTGCCGACGTGAATTACAATCTTACCAAATTTACGCTTAGCCTTAGCCAGCAGTTTCAAATTTCCTTCAATGTCGCCTGCTCTGGCCCCCGGAAGACAATTGACTATGGTTGCTGGTGTCGCTAACTTCACATTTCTCAAAACAGAGTCGCCAATACCAGAGTTTGATCCTCGGCGGGTGTGTCGTCGAGTGGGGAAAAACGGTTAGAGATGTGAACGGGTTGGCGGTGTACACGGGCTTCTGTTTAGAACTACGCTTCCTCCTCACAGTCACCCAGTCAGCCTGCTTTCCCGGCTGCTCGGATCTGCCAGGGGTAGCTAACGGCGACAATAAGAAATATACTCAAAACCTAGATTAATCTTTTAGTCACATAGCACTACTACTATTCTGAACACTACTGTAAATGAAATAAATTGAAATTAAATTGAATTGAATTGTTTTGGCACCTTACATAAGCGTTCTCAAAATCCACAACTTCTGGCCTCCTCTATACTTCTCCATCACCACTCTCAAAGCAAACATTACATCAGAGGTGCTTTTTTTTTTTTTTTTGGAATGAAACCATATTTGCTGGTTGCAGATCTTCACATTTTCTAAGACAAGCTGCTACTGCTATTTACCATAAATATATGCTGTGTCTGAACATCTTTATACCTCTGTGCTGTAAGGATAAGTAGAAGCCACCCCCACATTTTGTTTATATAATTTCGTTTAGTCTTCTGTTAACTGTCATTCATCTTGTTCCGTTTTTATTTAATTTAAAGAAGAGTAATGCATTTGCTCTGGATGAATATGATGTGGGCAACATACCTTCTCTGCAGTTGAAGATCCGCCTCAGTGACCCCACCCCAGTAAGGCGAACTTATGTCTCAGTTCCAAAACCACTCCACAAAGAGGTAAAAGAATACCTGGAAGATCTGTTAAACAGGGGATGGATAGCTAAATCCAAATCTTCCTACTCTAGTCCCATAGTGTGTGTGTGCGGAAAATAGACGGGAGTCTCAGGTTGTGTTGTGACTATACAGAACTAAATCAGAAGTCAATCCCTGATCGCCATCCAATCCTGCGCATACAAGCCATGCTCAACACCTTGAAGGGTAGTGCCTGGTTTTCGGTCCTGGACCAAGGCAAGGCATATCACCAGGGTTTTCTAGAACAGTCAAGTCGCCCTCTCACTGCATTTATTACACTGTGGGGATTGTATGAGTGGGTGAGAATCCCATTTGGTTTGTCATCTGCCCCTCAGAGTTCCAGAGGTCAATGGAGCAGTGCTTGTTGGGGCTGCGTGATGAAATCTGTCTTCCTTAATTGGATGATAATTTAGTCCACTCTCAGACATTTGAAAGTCACTTAGAAGATCTGAGAAAAGTCCTCAGAGTCCTCAGAGCCAAAAGTCCAGATCCATGGAGCTAAGTTAACACCAAAAAAAATTGTGAGATCTTTAAAAATCAGGTGAGATTCCTGGGATGATTGGTCACCAAAGATGGTCACATGATGGATTCTGCCAAACTTGCCCCTGTGCAAGCTTTGAAGCAGAGAACTCCCACCACAATTGGTGATGTCAGAAAACTGTTGGGATTCATTTCATACTACAGAAATTACATTCCAAACTTTTTGTTGTGAAAGTGTAGGAACACGGTTCCACAACAGGGGGCGCAAATGAACGGACAATGGAGAAGGTAAATAACAAGGTTTTACTGTTGTGAAACGTGCACAACCAATACAACAATCGACAATTTGGGGTTAAGCCGAATTCCACTGGTGTCGTGTGGGCAGGCTCGAAGGTAGGAGACGTCCGTCCAAGTCGAACCGGAACCACCCAGATTTCCTCTGCCACCGAACCCTGGAAGTACTGGAACCGCCAAGTCCCGAATTCCCAGGTGGCCACTGCCTCCGCTCGTCGGATCCGGTACTGCTGGCAAGAGAACAACAAACACACAGGTGTGGATGCGGCTGCACCCAGTAACACGGAGAGGGGAGAAGCCGCCTCCACCTCACGTCACAATACTGCAGGAAGGTGAGTACTTATCCGAAGCAACGGCTTTTTGTAGACAGCTGTCCTGCAATGCTCAACAAGAAAGACAATATAATAATGTAAGGAATACAGCAGAGAACGTTACCTCTATCTTAAGGCGATATCTCGGCACTGAGGTGGAGACGCCGTCCTGGTGATATACCTCCGTGCTGAGTGGAGTCAGCTGTGTCCAGTGATGGGTGACAGCTGTCACCCTGGCTGCTCTCGTGAGGCGGCAGCGCCCTCTGGTGCCTGGAGCCCGCACTCCAGGCAGGGCGCCCTCTAGTGGTGGTGGGCCAGCAGTACCTCCTCTTCAGCGGCCCACACAACAGGACCCCCCCCTCAACGGGCGCCTCCTGGCGCACGACCGGGCTTGTCCGGATGGCGACGGTAGAAGTCGGCCAGGAGGGCCGGGTCCAGGATGAAGCCCTTCTTCACCCAGGAGCGTTCTTCGGGGCTGTACCCCTCCCAGTCCACCAGGTACTGAAAACCCCGGCCCATTCGACGGACGTCGAGGAGCCGGCGCACGGTCCAAGCCGGTTCCCCGTCGATGATCCGGGCAGGAGGTGGTGCCGGACCCGGAGTGCAGAGGGGTGAGGTGTGATGGGGTTTTATCCGGGAGACATGAAACACTGGATGAATCCGCAGCGAGGCGGAATGCTGGAGCCTCACTGCGGCCGGGATTGATGACTTTGAGAATCTTGAAGGGACCGATGTATCGTTCTTGGAGTTTTGGGGAGTCCACTTGAAGGGGAATGTCCTTGGTGGACAACCACACTTCCTGCCCAGGACGATACGTGGGGGCCGGGGCCCGCCGCCGGTCTGCATGATTCTTCGCCCTCGTCCGGGCCCTCAACAAAGCAGAACGGGCGGCACGCCACACCCGACGGCACTTCCGTAGGTGGGCCTGGACCGAGGGCACACCGACCTCTCCCTCGACCACCGGAAACAAGGGGGGCTGATACCCCAAGCACACCTCAAGAGGGGAGAGGCCGGTGGCTGATGACACCTGACTGTTGTGGGCGTACTCGATCCAGGCCAGGTGGGTACTCCAGGCTGTCGGGTGCGCGGCTGTCACACAGCGTTAGTGTCTGCTCCAGTTCTTGGTTGGCCCGTTCTGCTTGCCCGTTGGTCTGGGGGTGATACCCAGACGAGAGGCTGACCGTGGCCCCCAGCTCCCGGCAGAAGCTCCTCCAAACGTGTGAGGAAAACTGGGGACCGCGATCGGAGACGATGTCTGATGGTATCCCATGCAGACGGACGACGTGGTGGACCAGGAGGTCCGCTGTCTCCTGGGCCGTTGGTAGCTTCGGAGGGCCACGAAGTGGGCCGCCTTGGAGAAACGGTCCACTATCGTGAAGATGACGGTGTTCCCCTGGGACGGCGGGAGACCCGTGACAAAGTCCAGGCCGATGTGGGACCAGGGGCGATGTGGGACGGGCAGCGGCTGCAGCAGCCCTGAGGTCTTCCGATGGTCGGCCTTGCCCCTGGCGCAGGTGGTACAGGCCTGGACGTAGCCCCGGACGTCGGCCTCCAGGGATGCCCACCAGAAGCGCTGCCGGACGACTGCCACGGTCCTTCGCACCCCAGGGTGACAGGAGAGCTTAGAACCGTGACAGAAGTCCAGTACTGCAGCTCTGGCTTCCGGTGGGACGTAGAGTCTGTTCTTTGGTCCGGTTCCGGGGTCCGGGTCTCATGTCAGGGCCTCCCGGACGGTCTTCTCTACGTCCCAGGTGAGGGCGGCCACGATAGCGGACTCCGGGATGATGGGATCCGGGGGATCCGACGATTCCGTTTTGACTTCGTCTTCATGGACCCGGGACAATGCATCCGATCTCTGATTTTTGGTCCCGGGACGGTAGGTGATCCGGAAGTCAAAACGGCCAAAGAACAGTGACCAGCGGGCTTGCCTGGGGTTCAGCCGCTTGGCGGTCCTGATGTACTCCAGGTTCCGATGGTCAGTGAAAACTGTGAATGGCACGGACGTTCCCTCCAACAGATGTCTCCACTCTTCAAGGGCCTCTTTCACCGCAAGGAGTTCTCGATTGCCGACGTCATAGTTCCGTTCGGCCGGGGTCAACCTGCGGGAAAAATAGGCACACGGGTGAAGAACCTTATCGGTCTTCCCGCTCTGGGAGAGCACAGCTCCTATCCCTGAGTCCGAGGCGTCCACTTCAACCACTAACTGGCGACTAGGATCGGGCTGCACCAGAACGGGTGCAGACGAGAAGCGCCGTTTCAACTCCTTGAACGCGGCATCGCAACGATCCGACCAGGTGAAGGGGACTTTTGGTGAGGTCACGGCTGTCAGGGGGCTAACTACCTGACTATAGCCCTTAATGAACCTCCTGTAGAAATTAGCAAAGCCGAGGAACTGTTGCAGCTTCCTACGGCTAGTCGGTTGGGGCCAGTCTCTCACCGCCGCAACCTTGGCCGGATCAGGAGCGACGGAGTTCGGGGAGATGATGAACCCCAGGAAGGACAAAGACGTGCGGTGAAACTCACACTTCTCGCCCTTCACAAACAGTCGGTTCTCCAACAACCGCTGCAGGACCTGACGGACATGCCGGACATGAGTCTCAGGATCCGGGGAAAAGATGAGTATATCGTCTAGATACACGAAGACGAACCGGTGCAGGAAATCCCGCAAGACATCATTTACCAATGCTTGGAAAGTCGCGGGAGCGTTAGTGAGACCGAACGGCATGACCAGGTACTCGAAATGACCTAACGGGGTGTTAAATGCCGTCTTCCATTCGTCTCCCTTCCGGATCCGAACCAGGTGGTGCGCATTCCTAAGATCAAGCTTGGTGAAAATCCTGGCTCCATGCAAGGGGGTGAACACTGAATCCAACAAGGGCAACGGGTATCGGTTGCGAACCGTGATTTCGTTCAGCCCCCTGTAATCGATGCATGGACGAAGTCCGCCATCTTTCTTTCCCACAAAAAAGAAACCGGCACCCATCGGGGAGGTGGAATTCCGGATCAACCCGGCAGCTAACGAGTCCCGGATGTAGGTCTCCATTGATTCGCGCTCCGGCCGTGAGAGGTTGTACAGCCTACTGGACGGGAACCCACTGCCTGGAACCAAATCAATGGCACAATCATACGGGCGGTGGGGAGGGAGCGTGAGAGCCAGATCCTTGCTGAACACGTCCGCAAGATCGTGGTACTCCGCCGGCACCATCCTCAGATTGGGCGGGACTCTGACCTCCTCCTTAGCTTGGGAGCCGGGAGGAACCGAGGAACCTAGACACTCCCGATGGCAGGTCTCGCTCCACTGCACCACCACCCCGGACGGCCAATCGATCCGGGGATTGTGCTTCAACATCCAGGGAAAGCCCAAAACCACACGGGAGGTGGCCTGAGTCACAAAGAACTCGATCACCTCCCGGTGTTTACCTAACACCACCAGAGTTACAGGTGGTGTCTTATGCGATCGGAGGGAGTAGGGAGCCATCTAGTGCCCGAACCTGTACGGGTGAGGTAAGAGCCACCAGAGGGAGCCCTATCTCCCTAGCCCATCTGCTATCCAGCAGATTCCCCTCAGAGCCCGTGTCCACCAGTGCTGGGGCCTTCAGGGTAGAATCCTCATACAGGATCGTGACTGGGAGTCGTGTGGCAATGTGGGTGTGTCCCACGTGAATGTCTCGGCCCACCCCTAGCCCAGTCTCTAGGGGCGGGCGTTTGGCGTTTGACCGTTAGGGGCAGTCTCTCACATGGTGCTCTATTGAACCACAAACAAAACACGCTCCGTGGGTCCATCTCCTCTGTGCATCTGGTGCCCTAAATGTTGCCCTACTCGTGTCCCTAGCTTCGTCAGTAGGGGGAGCTGTGACCCCACGGAGCGCAGGGGCTGTGGAACGTGGGGAAGGCGGAGCGCGGTCGGAACCGGAAGGGAGAGGGACAGCGCGTGCCCGGCCATGCCTTTCGTCTCGTTCCCGCCGACGTTCTTCTAACCGGTTGTCCAACCGTATGACAAGATCAATGAGCCCATCTAAATCCCGCGGTTCGTCCTTAGCCACCAGGTGCTCTTTAAGAACCAAAGACAGTCCGTTTACAAAGGCGGCGCGGAGGGCAGTGCTATTCCAGCCGGACCTCGCAGCCGCGATGCGGAAGTCGACTGCATAGGCAGCTGCGCTCCGGCGCCCCTGTCTTATTGACAGTAGCACTGTTGAAGCGGTTTCTCCTCGATTGAGGTGATCGAACACAGTTCTGAGCTCCCTCACAAACCCATCGTATATCTGAAGGAACCGTGAGTTCTGCTCCCAGAGCGCTGTAGCCCAAGCGCGTGCCTCCCCGCGAAGCAGGTTTATCACATAAGCTACTTTGCTAGCATCAGCCGCGTACATCACGGGACGCTGTGCGAAGACGAGCGAACACTGCATAAGAAAATCTGCGCACGTCTCCACACAGCCGCCGTACGGTTCTGGAGGGCTTATGTATGCTTCTGGGGAAGGAGGGAGGGGTCGTTGAACGACCAGTGGAACGTCACTATTACGCGCAGGGTCGACGGGAGGGAGAGCCGCAGCGGCGCCCGGGGGGCGCGCTTCCACTTGTGCGGCGAGAGCCTCCACCCTGCGGTTCAGGAGAACGTTCTGCTCGGTCATTAAGTCCATCCGAGTGGTGAAAGCGGTGAGAATCCGCTGCAACTCACCGATTACCCCTCCCGAAGACGCCTGCGCGCCCTGGTCTTCCATTGGCCGTTCA
Source organism: Thalassophryne amazonica (assembly GCF_902500255.1). Lineage (NCBI taxonomy): Eukaryota > Metazoa > Chordata > Actinopteri > Batrachoidiformes > Batrachoididae > Thalassophryne > Thalassophryne amazonica. The sequence goes on from NC_047119.1 coordinate 68,290,562, forward strand.
ACAGCCGGTTGACGCCCCTCGGGATCCATGACATTGGCCGAGATATCCTGTTGTGAAAGTGTAGGAACACGGCCCACAACAGGGGGCGCAAATGAACGGACAATGGAGAAGGTAAATAACAAGGTTTTACTGTTGTGAAACGTGCACAACCAATACAACAATCGACAATTTGGGGTTAAGCCGAATTTCCACTGGTGTCGTGTGGGCAGGCTCGAAGGTAGGAGACGTCCGTCCAAGTCGAACCGGAACCACCCAGATTTCCTCTGCCACCGAACCCTGGAAGTACTGGAACCGCCAAGTCCCGAATTCCCAGGTGGCCACTGCCTCCGCTCGTCGGATCCGGTACTGCTGGCAAGAGAACAACAAACACACAGGTGTGGATGCGGCTGCACCCAGTAACACGGAGAGGGGAGAAGCCGCCTCCACCTCACGTCACAATACTGCAGGAAGGTGAGTACTTATCCGAAGCAACGGCTTTTTGTAGACAGCTGTCCTGCAATGCTCAACAAGAAAGACAATATAATAATGTAAGGAATACAGCAGAGAACGTTACCTCTATCTTAAGGCGATATCTCGGCACTGAGGTGGAGACGCCGTCCTGGTGATATACCTCCGTGCTGAGTGGAGTCAGCTGTGTCCAGTGATAGGTGACAGCTGTCACCCTGGCTGCTCTCGTGAGGCGGCAGCGCCCTCTGGTGCCTGGAGCCCGCACTCCAGGCAGGGCGCCCTCTAGTGGTGGTGGGCCAGCAGTACCTCCTCTTCAGCGGCCCACACACTTTTCACACATAACAAAGGCCCTGTACAAGCTTCTCTCTGCCGAAAAGACAGTGAAGGGAAAGCACAAAGAAAGCAAGACAAAAGTACACAAAACAAAGGGGGCCAATTGCCTTCATCGCACCAAATCCAGTGCTCAATGGAACATCAAGAAGTTTTATGTCAACTGGAGCATCAACACGTTTTATGTCAACTGATTGATTTCCTGTCTGAGTCACCAGTTCTTGGATAACCTGATTATGAAGGAAATGGAAAAAGAAAAGCATCACTCGGAGTCACGAAAAACTACAGCAAGAATGCAGCTCGGAGGATGAGGATGAGTGGAGAGGAATCAGATGGCAAACTGATGAAAGAGAACAGGTGAAAACAGTCTCAGCAGACAGAAGCATCATGGTTTGATCCAGCAGCTGGAGAAGTCGAAGCAGAGAGCCTGGATGAGGGAACTGATTCAGAGTACCAGCTCAATCAACAGGAAGAAGTGATGGAGTCACACAGCTTTGAGAGGTCATCAACCCACCAGTCTGATCAGTCTGCAGGCAGTGACATTGATCAGGACGAGCACCAGTCATCTGTTCAAGAAAGATATCCTTTCAGACAAAGGAAATCAAAGTTAATGTTTGGGCAATACCTATCATGTCACATAAATGAGTAATGTTGTCAGGATTAAGATCTGACGATTGAGTGAAAAACAAGTTAAGTTGTTGCCTTCCTGTTAAGAGTATTCAGAGTTGTTATTGTTAGAAATTTCAGTAATACTAAAACAGTTTTATTTGAATGAGTGGTAACACATTAAGATTACCACCGTACTGCATGTTAAGTCTAAAAAGGGAGGTTGGTAAAGTACCTTACTCAGTATCTGTACTCCTGACGGTGGTGGCAGTGGACTGTCGACACCTGCTGCAAACATGTGGCGTTAAGTGGAGATGTATGTCATATGCTTTACTGGAATTCACAGTGATGCATCTTTAGAGACTGTAAACTGACACTACGTAGAAGTAGCTTTCCTAGGTGCAGGGCACCTTAGCATGTGGACACCATGTTGTCATAATGTCGGGATGACATTAAATTTTGGAGGGGAGAGTGTAAGGATAAGGAGAAGCCCCTCCCCCCTTTTTGTTTATATAATTTTGTTTATTCTTCTGTTAACTGTCATTCATCTTGTTCCTTTGTTATTATTGTATGGCCTGCCTTACAATATAAAGCACCTTGGGGCAACTGTTTGTTGTGATTTGACGCTATATAAATAAAATTGATTGATTGATTGATTCCTTTTTTATTTAATTGCTACAGTTGTACATTCTCGACGTGTTGTCAGGCATTACAGAAATGGAGCAGTAGCCCTACTGTGACACTAGGGGGAGTACCTATTTAGGTGAGCGAGGCTCCCACCTCTGGTACAAGTGCCAAAGAAGTACTTTGGGCGGCAGAGTTGGAAGCAGAACATCTCATTTTTGTAACAGTATAAATGTCTGTGTTTTACAGGTAAGCTTGAAGGAGTTAGGTAATAAGATATGGGAAGTACAGTGAGAATGTCAGCCAGTTATCGACATTATGTGTGTGACATGGTTAAAAGACATAGCAGCTAAGCAAAGCTAACTGCCCTTACCAAAAAGTAGTACATGCAAGTATGTTTCAAGTACACTTCCAGTTTACTTTTTATATACTTATCAGTACTACTTTTTGGTAAGGGTGTTGCTGGTTAATGAGAACAACCACCCTGAGTGTGATTGTATAAACCCATTGTGCCTAAATTTAAGTAAAATAGTAAAGCTAGACTAGAACTCCATCCTATAACATGTAATTTAGTTAAGTATGTGTTAGTGGTTTAAACTAGTGTCCATGCCTGTGATCTCATTTCTGGTCATGTGTGTAATATCACTCTCTCTTGCAAGTACTGAAGTAGTACTCCGGGTGGCAGAGTTGGAAGCAGGACAGAACGTCTCATTTTTGTAACAGTATAAATGTCTGTAAATAACAAGTAAATAACTTTACCCACAACACACTTGATGTCATTATTCATGTGTGCAACAGTATCACCCTTGTTCTTAAAAATCAGTCCAGTACACTTCTCCACTCCATAGGTTTCCCCTCACTTTCTACTTTTCCTGTTAAACAGTCTGCTTAAAAACACTGACATCTCTTCTAAGCATCTCCAAGCTTTCACTGGTATGTAATCCACCTTTCCACCCTTAATTCTCTTTATAGCTGTCCTCACTTCACCCTTACTACATCATACTCCCTGATTCACTCTTTCCACATCATCCTGTCTTCTCTCTCATTTTCTTCATTCATCAGTCCTCAAAGTACTCCCTCCACCTTCTTAACAGTCTCCTCTCTTGCCAACACATTTACATCTGCATGTTTCATCACTCTAATCTGTTGCCCATCTTTTACAGCACGATCTGTCTCACTGGCCACTTGGTACAAGTCCTCCCCCCTTATTGTTCAACTTCATGTACAGCATGCTATTTCATTAGCCTTTTTCACTTTGTGCTGTATCTCCTTGTAATCCGCCTATTTCTTCAGGACTATCCCAATGTTTATTCACTATCCTCTTCCTCCTTATATTTTCTTTTACTAATGAAGTCCACCACCAAGTCTCCTTGTCTTCCTTCTTCTCTCCAGATGTCACACCCAGCACCTTCCTATCTCCCTCACCATATCTCTTGTAGCTGTCCAGCAGCACTTCACCTCCATCCAGCTTCTGTTTCACATCCTCCATCTGGGTTTAATTCCCTCTAAAGTCAGTGTTTGTGTGACTTTTCTCCCCAACAACAAAGGCTGAATAGTGACTCTAAACTGACCATAGCAGTGTCTGTCTGACAGTGTGGATTCGCTGTGTGATCTATCCAGGTAGTCCCACTTCTTGTCCAAAGCGCACCAGGACAGAATCTCATAAACTCCCGAACAATAGAGTTAGAAGAAATGGCATTTTGCAACACAGATTTTTCAGCCTGACAATGAATTTTGTTCAGATTAATTAATGCTTACGTAGTAACACGACTGCAGTTTTCACACTAACCTAGAACATGTGCGTGGTTGCACGCACACACACACACACATACAAAGAGTCTGCAGAGGTGTGTGTGTATAAACAGTTTATCCAAAGAGACAATGAACAGAGCTGTTAATGTGTCTGCTCTCACACACACACACACATACACACACACAGACACACTGGGTGACTTGCAGGTCTTTTGTCTGCGGACTTTTGGACAACTCGGTGCTGTACTGGACCTTCTCACAGAGCCAACACTCTCCAGCTCGCAGCTCTTATATGGCTCTAACGCGATGCTACCAGATCCGTCGGACATTCCAGCTGCTCACAGACACACCGGGCTGCATTCTACATTCGTGCACACGTCACACAGAGACCTTCAGAAAACAGCCACAGCACAGCTGTGTTCAGTGTTGAGTCCACGTTTGAAATCAGGTTGAAGACATAAAAACCTAAGAGTGACAACTGACAGAAAATTAACTTCAAAGTTTCCATGAGATTCTCCAGCGTGATCAGTGAGAACTATTGTACACATCTGGTACTTTTATTAAATGTCACTTCCATCTCAAAGGTTTTCAGGGTTTCTCTGGTTTAAACCAACAAATCAGTAACATATTTGAGTTTTAAGGAGAACTTGGGGATCCAGACTTGTAGTTCTAATGGTTGAAGGATCTCTGGCCTGCAGCTGCAGAGCAGATTGTGTTCAGGTTGTCTGTCAGATCTCTAAATCCTTTTCCTGCCTGTACCTGGTGTCTGACGTGGCTCATACCTGTCGAAGACCACTGCAGCGAAGCTGGGCTCGGCAAACACCACTTCTCCAGCTTTGAGCTCTCTGGCGGTCCTCAGGCCTCGGCCCTTCTTCCCGGCATCGAACAGTTCTACACTCTCCATATTCCCCAGAGTCATTGTGCCGCCAGACAAAACACAGGAAGGACAAAGTGTCTGAGGGTGGGGCTAGATGAGGCACTAACAACACTGCAGCGAGTGCAAGCTTCTCACAAACATTCAGGAGCACTTGATCTGCGCTCCTTAGCCTGAACCCTGAGAAATCCCAAAATAGCCTTGTACCCTCTTGGGGTTGTACCACCTCCGATGGTAGGGGGTGAGCAGTGAGAGACTGGAGGACCTGGCGAGCCGGTGGGGGACATGGTGGGTGTCCCCCCTTGTTGAGGTTGGTTCCTGCTGCAGTATTTTGGTCCGGGCAGCTGTGGCTGTCTGTCATTGGATGACAGGAAACAGATCCACAGACATGGATTCAGTCTCAGACTCTCTGATGTGTGTGTGTGTGTGTGTGTGTGTGTGTGTGTGTGTGTGTGTGTGTGTGTGTGTGTGTGTGTGTGTGTGTGTGTGTGTGTGTGTGTGTGTGTGTGGTTAGAGGAACAGAACACATACTGTCACTGTGGCCCATCTGGGATTGCGTCAATGAGCCCAAACACCTCAGAGACAGCTGATGCCTCTTCAGGTGTTCAGCCTCACCTGTCAGTAACAGGTGCAAACCCTTTGACATGGATCACATGCTTGTTTCAGGTGGATCATTCGCAGGGTCACTCGAGGCAATCAAGTGGGATTTACCCTGTGTCAGTGAAGCAGCAATAGCAGGGTATTGTTTTCACTGGTGTGTGCATGCGTGTGTCTTTGTGACTATGGACAAGAAAACTCAAATGGCTGGACAGATTCCCTTCAAACTTGATGAGTAAAATAAGTATTGAACAGATCACAATTTTTCTCAGTAAATATATTTCTAAAGGTGCTATTGACATTGACATTAAATTTTTTACCAGATGTTGGTAACAGGGCAGCACGGTAGCTTAGTGGTTAGCACTGTTGCCTCACAGCGAGAAGGTCGTGGGTTCAATTCCCGTGGACTTTCTGTGTGGAGTTTGCATGTTCTCCCTGTGTTTGCATGGGTTTCCTCCAGGTGCTCCGGTTTCCTCCCACATCCAAAGACATGTGGGTTAGGTGGATTGGAATTTTTAAATTGTCTGTAGGTGTGTGTGTGTGTGTGGGTGTGTCTGTGTTTGTTTGTCTGTTTGTGGCCCTGCGACAGACTGGTGTCCTGTCCTGGGTGTACCCCGCCTTGCACTCTATGACTGCTGGGATAGGCTCCAGCCCCCCGCGACCCTTAATTGGACTAAGTGGAAGAAGATGAATGAATGAATGAATGTTGGTAACAACCCAAATAATCCACACACACAAATAAATCAAAACAAATAAGTATAGAAAATAATTTATGTGTAATAAAATGGAATGACGGGGAAAAATATTGAACACGCTTACTGAAATTTTTTTATTACTTAGTACAAAAATCTTTGTTGGTAATGAAGTTTCAAGACACCTCCTGTGTGGAGAAACTAGTCTCATGTTCTGCTCAGGTGTGATTTTGGCCCATTCAGACCATAAGGTGAAATTTGGTTCCCATGTCTGGGCACTACTTTTAAAATGTATTTTTGTATAGACGATGTATTTTGTATAGTCTTTTAACCCAAAGACACTTATGGACTTTGGGTTAAAAGTTCTCCGCAATACATCCTGCAGTTTTTTGTCACAAGCCATAAATTTATATAAGTATAAATTTAAAAAACAAAAATTGTATGGTGCTAGTTTTGTGTTATTGATCAATATTCACTTTAGCAGCACAAGATCTCTCACAAATTGGCATTTATATATGTACAATAACATTTTAGACACGTGTTGATGAAATGTGAATTTGGACAATGAAATCTCGCAAATTTGTGGAAAAACGCTTCTTTAGTTGATATATTACACATGGTGAATTTTGATACGCACACACACACATGCCTGTAATCATCCCATCATCCCATGTTGCTATGTACTACGGTGACCATATTTTGATCACCGAAAACCAGGACACTCAAGCAATGAAATACTCAAATGATACTCAAGGTTTACTCAAAGATGCCCCAAAAATGAAAACCAGGACGTTTTCATCACTTTCTAAAAACAACCCAGGACGGCAAGGGCAGGATGTGAAAACAAGGTGTTTGGTCACCCGAGTGTGTACAGTGTTCTGTTTCCTTCTGAACATTCACACAGTGCTGGCACCTACACATATCAGTGGAAGACAGTCGTGCTGACATACAGGAACATCTGTCTGTATCACATTTGATTTGTTTGCAACTGCAGTGGACTAACTGCCAACACACTTTGAGGAACAGGATTGTTAGTCATCCAGGTCACTGTTAGCTCCCCATCTTCAGTTCCAGTGCCATCTATTACCAATGGGTGAGGGAGTGCACATGAGACCTTTCAGACAATGTCTCATGATTGCTGCTTGGTAGTTTGCCCTGTGTTGGTGTAGAACATCAATCAATCAATCAATCAATTCAATCAATTTTATTTATATAGCGCCAAATCACAACAAACAGATGCCCCAAGGCGCTTTATATTGTAAGGCAAGGCCATACAATAATTACGTAAAAACCCCAACGGTCAAAACGACCCTCTGTGAGCAAGCACTTGGCTACAGTGGGAAGGAAAAACTCCCTTTTAACAGGAAGAAACCTCCAGCAGAACCAGGCTCAGGCAGGGGCAGTCTTCTGCTGGGACTGGTTGGGGCTGAGGGAGAGAACCAGGAAAAAGACATGCTGTGGAGGGGAGCAGAGATCAATCACTAATGATTAAATGCAGAGTGGTGCATACAGAGCAAAAAGAGAAAGAAACAGTGCATCATGGGAACCCCCCAGCAGTCTAAGTCTATAGCAGCATAACTAAGGGATGGTTCAGGGTCACCTGATCCAGCCCTAACTATAAGCTTTAGCAAAAAGGAAAGTTTTAAGCCTAATCTTAAAAGTAGAGAGGGTGTCTGTCTCCCTGATCTGAATTGGGAGCTGGTTCCACAGGAGAGGAGCCTGAAAGCTGAAGGCTCTGCCTCCCATTCTACTCTTACAAACCCTAGGAACTACAAGTAAGCCTGCAGTCTGAGAGCGAAGTGCTCTATTGGAGTGATATGGTACTACGAGGTCCCTAAGATAAGATGGGACCTGATTATTCAAAACCTTATAAGTAAGAAGAAGAATTTTAAATTCTATTCTAGAATTAACAGGAAGCCAATGAAGAGAGGCCAATATGGGTGAGATATGCTCTCTCCTTCTAGTCCCTGTCAGTACTCTAGCTGCAGCATTTTGAATTAACTGAAGGCTTTTCAGGGAACTTTTAGGACAACCTGATAATAATGAATTACAATAGTCCAGCCTAGAGGAAATAAATGCATGAATTAGTTTTTCAGCATCACTCTAAGACAAGTCCTTTCTAATTTTAGAGATATTGCGTAAATGCAAAAAAGCAGTCTTACATATTTGTTTAATATGCGCTTTGAATGACATATTCTGATCAAAAATGACTCCAAGATTTCTCACAGTATTACTAGAGGTCAGGGTAATGCCATCCAGAGTAAGGATCTGGTTAGACACTATGTTTCTAAGATTTGTGGGGCCAAGTACAATAACTTCAGTTTTATCTGAGTTTAAAAGCAGGAAATTAGAGGTCATCCATGTCTTTATGTCTGTAAGACAATCCTGCAGTTTAGCTAATTGGTGTGTGTCCTCTGGCTTCATGGATAGATAAAGCTGGGTATCATCTGCGTAACAATGAAAATTTAAGCAATGCTGTCTAATAATACTGCCTAAGGGAAGCATGTATAAAGTGAATAAAACTGGTCCTAGCACAGAACCTTGTGGAACTCCATAATTAACCTTAGTCTGTGAAGAAGATTCCCCATTTACATGAACAAATTGTAATCTATTAGATAAATATGATTCAAACCACCGCAGCGCAGTGCCTTTAATACCTATGGCATGCTCTAATCTCTGTAATAAAATTTTATGGTCAACAGTATCAAAAGCAGCACTGAGGTCTAACAGAACAAGCACAGAGATGAGTCCACTGTCTGAGGCCATAAGAAGATCATTTGTAACCTTCACTATTGCTGTTTCTGTACTATGATGAATTCTAAAACCTGACTGAAACTCTTCAAATAGGCCATTCCTCTGCAGATGATCAGTTAGCTGTTTTACAACTACCCTTTCAAGAATTTTTGAGAGAAAAGGAAGGTTGGAGATTGGCCTATAATTAGCTAAGATAGCTGGGTCAAGTGATGGCTTTTTAAGTAATGGTTTAATTACTGCCACCTTAAAAGCCTGTGGTACATAGCCAACTAATAAAGATAGATTGATCATATTTAAGATCGAAGCATTAAATAATGGTAGGGCTTCCTTGAGCAGCCTGGTAGGAATGGGGTCTAATTGATGGTTTGGATGAAGTAACTAATGAAAATAACTCAGAACAATCGGAGAGAAAGAGTCTAACCAAATACCAGCATCACTGAAAGCAGCCAAAGATAACGATACGTCTTTGGGATGGTTATGAGTAATTTTTTCTCTAATAGTTAAAATTTTGTTAGCAAAGAAAGTCATGAAGTCATTACTAGTTAAAGTTAAAGGAATACTCGGCTCAATAGAGCTCTGACTCTTTGTCAGCCTGGCTACAGTGCTGAAAAGAAACATGGGGTTGTTCTTATTTTCTTCAATTAGTGATGAGTAGTAAGATGTCCTAGCTTTACGGAGGGCTTTTTTATAGAGCAACAGGCTCTTTTTCCAGGCTAAGTGAAGATCTTCTAAATTAGTGAGATGCCATTTCCTCTCCAACTTACGGGTTATCTGCTTTAAGCTGCGAGTTTGTGAGTTATACCCCAGAGTCAGGCACTTCTGATTTAAAGCTCTCTTTTTCAGAGGAGCTACAGCATCCAAAGTTGTCTTCAATGAGGATGTAAAACTATTGACGAGATACTCTATGAGGGCTGTCAATAAAGTATAGGTCCGTTTTATTTTTTTTCAAAAACTATACGGATTTCATTCATATGTTTTTACATCAGACATGCTTGAACCCTCGTGTGCATGCGTGAGTTTTTCCACGCCTGTCGGTGACATCATTCGCCTGTGAGCACTCCTTGTGGTAGGAGTCGTCCAGCCCCTCGTCGGAATTCCTTTGTCTGAGAAGTTGCTGAGAGACTGGCGCTTTGTTTGAACAAAATTTTTTCTAAACCTGTGAGACACATCGAAGTGGACACGGTTCGAAAAATTAAGCTGGTTTTCGGTGAAACTTTTAACGGCTGATGAGAGATTTTGAGGTGATAATGTCGCTTTAAGGACTTCCCACGGAGTGAGATGTCGTGCAGCACTCCCAGGCGCCGTCGTCAGCCTGTTTCAAGCTGAAAACCTCCACATTTCAGGCTCTATTGATCCAGGACGTCGTGAGAGAACAGAGAAGTTTCAGAAGAAGTCGGTTTCAGCATTTTATCCGGATATTCCACTGTTAAAGGAGATTTTTTTAATGAAAGACGCGTCGGGACGCAGCCGGCGCGGTGCGGCGGCACAGGAAAAACACCTCCGTGTTGATAACCATTTGTAAAATCCAGGCGGCTTTTGATGGCTTTCAGTGGAGTGAGTATATGAGAAATTGTTTAACAGCTGGACATGTTCCAACTTGTCCTTAAGGCTTCCAACGTAGGTGTTTTTCCTGTGGCGGAGCGTCGCAGCGGCTGCGAGCCGACGCTGCAATCCGTCCGCACGTCTTTCATTAAAAAAATCTCCTTTAACAGTGGAATATCCGGATAAAATGCTGAAACCGACTTCTTCTGAAACTTCTCTGTTCTCTCACGATGTCCTGGATCAATAGAGCCTGAAATGTGGAGGTTTTCAGCTTGAAACAGGCTGACGACGGCGCCTGAGAGTGCTGCATGACGTCTCGATCCGTGGGAAGTCCTTAAAGCGACAGTATCACCTCAAAATCTTTCATCAGCTGTTAAAATTTTCACCAAAAACCAGCTTAATTTTTCGAACCGTGTCCAATTCGATGTGTCTCACAGGTTTAGAAAAAATTTTGATCAAACAAAGCGCCAGTCTCTCAGCAACTTCTCAGACAAAGGAATTCCAACGAGAGGCTGGACGACTCCTCCCACAAGGAGTGCTCAAAGGCGAATGACGTCACCGACAGGTGTGGAAAAACTCACGCATGCGCACGAGGGTTCAAGCATGTCTGATGTAAAAACATATGAATGAAATCCATATAGTTTTTGAAAAAAATAAAAATGACCTATACTTTATTGACAGACCTCGTATCTCACTTACAGAGTTTAGGTAGCTACTCTGCCCTGTGTTGGTATATGGCATTAGAGAACATAAAGAAGGAATCATATCCTTAAACCTAGTTACAGCGCTTTCTGAAAGACTTCTAGTGTAATGAAACTTATTCCCCACTACTGGGTAGTCCAGCAGAGTAAATGTAAATGTTATTAAGAAATGATCAGACAGAAGGGAGTTTTCAGGGAATACTGTTAAGTCTTCAATTTCCATACCATAAGTCAGAACAAGATCTATGATATGATTAAAGTGGTGGGTGGACTCATTTACATTTTGAGCAAAGCCAATTGAGTCTAATAATAGATTAAATGCAGTGTTGAGGCTGTCATTCTCAGCATCTATGTGGATGTTAAATCGCCCACTATAATTATCTTATCTGAGCTAAGCACTAAGTCAGACAAAAGGTCTGAAAATTCACAGAGAAACTCACAGTAACGACCAGGTGGACGATAGATAATAACAAATAAAACTGGTTTTTGAGACTTCCAATTTGGATGGACAACACTAAGAGTCAAGCTTTCAAATGAATTAAAGCTCTGTCTGGGTTTTTGATTAATTAATAAGCTGGAATGGAAGATTGCTGCTAATCCTCCGCCTCGGCCCGTGCTACGAGCATTCTGACAGTTAGTGTGACTCGGGGGTGTTGACTCATTTAAACTAACATATTCATCCTGCTGTAACCAGGTTTCTGTTAGGCAGAATAAATCAATATGTTGATCAATTATTATATCATTTACCAACAGGGACTTAGAAGAGAGAGACCTAATGTTTAATAGACCACATTTAACTGTTTTAGTCTGTGGTGCAGTTGAAGGTGCTATATTATTTTTTCTTTTTGAATTTTTATGCTTAAATAGATTTTTGCTGGTTATTGGTGGTCTGGGAGCAGGCACCGTCTCTACGGGGATGGGGTAATGAGGGGATGGCAGGGGGAGAGAAGCTGCAGAGAGGTGTGTAAGACTACAACTCTGCTTCCTGGTCCCAACCCTGGATAGTCACGGTTTGGAGGGTTTAATAAAATTGGTCAGATTTCTAGAAATGAGAGCTGCTCCATCCAAAGTGGGATGGATGCCTCTCTCCTAACAAGACCAGGTTTTCCCCAGAAGCTTTGCCAATTATCTATGAAGCCCACCTAATTTTTTGGACACCACTCAGACAGCCAGCAATTCAAGGAGAACATGCGGCTAAACATGTCACTCCCGGTCCGATTGGGGAGGGGCCCAGAGAAAACTACAGAGTCCGACATTGTTTTTACAAAGTTACACACCGATTCAATGTTAATTTTAGTGACCTCCGATTGGCGTAACCGGGTGTCATTACTGCCGACGTGAATTACAATCTTACCAAATTTGCGCTTAGCCTTAGCCAGCAGTTTCAAATTTCCTTCAGTGTCGCCTGCTCTGGCCCCCGGAAGACAATTGACTATGGTTGCTGGTGTCGCTAACTTCACATTTCTCAAAACAGAGTCGCCAATAACCAGAGTTTGATCCTCGGTGGGTGTGTCGTCGAGTGGGGAAAAATGGTTAGAAATGTGAATGGGTTGGCGGTGTACACGGGGCTTCTGTTTAGGACTATGCTTCCTCCTCACAGTCACCCAGTCGGCCTGCTTTCCCGGCTGTTTGGGATCTGCCAGAGGGAAACTAACGGCGGCTAAGCTACCTTGGTCCGCACCGACTACAGGGGCCTGGCTAGCTGTAGAATTTTCCACGGTGCGGAGCCGAGTCTCCAATTCGCCCAGCCTGGCCTCCAAAGCTACGAATAAGCTACACTTATTACAAGTACCATTACTGCTAAAGGAGGCCGAGGAATAACTAAACATTTCACACCCAGAGCAGAAAAGTACGGGAGAGACAGGAGAAGCCACCATGCTAAACCGGCTAAGAGCTAGTAGCTGCGCTAAGCTAGCGGATTCCTAAAAACACACAAAGTGAATAATGTGTAAATAATTTAGAGGTGATTCAGCAGAGGGAGTGCTTTAGTTAAGGCACGTGAAGATTACACTGTGAAACAAATAGTTATCTAGTTAACTAGATCAATCTAACTGCGCATATTAAACAGCTAACAGATACAGAAAAACACCGCTGTGCTCCGGAACAGGAAGTGATACAATACCGCAGTGAGAGCCAACCACCAGTAGAGGCAAGCAAGAGCTCGCAATGACATCACATGTTGGAGGCATAGATAGTTGTGGCAAAGCTGAAGATGCCATGCAGAATGCTTTGTATCTGGCATCGCTCACATTTTCCATTCAGTTGACACTTGCCAAGTACTTCAAAGTGTTGTGAAAGTGTAGTGACACGGACCCACAACAGGGGGCGCGAATGAACGGTCAATAGATGAGCCAAAAATTAACAATTTAATGTTGTGAAGGAGCACAACGAACATACAGACAATCTCAGAATATGATTACAGTCAATCCAAAAAGGTGACGTGTGGGCAGGCTCGAGGATAGAAGACGTCTGTCCTGAGAAGAGCTGGAACCACACGATTTCCGCCGCCACCGAACCTGGTGAATACTGGAGCCGCCAAGTCCCGAATTCCCAGGTGATCACCGTCCCCGACTGTCGGATCTGGTACTGCTGGCGAGAACAAAGACAGTCAAGTGTGGGTGTGTGTACACCCAGTAACAACAACGGTGGGAATGCCACCTCCACCTCTCACTCAATATGTTGCAGAGTACCGCAGTGATTCCTCAGGGGAAAAGAGTGCCGTCCAGCACTCACTCAGCCTCCACAGAAAGAGGGACCGGTACTCCTGCAAACACTCACAATATACAGATATGTTGCAAAACACAAACGGCTGAGTCTATTACCTCCAACGAAGTACGATATCTCGGCAACGAGGTGGAGATGACGTCTGGTCTTTATGGAGTGAGATGATGTAGAGTAGATGGGTGACAGCTGTCAAGAGATAATGAGTGACAGGTGTCACCCCCGGCTGTGTCCGTGGCAGCAGCGCCCTCTCGTGCCTGAAGCCCGCACTTCAGGCAGGGCGCCCACTGGTGGTGGGCCAGCAGTACCTCCTCTTCTGGCGGCCCACACAACACAAAGGTGGACTGCTCCAGGTTAGAAGTTCTACCCAGATTTGTAAATGCTGTGAGGTATTCCTCTTTCTCACAAACAACAGAAAATGTCTTTTTTCCCCCTTTGCTATGAAAGGCACTTGGAGAGTCACAGCCTGAGAAGGTATGAATACAAAATAGCTACTGAACACACTGGTGCCAAGTGCTGAGGTCACCTTGGCTAAGTCAGTGATCGTAGTTCTGTTAACAAATCCTGTGTGAATGTACAACCTACATGGTAGGTCTTTCTACAAACTTAAAGTGATGAATGACACATCTGTATCCGGGCTCTTAATAACATTAAGATAATGGACCTCTGAGTCTGGTCTGCTTGAGGTTTCTTCCTCAGTATCATCAGAGGGGGTTTTTCCTTCCCACTGTCGCCTGTGTGCTTGCTCTAGGGGTTGGTAAGGTTAGACCTTACATGTGTGAAGCAATTTGAGGCAGCTTTGTTGTGATTTGGTGCTTATATAAATGAAATAAAGTGAAATTTTAATGAATAACCACAGTGTGATGTTCCTGTGCAGCATGTTGTGCATGTAAAAACATCCTGGTGTCACATTCCTCATGATCACGTCAGATCTTCACCACCATTAACAGTCTGTAAAACCTCTCTTACAGTAGTCACACAGTGACACTTTTCTCCAAGAACAATGTAATATGCATATATCTGTGACATGAACGAGCAAAGCTCTTCAGCATCTCACCGTCACTTAGGTCCTTCAGACTTTTGTTTAGCATGGCTAAAAACCTTCATCATTGTTACATTGCTCCTCACACACACACACACACACACACACACACACACACACACACACACACACACACACACACACACACACACACACACACACACACACACACACACACACACACACACACACACACACACACACACACACACACACAGGCTGCATATAAAGTTCTAGGAACAACTAATTTTCAACTCTTGTCCCTAGTTGGGCTTTAAAATGAATACAACATGCAAAATTACAATCCCATAAAGACACAATATACTATACAGGTACAGTGTTGTATAATAACGAAGTAAAAATACTTCACTACTGTACTTAAGTACATTTTGGGAGACTTTGTACTTTACTTGAATTTTTTAAATTCAGCTTACTTTCACTTTTACTTCACTACATTTGAGCCTGGTTCTGCTGGAGGTTTCTTCCTGTTAAAAGGGAGTTTTTCCTTCCCACTGTCGCCAAGTGCTTGCTCACAGGGGGTCGTTTTGACCTTTGGGGTTTTACATAATTATTGTATGGCTTTGCCTTACAATATAAAGCGCCTTGGGGCAACTGTTTGTTGTGATTTGGCGCTATATAAATAAAATTGATTGATTGAATTGATTGATTGATTGAAGCAGTGCTTCGATCTACGATTCGTGGATTCATTGTTTTTATTTCGTGTTATCCTAATTTTTTCCCGCTAAAACCCAGAAGAGCATATGTCTGTGAGTAATATTTAACATTTCTATGTTAAACCGACCTGTTCTGGTCTTATGAAACAGTTGATAGATGTATTTTATAACTTAAAAATAGGACCGATGTTCATGCGTTAGCATGTCTATGGCGTTTCCAGTGTTAAAGTTAGCATTAAGCTGTTCGCATCAGCATGTTTGTGTTGATTTGTTTTCTGTATAATTAATGGCTCAGCGTTCGTTGTCATAAAATTCAATCAATTCAATCAAAAAAGAGTCAAATTGTAATTTTTTAAATGTATTTTTATTCATATATTATAATAATAGCAACAACAATAATAGTCTATATAATAGACAATAATAGTCAATAATAATAAGATATAATGTTACAATACAATTTTAGAGAAAGAGACAAAAAGAACCTAATGAAACAAAACACAACAAAAGATAAAACCATGTAACAATGAAAATAAATAAATACATATAGAAATAAATAACTGTTTCCTGTGAACACCTAGTGAGTAGGCTACTCTCGTTTAGGTTTTGAAACCTTGTTTCTGAAGTGTTTTTGTGTGATGTGCACAATTTTCAGTACTTTGACTAATACTACCAGTCATTTACAAGCCGAGATAAACTTTGTAATATAAAAAAAATCAGTCTGTTTTTGATTATTAACATTTACTTGTACTTTTACTTTCAATACTTGAGTACATTTAGTTGTACATTACTTGTCATACTTAAGTATAATAAATACTAGATACTTTAAGACTTTTACTTGAGTAGCATTTCAATTGATTACTTGAACTTCTACCAAAGTCATTTTTTTAATGGGTATCTGTACTTTTACTTAAGTGTGATTTTCCGGTACTTTATACAACACTGTACAGGTACCCACTATGATAACAACCACAACCTCGCCTACAGAATTAGAGAAGCTTGAATCTTCGACTGGACTGGGTTGCTTGACACGAGGACGTTTCGCTTCAAACTGCAGAAGCTTCCTCAGCTAAAATTCTCACCTACAGAAGTACATTCAAATACATCACAACTCTAAACAAAATAGAAGAAACTTACAGTCAGACACAAACACTGTATATAAGTAAGTCACTGTGTAAGAAAGAGGCAGAGACAGATGTTTATAAAAAAAAAAAAAAACATCTGTCGCATAATGTCTGTGTCAGTGAAAGATGATCCTTTGTGTGTTTGTCTGACATGGTGATGCATTTATCTACTGTCTTGCATATGACGAAGAAGGCAGGCAGAACAGGACCAGAGGAGACCACAGGTCGACCCGTCCTGGACCGTAGTTTCTTTCTTGAGTTTCACTTGTTGATCCTGAGGTGCTGCCGGCGTCACGTGTTGGCACAGACTCGCCTACCTGTGATTCTTTAACATCTGGATGCTCTTTTGTGTTTCACTGCTGAATCCACACACATACACACACACCCACACACACAGACACACACACACACACACACACACACTTTCAACTGCGTAGTCCAATTAAGGGTTGCAGGGGGCTGAAGCCTATCCCAGCAGTCATAGAGTGCGAGGTGGGGCACACCCAGGACGGCAGTCTGTCACAGGGCCACAAACAGACAAACAAACACAGTCACACCCACTCCCACACCTACAGACAATTTAAAGATTCCAATCCACCTAACCTGCATGTCTTTGGATGTGGGAGGAAACAGGAGCACCCGGAGGAAACCCACTCAAACACCTATACGGCTTAATTCTTCCACACAAAGAGTCTTCAAATCTTGAAGGTCCATGGAGCTCTTCTATGAACCCTGACCTTTAGTTCTTCCCATAGATTTTTTTTGTTGGATTCAAGTCAGGTGATTGGCTGGACCATTCTAGCAGCTTTATTTTCATTCTCTGAAACCAGCTGAGAGTTTCCTTGGCTGTGTGCTTGGGATCATTGGCTTGATGTAATGTCCACCCTCGTTTCATTTTCATAGTCCTGATAGATTTTTATCAAGAATGTCTCGCTACATTCATCCATTCATCCTTCTTTCAATCATATGTAGTTTGTCAGTGCTGGATGCTGAAAAACAGCCCATCATCATCATGTTCCACCTCCAAACTTCACTGTTGGTGTGGTGTTTTGGGGTGAGGTGCAGTGCTGTTTATGTTGTGTATTATGGCATCCAAAGAGTTCAATTTTGGTCTCAACTGATCTATATATTCCCAAAGTATTTCACAGGTCTACATGTTGTGCATCAAACTTTAAACAAGCTTCAACATACTTTTTCTTCAGCAGTAGTCTTGCGTGGTGAGTGCGCATACAGGGCATGGCAGTTGAGTGCATTACTTATTGTGTTCTTTGAAACAATTGTACCTGCTAATTCCAGGTCTTTGGCTCTTTGCCAGCTCTCCTGATAATTCTTTTCACTCCTCTGTCAAAAATGTATGCTACCGTATGTTGTGAAGATCTTGAGAGAGCTCTTTACTTTTACCCATCATGAGATGTTTCTTGTGGGACACCTCTTTATAGGACATTAGTTGGGACTGAACCAGCTGATATTAATTTGCACTGGCAAGGGACAGGATTGCTTTATAATTATTGATATATTTCAGCTGGTTTCTTGGCTTCCCATGTCTTTTTGCACCTCCCTTTCTTCAGGTGTTCAATACTTTTTTATATAAAAAAATCATAGTAATATAAATATTTGCTATGAACGCAACAGGAGATGATGTAACAATGACTGCAGTGTGTCTGTAAATTAGGATTTCTCAATGTGACATAAACCTCATGATGAAATCATTTCTTTAATTTAGTCATTTCAACATTTAATTGCATCCTTGTTGACTATGCGATTATTTTTAATATTGTAATCATGGCAGAATAATTACTAAAATATGAATTTGACTGTTCTGCACAATAGGGGTGGTGTTCTCCCTAACATGAAAACACGAAACAGTGCTGTACTATTTTCTTTGTCTGATTACTACATAGTTAAAAACATTGAAAATATCCATCCATCCATCCATTTTCTTCCGCTTTATCCGGAGTCAGGTTGCGGGGGCAGCAGCTCAAGCAAAGCCGCCCAGACCTCCTGATCCACACACACCTCCCCCAGCTCCTCCGGGGGAACCCCAAGGCGTTCCCAAGCCAGCCGAGAGATGTAATCCCTCCAGCGTGTCCTGGGTTTTCCCCGGGGCCTCCTCCCAGCGGGATGTGCCCGGAACACCTCTCCAGCGAGGCGTCCAGGGAGCATCCGGAAAAGATGCCCGAGCCACCTCAACTGACTCCTTTCGACGTGGAGGAGCAGCGGCTCGACTCCGAGCTCCTCCCGAGTGACCGAGCTCCTCACCCTATCTCTAAGGGAGCGCCCAAGTTATATAAAGTTGAGACGTTTTTGTAGTCATAGCAGTAATCATTAAAAAACTGTGTAGCTTTATTTGGTAAAAAAAATAAAATTGATCGAATAAAATGTTCTCTCAGCTCCACTGAGTGATTGATTCAACAACCTGCAGCTAAAGGCTAAGCTAACCATTATCTGATAAAAGTTTCGCGATCATGTTTTATCTTCAGATTACTCACTCACCTCAAACAAATTTGCAGAAGCTCCATGGCTGTGCCTATATATCCAAAAGTGAAGAATTTTGGACTGTGTGTCTGCTCGATCACAGTAGCTGCTGTCTCTCTCTCTGACTGGCTAGTGTGGCTCTCCCGCAGCTCCTCCCAGCAAGATGATGTCCCACACTCATTATTCTGCTTTTTGCCCATTATTGTTGCGGTTATGACTATCTGTTGCATTTTAAGTCTCACTTTTTTGAACACACTACGCTTCACAAACATGGTAACTGCCATTCTTGTTCAACCTCTGGTAGGGACAAGACAATCTCCCCATCGAGGCCTGCATGCGCACTCCATCGATGTGTGCTTATCGTTGTGTGCAGAGGGATTCCCCACAAAGATCGCTTTTTTCATTGTCTCGCTGGGGTATTTCCCATGGAATTCCTTGTAATGACATAGGCAGGAAGTTCCTCTTTGATCTCATTTTTGTTCAGTTCAATTCTGCTGTTTCTTTCATTTTGTACTTGTATAATATTTTGTCGACATAATGATGACGTTTCATGACAATATTATACGATATTGAGAACGTGGTTTTTGAGAACGCGAAAACGGCCGTGCGTAATTGATCGATAGGAAAAATATCTGGATTTTTTTTTAGACTAAAATGACCATAACTTCCTTATTTCTTAACCAATCTTGGTGTCAATTTCTTTGTTTTTTTATGCTCTATCAATTGCACCTATAAAAAGAACAATTTATGGACTTTCATTTTTTTTGTCTCGTCCCTCCTTCTGGTGGAAATACAGCTGCTGAATCGACGAGCAAGAGGAATAATTACCAATAAAATACATCAGCAACCACTAATTTCACTAAATTATTTGAGTGTCAGAGCACTCAACTCCCTCCCTGCTCTTCCCCCATTTATCCCCTCACACACAAACTCTGGAAAATGACCCCCCCAGACACTGACTTCTTACTTCTGACACCCACCTCACAAACACTGGGAGGCACATTGGCTTAGTGGTTAGCACTGGTGCCTCACAGCAAGAAGGTCTTGGGATGGATTCCTGGCCTTTCTCTGTGGAGTTTGCATGTTCTCCTCGTGTCTGCATGGGTTCCTCCGGGCACTCCGGTTTCCTCCCACAATCAAAAACATGCTTATTTAGGGTCTGCTCCTTTCTCTGCTCCTGACCAAGGCAGCATCTACATCTGGAGTTGGTCCCCGGGTGTCGGAGTGTGGCTGCGGATTGTGTCTAACTGTAATTGGAATGGGTTAAATGCAGATAGGTTTTGTTGTTTGTATGTATGTATGTATGTATACTCAACAAAAATATAAACGCAACACTTTTGGTTTTGCTCCCATTTTGTATGAGATGAACTCAAAGATCTAAAACTTTTTCCACATACACAATATCACCATTTCCCTCAAATATTGTTCACAAACCAGTCTAAATCTGTGATAGTGAGCACTTCTCCTTTGCTGAGATAATCCATCCCACCTCACAGGTGTGCCATATCAAGATGCTGATTAGACACCATGATTAGTGCACAGGTGTGCCTTAGACTGCCCACAATAAAAGGCCACTCTGAAAGGTGCAGTTTTGTTTTATTGGGGGGGGGGGGGGGGGGATACCAGTCAGTATCTGGTGTGACCACCATTTGCCTCATGCAGTGCAACACATCTCCTTTGCATCATCCATGAAGAGAACACCTCTCCAACGTGCCAAACACCAGCGAATGTGAGCATTTGCCCACTCAAGTCAGTTATGACGATGAACTGGAGTCAGGTCGAGACCCCGATGAGGACGACGAGCATACAGATGAGCTTCTCTGAGACGGTTTCTGACAGTTTGTGCAGAAATTCTTTGGTTATGCAAACCGATTGTTTCAGCAGCTGTCCGAGTGGCTGGTCTCAGACGATCTTGGAGGTGAACATGCTGGATGTGGAGGTCCTGGGCTGGTGTGGTTACACATGGTCTGCGGTTGTGAGGCTGGTTGGATGTACTGCCAAATTCTCTGAAACGCCTTTGGAGACGGTTTATGGTAGAGACATGAACATTCAATACACGAGCAACAGCTCTGGTTGACATTCCTGCTGTCAGCATGCCAACTGCACGCTCCCTCAAATCTTGCGACATCTGTGGCATTGTGCTGTGTGATAAAACTGCACCTTTCAGAGTGGCCTTTTATTGTCGGCAGTCTAAGGCACACCTGTGCACTAATCATGGTGTCTAATCAGCATCTTGATATGGCACACCTGTGAGGTGGGATGGATTATCTCAGCAAAGGAGAAGTGCTCACTATTACAGATTTAGACTGGTTTATGAACAATATTTGAGGGAAATGGTGATATTGTGTTTGTGGAAAAAGTTTTGGATCTTTGAGTTCATCTCATACAAAATGGGAGCAAAACCAAAAGTGTTGCATTTATATTTTTGTTGAGTGTATGTATGTATGTGCAATGACAATAAAGATTATATTATTCTATTCATATCTCCAAGGACTGCGTATGCACTTTAAATTACTTTGAATAAGCTCATCAGTGTTGAATCACTGCAGAATTTGCACAAGACAAACTGCGAGCACCAGGTACCTCACTGGCCACATTCGACTGTCTGCTGTATTAGGCCCCATAAAAAAAACCCAATTAGTTTATTATCCCTGCCTGCATGCCAAAATTGGCCTGCCGCATTTTTTGTTTTTTTATTTTGACAAATGTCATTGATGGTGATACAGCTGCTGCAAGAACTGGCACAGCGGCTAGATGGCGAGTATGCTTTAGCTGAAGATGGCTGAAGTTTACCAAGCTGGACCCGGTGTTGCCAACTGAATGGTCCCCCTTAAAAATCTGTCTGCCTTTTGCATCTGCGCATGCGTCATTAGCCGCAATTCACGGATTAAAACTTCGTTTCTGCTTCAAACTGCACTCCAGTCATCATCTATCTCAGCGACAGATATCTGAAGCTTTTGTACAACAATCATTTCCACATAAATTGAGCATTATTTCATCATAAAAGGCGGCGGAGGCGATCAGAGTGCCACGGCTAAACGAGCTGCTAGCTGACACGTTCACTGCGCATTGGTCATTACAAAGCGTCACGGAATTTTGCAGAGTTTCTGCTTAAAAGGGCCTCGTTTCTGCTTAACTGACTTTAGAATGATTTAAGAGGTTTTACCTTTATATCTGATGGTTAATAATCCCATTAATCCATTTGATCACTTTGGGTGAAGAGACTGAAGATGCAAAAGTGAATGGATTTTTAGGGATGGACCGTTTGGTCTGCGACACTGGAACCTGCCACTTGTCACTGACACCCATACACAAGGATGATTGCCTGTGCTAAGACATTGAAGCCTTGGTATGGGGTGGGCTTTACGCTCCCCCGCTGTGATGAATGAGTGATATTTACAACCAGTATGCGTGTGGTTTTCTGCACTATGGAGGTAGCTTGGGTGCTAATTACAATGGTTGCAAGGTGGGTTTTACCTCAGGTAGTTGTAGCTCTGTGCTGACACATTCTACAACCCCAATTCCAATGAAGTTGGGACATTGTGTGAAATGTAAATAAAAACAGAATACAATGATTTGCAAATCCTCTTCAACCAATATTCAACTGAATGCACCACAAAGACAAGATATTTAATGTTCAAACTAATAGACTTTGTTTTTGTGTAAATATTTGCTCATTTTGAAATGGATGACTGCAACACGTTTCAAAAAAGCTGGGACAGGTGCAACAAAAGACTGGGAAAGTTGAGGAATGCTCAAAGCACACCTGTTTGGAACATTCCACAGGTGAACAGGTTAATTGGAAACAGGTGAGTGTCATGATTGGGTATAAAAGGAGCATCCCCAAAAGGTTCAGCCGTTCACAAGCAAAGATGAGGTGAGGATCACCACTTTGTGACCAGAAAAGGCTTCCTCTGGATTACAGCATCTCCTTGTGCAAAGCGCGCTGTATAGTTGAACGATGCACAGAGACACTATCTGCTCCAAGATCATGTCTTTGGAGCAGGTCTATGGGTTGACTATGACTGTTCTTACCATCCTTCGCTTCAACTTATCTGAGACTTTTCTTGGCCAGCCACGTCAGGCCTTAACTAGTACTGTGCCTGCGGTCTTCCATTTCCTCACTATGTTCCTCACAGTGGAAACTGACAGCTGAAATCCCTGAGATAGCTTTTTGTATCCTTCCCCTAAACCATGATGTTGAACAATCTTTGTTTTCAGGTCATTTCAGAGTTGTTTAGAGGCTCCCATGTTGCCACACATTTGAAGAGATGCAACGAGGGGAAACATTTGCAAATGGCCACCTTAAATACCCTTTCTCATGATTGGATTCACCTGTGTAAGGAGGTCAAGGGTCAGTGACCTTACCAAACCAGTTTTGTGTTCCAACAATTAGTGCTAAATGTATTCAAATCAACTTTATGTGCCTGCCTAATTTTGTTTAAATAATTATTGCACACTTACTATAAACTAGAAACTTCATTTCACTTCTCAAATATCAGTGTGTGTTTGTCTGCTATATGATATATTTAACTGCAACTTCTGATCCAGACAACCAATGATTTATAAAGGAAAATCATAGAAATTATCAGGGGTGCCCAAACTTTTGTATACAACTGGAGGCAAATAAGTATTTCATCCACTGTTGTTTTTCAAGTTTTCCCACAGACAAAGAATGGAGAGGTCTGTAATTTTGATCGTAGGTACCCTTCAATTGTGAGAAACAGAATCAAAATTTTTTTTTCAGAAAATCACAGAGTATGATTTTTAAATAATTAATTTGCTTTTTATTGCATGAAATAAGCATTCACCCCTGACATCGGGGTGAATGTGAGGCACTGATGTGTAAAGCCCTTTGAGCGTCTGATGCAGATGGAAAAGCACGATATAAATGCAGTCCATTTAAATAAGTATCTAATGACGAAACAGTCTTTGCAGCGCCTCTTAAGGGTGATCTTGGTTTTTCATCCCTGCAGACGGCTACATGCACAGGAGATGCTAACACAGTCCCAGAGGTGAGACTTCGTGGTTGGCGGAGGAGCCACATCTGGCCGATGACAGGAGCAGCGTGAGAGAAGTTGTGGTAAGACCACACACCACTAAGCACCAACTACAGGTGGGATCAGACTAAACTGGTTCATCTGGCCCACGTGGTGAGTCAGGGTCCCAGTCAGCTGCTTCAGCATGAGAGATGCCATGTTGTCAAAACCTGCAGAGAGACAAAGAGGGTAGAATTTAAGACTATGTAGACCAGTGTATCGGTGTGGAAAAAATAACATTCATGCTGTTAACAGCAAAGAAATAATTAATGCCAGGGCACCTTATTGGACAGTTAGCAGTGATTGCTTGTTCAGATGCAAGGGGAGTGGTAAGATGGCTGCGGGGTCACGTGACCCAGATTGAAAACAAGCATCAGTTTTTGTTGCCACCTCAAGACAAATCTCTGACAATTTATATAACCTTTGCAAACGGACAGAGGAGGGTGGAGGTTTGCATGTTCACTGCAGAGGAGGGTTCACTGCTACTCCCATAACTGCACGTGTGTTTTGGCAATTTCCACGCAGATCTGTTTCTTCACCAGAAAACCTCTAACTTCTGAGGCCACCATTGAAACAGCAATGTGCCAGTTTCAGCTGCACACGGATCTTAAAAGCAACGCCAGATGACCCTCTGACTGGTTCATGTGATATTACCCCATAGGTTAAAGCAATAAATTTTCATCTGTCTGAAATTTTTTCCTGGCAAAAATCAATGCCAGCAATTCCCTAAAATGTGGCGTAATGGGGGCACACACTGTTTTTCTTCAATAAATACAATCAACACATTATACAGCATACAAATCTATTCTAAATAGCCTCTAAGGAGAGAGAGAGAGACAAAGCATAAAAAGAATGCAAAACCTGAAGATAAAGGTACATAAAAGGGTGGTGGGGGGTCTTGATTCTGGGGGGTCTGGGGTGCTTACCCCAGAACATTTTTTAAAGAGCAAGTCAAATTTTGTGCATTCTGGTGAATTTTAATGGGTATGAAGCCCTCTTCAAACAAAAGTCACTGCAAACTGCAAAGTTAAAAACACAGTATTGATTCTGGGGGGTCTGGGGGATCTCCCCCAGAAATTTTTTAAAAGAGTAAGTCAAATTTTGTGTAATCTGGTGAATTTTAATGGGTATGAAGCCCTCTGAAACCTAAAAGTCACTCAAACTGTTGTGAAAGTGTAGTGACACGGACCCACAACAGGGGGCGCAAATGAACGGCCAATAGATGAGCCAAAAGGTAACAATTTAATGTTGTGAAATGTGCACAACGAACATACAGACAATCTCAGAATATAATTACAGTCAATCCACAAAGGTGACGTGTGGGCAGGCTCGAGGATAGAAGACGTCTGTCCTGAGAAGAGCCGGAACTACACGATTTCCGCCGCCACAGAACCTGGTGAATACTGGAGCCGCCAAGTCCCGAATTCCCAGGTGATCACCGTCTCCGACTGTCGGATCTGGTACTGCTGGCGAGAACAAAGACAGTCAAGTGTGGGTGTGTCTACACCCAGTAACAACAGCGGTGGGAATGCCACCTCCACCTCTCACTCAATAACTGCAGAGTACTGTAGATTCCTCAGGGGAAAAGAGTGCCTTCAACGCTCTCTCAGCTTTCACCGACGGAGGTACCAGTACTCCTGCAAACACTCACAATATACAAATATTGCAATCACAAATGGCTGAGGATATTACCTCCAATGAAGTACGATATCTCGGCAACGAGGTGGAGATGACGTCTGGTCTTTATGGAGTGAGAGGACGTTGAGTAGATGGGTGACAGCTGTCAAGAGGTAATGAGTGACAGCTGTCACCCCCGGCTGTGTCCATGGCGGCAGCGCCCTCTCGTGCCTGAAGCCCGCACTTCAGGCAGGGCGCCCTCTGATGGTGGGCCAGCAGTACCTCCTCTTCTGGCGGCCCACACACAACAGGACCCCCCCATCAACGGGCGCCTCCTGGCGCCCGACCCGGCTTGTTGGGGTGTCGACGGTAGAAGTCGGCCAGGAGGGCCGGATCCAGGATGAAGCTCCTCTTCACCCAGGAGCGTTCTTCGGGTCCATACCCCTCCCAGTCCACCAAGTACTGGAACCCCCGGCCCATCCGACGGACGTCCAGGAGCCGGCGCACCGTCCAAGCCGGCTCCCCGTTGATGATTCTAGCAGGAGGCGGCGCCGGTCCCGGAGCACAGAGGGGTGAGGTGTGGTGAGGTTTGATGCGTGACAAGTGGAAAACCGGATGGATCCGCAGTGAAGCCGGGAGTTGGAGCTTCACTGCGGCAGGACTGAGGACTTTGAGGATCTTGAAGGGGCCAATATACCTGTCCTGAAGTTTTGGGGATGTCCTTCGTGGAAAGCCACACCTCCTGCCCGGGCTGGTAAGCAGGGGCCGGGGATTGCCGGCGGTCTGCATGGGTCTTCGCCCTCGTCCGGGCCTTCAACAAGGCAGAACGGGCGGAGCGCCACACCCGACGGCACTTCCGCAGGTGGGCCTGGACCGAGGGCACACCGACCTCTCCCTCCACCACGGGAAACAACGGGGGCTGATACCCCAAAAACACCTCAAATGGGGAGAGGACAGAAGGGCAGAAGACACCTGGCTGTTATGCGCATACTCGATCCAGGCCAGATGGTTACTCCAGGCCGTCGGGTGAGCAGATGTGACGCAGCGGAGGGTCTGTTCCAGTTCCTGGTTGGCCCGCCCTGCCTGTCCTTTCGTCTGTGGATGGTACCCAGACAAGAGGCTCACGGTGGCCCCCAGTTCCCTGCAGAAGCTCCTCCAGACGTGTGAGGAGAACTGGGGACCACGATCAGAGACGATGTCGGAGGGTATCCCATGCAGACGGACGACGTGGTGGACCAGGAGGTCTGCTGTCTCCTGGGCTGTTGGGAGCTTCGGGAGGGCCACAAAGTGGGCCGCCTTGCAGAATTGGTCCACTATCGTGAAGATGGTTGTGTTGCCCTGGGACGGCGGGAGGCCCGTGACGAAATCCAGGCCGATGTGGGACCAGGGGCGATGAGGCACCGGCAGCGGCTGGAGGAGTCCTTGGGCCTTCTTATACACTGCCTTGCCCCTGGCACAGGTGGTGCAGGCCTGGATATATTCCCGGACGTCGGCCTCCATAGACGCCCACCAGAAGCGCTGCCGGACAACTGCCACGGTCCTTCGCACCCCTGGATGACAGGAGAGCTTGGAACCGTGACAGAAGTCCAAGACTGCAGCTCTGGCCTCTGGTGGGACGTACAGACGGTTCTTCGGACCGGTTCCGGGGTCCGGGCTCCGTGCCAGGGCCTCCCGGACGGTCTTCTCCACGTCCCAGGTGAGGGTGGCCACGATAGTGGACTCCGGAATGATGGGCACCGGTGGATCCGACAGCACCGTTTTGACTTCGTCTTCGTGTACCCGGGACAAGGCATCCGATCTCTGGTTCTTGGTCCCGGGGCGATAGGTGATCCGGAAGTCAAAACGTCCGAAGAACAGTGACCAGCGGGCTTGCCTGGGGTTCAGCCGCTTGGCGGTCCTGATATACTCCAGGTTCCGATGGTCAGTGAAAACCATGAATGGCACAGATGCTCCCTCCAACAGGTGTCTCCACTCCTCAAGAGCCTCTTTCACCGCAAGGAGTTCTCGATTGCCGACGTCATAGTTCCGTTCAGCCGGGGTCAACCTGCGTGAAAAGTAGGCACACAGGTGAAGAACCTTATCGGTCTCTCCGCTCTGGGATAGCACGACTCCTATCCCTGAGTCAGAGGCGTCCACTTCAACCACGAACTGGCGGCTAGGGTCGGGCTGCACCAAAACTGGCGCAGTAGAGAACCGTCGTTTCAACTCCTTGAACGCGGCTTCGCACCGATCCGACCAGGTGAAGGGGATGTTTGGAGAGGTCAGGGCTGTCAGGGGGCTAACTACCTGACTGTAGCCCTTAATGAACCTCTTATAGAAATTAGCAAAGCCGAGGAACTGTTGCAGCTTTCTACGGCTTGTTGGTTGGGGCCAATGTCTCACCGCCGCAACCTTGGCCGGATCAGGGGTGACGGAGTTAGAGGAGATGATAAACCCCAGGAAGGACAAAGACGTGCGGTGAAACTCGCACTTCTCGCCCTTCACAAACAGTCGGTTCTCTAATAACCGCTGCAGGACCTGATGTACATGCTGGACATGGGTCTCAGGATCCGGAGAAAAGATGAGAATATCGTCCAGATATACGAAGACGAATCGGTGCAGGAAGTCCCGCAAGACGTCGTTAACCAAGGCTTGGAACGTCGCGGGAGCGTTGGTGAGGCCGAACGGCATGACCAGGTACTCAAAGTGACCTAACGGGGTGTTAAATGCCGTCTTCCATTCGTCTCCCTTCCGGATCCGAACCAGGTGATACGCATTTCTAAGATCCAGCTTAGTAAAGATTTTGGCTCCATGCAGGGGGGTGAACACGGAATCCAACAATGGCAACGGGTATCGGTTGCGAACCGTAATCTCGTTCAGCCCCCTGTAATCAATGCATGGACGGAGTCTGCCATCTTTCTTGCCCACAAAAAAGAAACCTGCCCCCATCGGGGAGGTGGAGTTCCGGATCAGCCCGGCAGCTAATGAGCCCCGGATGTAGGTCTCCATTGATTCGCGCTCAGGTCGTGAGAGGTTGTACAGCCTGCTGGACGGGAACTCAGCGCCTGAAACCAAATCAATGGCACAATCGTACGGACGGTGCGGGGGAAGGGTGAGTGCCAGATCCTTGCTGAAGACGTCAGCAAGATCATGGTACTCAACCGGCACTGCCGTCAGATTGGGAGGGACTTTGACCTCCTCCTTAGCCTGTAAACCGGGAGGAACCGAGGATCCTAAACACACCCGATGGCAGGTCTCGCTCCACTGAACCACCACCCCAGACGGCCAATCAATCCGGGGATTGTGCTTCAACATCCATGGGAAGCCCAAAATCACGCGGGAGGTAGAAGGAGTTACAAAAAACTCAATCTCCTCCCGATGGTTTCCAGACACCACCAGAGTTACTGGTTGTGTCTTGTGTGTGATTAAAGGGAGGAGGGTGCCATCTAGTGCCCGCACCTGCAATGGCGAAGGAAGCGCCACCAGAGGGAGCCCTACCTCCCTTGCCCATCTGCTGTCTAGCAGACTCCCTTCTGACCCCGTGTCCACCAGTGCTGGGGCTTGAAGGGTTAAATCCCCGCTCAGGATTGTAACTGGGAGTCGTGTGGCAATCTGTGTGTGTCTCACGTGAATGTTTTGACCCCCCGTTAGCCCAGTCTTGGTTGATTTTTTGGCCGTTTGGGGCAGTTTTTCTGTGTGTGCTCCTTTGAGCTGCAGAGAAAACACTCCCCGCGGATCAGCCTCCTCATTTTGGCCCTGTGCGTTTCCCTAACAACGTCAGCAGGGGGAGCTGTTGCCCCACAGAGCGTTGCGGCTGTGGAGCGTAGGGAGGGCGGCCCCTTTTCGAACCCGGAAGGGAGAGGGGCGGCGCGTATCCGGTCACATCCTTCGCCTCGCTCCAGACGGCGCTCCTCCAACCGATTGTCTAACCGTATAACGAGATCGATAAGCCCATCTAAATCCCGCGGTTCCTCCTTAGCTACCAGCTGCTCCTTCAGGACCAACGACAGTCCGTTTATGAAGGCGGCGCGGAGCGCAACGTTATTCCAGCCGGACCTCGCAGCCGCGATGCGGAAGTTGACTGCATAAGCGGCTGCGCTCTCGCGTCCCTGTCTCATTGACAGCAGCACAGTTGAAGTGGTCTCTCCTCTGTTAGGGTGATCAAACACTGTTCTGAACTCCCCCACAAACCCAGTGTATGCTGATAACAACCGTGAGTTCTGTTCCCAGAGCGCCGTAGCCCAGGCGCATGCCTTACCCCGAAGCAGAGAAATCACATAAGCTATTTTACTAGCATCTGACGCGTACATGACGGGACGTTGTGCGAAGACGAGCGAACACTGCATGAGAAAGTCCGCGCACGTCTCCACACAACCTCCGTACGGCTCAGGAGGGCTTATGTATGCTTCAGGGGATGGTGGGAGGGGTTGTTGAACCACCACTGGAACGTTCATATCCTGCACAGGGTCGGCAGGAGGAGGAGCTGCAGCAGCGCCCTGAGCGCTTGCCGCCATCTGTGCAGAGACAGCCTCCACCCTGCGGTTCAGGAGGATGTTTTGCTCGGTCATCTGATCCAACCGAGCCGTAAAGGCGGTGAGAATGTGCTGCAGCTCACCAATCACGCCTCCTGCAGACGCCTGCGCTCCCTGCTCTCCCATTGGTCGTTCAACAGCCGGGTGACGCCCCTCGGAGTCCATGACGCTGGCCGAGATATCCTGTTGTGAAAGTGTAGTGACACGGACCCACAACAGGGGGCGCAAATGAACAGCCAATAGATGATCCAAAAGGTAACAATTTAATGTTGTGAAATGTGCACAACGAACATACAGACAATCTCAGAATATAATTACAGTCAATCCACAAAGGTGACGTGTGGGCAAGCTTGAGGATAGAAGACGTCTGTCCTGAGAAGAGCCGGAACCACACGATTTCCGCCGCCACAGAACCTGGTGAATACTGGAGCCGCCAAGTCCCGAATTCCCAGGTGATCACCGTCCCCGACTGTCGGATCTGGTACTGCTGGCGAGAACAAAGACAGTCAAGTGTGGGTGTGTGTACACCCAGTAACAACAGCGGTGGGAATGCCACCTCCACCTCTCACTCAATAACTGCAGAGTACTGTAGATTCCTCAGGGGAAAAGAGTGCCTTCAACGCTCTCTCAGCTTTCACCGACGGAGGTACCAGTACTCCTGCAAACACTCACAATATACAAATATTGCAATCACAAATGGCTGAGGATATTACCTCCAATGAAGTACGATATCTCGGCAACGAGGTGGAGATGACGTCTGGTCTTTACGGAGTGAGAGGACGTTGAGTAGATGGGTGACAGCTGTCAAGAGGTAATGAGTGACAGCTGTCACCCCCGGCTGTGTCCATGGCGGCAGCGCCCTCTCGTGCCTGAAGCCCGCACTTCAGGCAGGGCGCCCTCTGATGGTGGGCCAGCAGTACCTCCTCTTCTGGCAGCCCACACACAACACAAACTGTCAAGTAAAAAGACAGTATTTATTCTGGGGGGGGCTCTTTAAAAGACCAAGTCAAATTTTGCATGCGCACTGAGAAACTTGAAACTGGCTTATTCACATTTAAACGGTAAAATGCTCTCACTCGTAAAACAAACGTAGCGCACTGCAAGTAAACTTCATCAAAGGCATTTAAAGATATTAATTGTGACTCACCTTTTTGTGGATTAAAGTCACTAACCAGGACTTTGGTGCGATCAATAAACGAGGCTCGTCCGTTATGTGAAACGTGACTCCTTCCTTCAAATGCGCGCGGTGTTACCGGTGTCACGTGGGCTCACTGACAAGCAGAAGTTACAGTGTCCCGTCGAGATGAGGTGAACGTCGAGATGAGGTGCATCACGCAACTGCACATGTGGAGATGATGCAATTCGCTCGATGTGCAACTGCGCATGCGCTTTTTTTTTTTCCTTTACCCACCACCGAGAAGTGCGCTTCATCTGCGGAGGTGGAGAACAGTCAGTGGAGCAAACCATGTTTTTAAAAACTATATATAGAAACACACTGCTTCACTTTAAATGCACAAGTCCATTTCAGACGATCAGCACAGACCCTTTCTCTTATAAGGCTTTATTTTAAATCAAATCAAATCAAATCAATTTTATTTATATAGCGCCAAATCACAACAAACAGTTGCCCCAAGGCGCTTCATATTGTAAGGCAAAGCCATACAATAATTATGTAAAAACCCCAATGGTCAAAACGACCCCCTGTGAGCAAGCACTTGGCGACAGTGGGAAGGAAAATCTCCCTTTTAACAGGAAGAAACCTCCAGCAGAACCAGGCTCAGGGAGGGGCAGTCTTCTGCTGGGACTGGTTGGGGAAGAGGGAGAGAACCAGGAAAAAGACATGCTGTGGAGGGGAGCAGAGATCAATCACTAATGATTAAATGCAGAGTGGTGCATACAGAGCAAAAAGAGAAAGAAACACTCAGTGCATCATGGGAACCCCCAGCAGTCTAAGTCTATAGCAGCATAACTAAGGGATGGTTCAGGGTCACCTGATCCAGCCCTAACTATAAGCTTTAGCAAAAAGGAAAGTTTTAAGCCTAATCTTAAAAGTAGAGAGGGTGTCTGTCTCCCTGATCTGAACTGGGAGCTGGTTCCACAGGAGAGGAGCCTGAAAGCTGAAGGCTCTGCCTCCCATTCTACTCTTACAAACCCTAGGAATTACAAGTAAGCCTGCAGTCTGAGAGCGAAGTGCTCTATTGGGGTGATATGGTACTATGAGGTCCCTAAGATAAGATGGGACCTGATTATTCAAAACCTTATAAGTAAGAAAAAGAATTTTCAGAGTAAGGATCTGGTTAGACACCATGTTTCTAAGATTTGTGGGGCCAAGTACAATAACTTCAGTTTTATCTGAGTTTAAAAGCAGGAAATTAGAGGTCATCCATGTCTTTATGTCTGTAAGACAATCCTGCAGTTTAGCTAATTGGTGTGTGTCCTCTGGCTTCATGGATAGATAGAGCTGAGTATCATCTGCGTAACAATGAAAATTTAAGCAATGCTGTCTAATATTACTGCCTAAGGGAAGCATGTATAAAGTGAATAAAATTGGTCCTAGCACAGAACCTTGTGGAACTCCATAATTAACCTTAGTCAGTGAAGAAGATTCCCCATTTACATGAACAAATTGTAATCTATTAGATACATATGATTCAAACCACCGCAGCGCCGTGCCTTTAATACCTATGGCATGCTCTAATCTCTGTAATAAAATTTTATGGTCAACAGTATCAAAAGCAGCACTGAGGTCTAACAGAACAAGCACAGAGATGAGTCCACTGTCTGAGGCCATAAGAAGATCATTTGTAACCTTCACTAATGCTGTTTCTGTACTATGATGAATTCTAAACCCTGACTGAAACTCTTCAAATAGACCATTCCTCTGCAGATGATCAGTTAGCTGTTTTACAACTACCCTTTCAAGAATTTTTGAGAGAAAAGGAAGGTTGGAGATTGGCCTATAATTAGCTAAGATAGCTGGGTCAAGTGATGGCTTTTTAAGTAATGGTTTAATTACTGCCACCTTAAAAGCCTGTGGTACATAGCCAACTAACAAAGATAGATTGATCATATTTAAGATCGAAGCATTAAATAATGGTAGGGCTTCCTTGAGCAGCCTGGTAGGAATGGGGTCTAATAGACATGTTGATGGTTTGGATGAAGTAACTAATGAAAATAACTCAGACAGAACAATCTGAGAGAAAGAGTCTAACCAAATACCGGCATCACTGAAAGCAGCCAAAGATAACGATACGTCTTTGGGAATGTTATGAGTAATTTTTTCTCTAATAGTTAAAATTTTGTTAGCAAAGAAAGTCATGAAGTCATTACTAGTTAAAGGTAATGGAATACTCGGCTCAATAGAGCTCTGACTCTTTGTCAGCCTGGCTACAGTGCTGAAAAGAAACCTGGGGTTGTTCTTATTTTCTTCAATTAGTGATGAGTAGTAAGATGTCCTAGCTTTACGGAGGGCTTTTTTATAGAGCAACAGACTCTTTTTCCAGGCTAAATGAAGATCTTCTAAATTAGTGAGACGCCATTTCCTCTCCAACTTACGGGTTATCTGCTTTAAGCTGCGAGTTTGTGAGTTATACCACGGAGTCAGGCACTTCTGATTTAAAGCTCTCTTTTTCAGAGGAGCTACAGCATCCAAAGTTGTCTTCAATGAGGATGTAAAACTATTGATGAGATACTCTATCTCACTTACAGAGTTTAGGTAGCTACTCTGCACTGTGTTGGTATATGACATTAGAGAACATAAAGAAGGAATCATATCCTTAAACCTAGTTACAGCGCTTTCTGAAAGACTTCTAGTGTAATGAAACTTATTCCCCATTGCTGGGTAGTCCATCAGAGTAAATGTAAATGTTATTAAGAAATGATCAGACAGAAGGGAGTTTTCAGGGAATACTGTTAAGTCTTCTATTTCCATACCATAAGTCAGAACAAGATCTAAGATATGATTAAAGTGGTGGGTGGACTCATTTACATTTTGAGCAAAGCCAATAGAGTCTAATAATAGATTAAATGCAGTGTTGAGGCTGTCATTCTCAGCATCTGTGTGGATGTTAAAATCACCCACTATAATTATCTTATCTGAGCTAAGCACTAAGTCAGACAAAAGGTCTGAAAATTCACAGAGAAACTCATAGTAACGACCAGGTGGACGATAGATAATAACAAATAAAACTGGTTTTTGGGACTTCCAATTTGGATGGACAAGACTAAGAGTCAAGCTTTCAAATGAATTAAAGCTCTGTCTGGGTTTTTGATTAATTAATAAGCTGGAATGGAAGATTGCTGCTAATCCTCCGCCTCGGCCCGTGCTACGAGCATTCTGACAGTTAGTGTGACTCGGGGGTGTTGACTCATTTAAACTAACATATTCATCCTGCTGTAACCAGGTTTCTGTAAGGCAGAATAAATCAATATGTTGATCAATTATTATATCATTTACCAACAGGGACTTAGAAGAGAGAGACCTAATGTTTAATAGACCACATTTAACTGTTTTAGTCTGTGGTGCAGTTGAAGGTGCTATATTATTTTTTCTTTTTGAATTTTTATGCTTAAATAGATTTTTACTGGTTATTGGTGGTCTGGGAGCAGGCACCGTCTCTACGGGGATGGGGTAATGAGGGGGTGGCAGGAGGAGAGAAGCTGCAGAGAGGTGTGTAAGACTACAACTCTGCTTCCTGGTCCCAACCCTGGATAGTCACGGTTTGGAGGATTTAAGAAAATTGGCCAGATTTCTAGAAATGAGAGCTGCTCCATCCAAAGTGGGATGATGCCGTCTCTCCTAACAAGACCAGGTTTTCCCCAGAAGCTTTGCCAATTATCTATGAAGCCCACCTCATTTTTTGGACACCACTCAGACAGACAGCAATTCAAGGAGAACATGCGGCTAAACATGTCACTCCCGGTCTGATTGGGGAGGGGCCCAGAGAAAACTACAGAGTCCGACATTGTTTTTGCAAAGTTACACACAGATGCAATGTTAATTTTAGTGACCTCCGATTGGCGTAACCGGGTGTCATTACTGCCGACGTGAATTACAATCTTACCAAATTTACGCTTAGCCTTAGCCAGCAGTTTCAAATTTCCTTCAATGTCGCCTGCTCTGGCCCCCTGAAGACAATTGACTATGGTTGCTGGTGTCGCTAACTTCACATTTCTCAAAACAGAGTCGCCAATAACCAGAGTTTGATCCTCGGTGGGTGTGTCGTCGAGTGGGGAAAAATGGTTAGAAATGTGAACGGTTTGGCGGTGTACACGGGGCTTCTGTTTAGAACTACGCTTCCTCCTCACAGTCACCCAGTCGGCCTGCTTTCCCGGCTGCTCGGGATCTGCCAGAGGGAAACTAACGGCGGCTAAGCTACCTTGGTCCACACTGACTACAGGGGCCTGGCTAGCTGTAGAATTTTCCACGATGCAGAGCCGAGTCTCCAATTCGCCCAGCCTGGCCTCCAAAGCTACGAATAAGCTACACTTATTACAAGTACCATTACTGCTAAAGGAGGCCGAGGAATAACTAAACATTTCACACCCAGAACAGAAAAGTGCAGGACAGACAGGAGAAGCCACCATGCTAAACCGGCTAAGAGCTAGTAGCTGCGCTAAGCTAGCGGATTCCTAAAAACACACAAAGTGAATAATGTGTAAATAATTTAGAGGTGATTCAGCAGAGGGAGTGCTTTAGTTAAGGCACGTGAAGATTACACTGTGAAACAAATCGTTATCTAGTTAACTAGATCAATCTAACTGCGCAGATTACAGCTAACAGATAGAGTAAAACACCGCTGTGCTCCGGAACAGGAAGTGATACAGAGACACACTGATGAACATTTAACACACCCACATGTTTGCAATTATATAGATGGATATAAAAAAGCACCTGCAAAGTGATGTGCAAAATGGCCCGAACAATGGCTACATTAGCGCTGTTAAAGCACCTTGCAAATGGTTCAATCCAATGTGAGCGTGAACTCATGGAATGCGAGGATTTAGTTGCAAATGATGTTAATGGGCTCATAAACTGATTTTGTTTACCAAGGCCAGAGCGCAATACGGCGACGGTTGTCTGTGCCCACAGAGGTGCTGACCACACTGGGCGTCCTGGCATCGGGCATTCCAGCGTGAGCTGGCTGATCAGTCAGGTGTGAACCACTCAACGTTGCGCTGAGCCGTGCCATCTGTGTGGAACACAATCATCTGAATCTCATCCAGGTACATTTCAACATTACAGTGCATTTTGCAGTGACAGGCGGTTTCCCGAATGTACAACCCCAATTCCAATGAAGTTGGGACATTGTGTGAAATGTAAATAAAAACAGAATACAATGATTTGCAAATCCTCTTCAACCTATATTCAATTGAATACACCACAAAGACGATATTTAATGTTCAAACTGATAAACTTTATTATTTTTGTGCAAATATTTGCTCATTTTGAAATGGATGCCTGCAACACATTTCAAAAAAGCTGGGACGGGGCAACAAAAGACTGGGAAAGTTGAATGCTCGAAGAACACCTGTTCCACAGGTGAACAGGTTAATTGGAAACAGGTGAGTGTCATGACTGGGTATAAAAGGAGCATCCCCAAAAGGCTCAGCTGTTCATAAGCAAAGATAAGATAAGACTTTATTGATCTCACAGTGGAGAAATTCATATTATGTCAGCTATTAAAAAACACAGAAGATGAGTGCAAGTAGAGGAAAATGGGCATCAAACAGCGTGTACAGGCGACTCTGGCCTTTTTTGTACAGGGCGTCGGTGTTGCAAGTCCAGTCCAGTTTGTTGTTGAGGTGAACACCCACGTATTTGAAACTCAATTTCAATTTTCAATTTATTTTCATTTATATAGCGCCAAATCACAACAGAGCTGCCTCAAAGCACTTCACACCGGTAAGGTCTAACCTTACCAACTCCCAGAGCAACAGTGGTAAGGAAAAACTCCCTCTGAGGAAGAAACCTCAAGCAGACCAGACTCAAAGGGGTGACCCTCTGCTTGGGCCATGCTACAAAACATAAACTGCAGAACAATTCACAGAACAATTCACGGACGAATATGCAAGAAATGCTATTGGCACACAGGACAGGAGGGTCGCCAACACAAATACAACTCCCATCTCTGGATGGAGCTGCACCTTAAACAGAGAGAAAAAACAGAATCAGACACCAGAAAGACAAAAAAAAAAAAAAAAAACTGTATAATTTGCCAGCATTAAACAACAAGAAAAACAGAGAAATACTAAGGTGATCGCCGGTCACTAGCCATAAACTTCACTAAACGACCCAGAATTTAGGTAAAGTTGAGGTCGCAGCCCGCTCCAATTACTAATAAATGAATTAAAAGAGTAAAAAGCGTAAAACAAAACTGTACCAGTATGCTAGCTATATGAAAGGGAAAATAAGTGCGTCTTAAGTCTGGACTTGAAAATCTCCACAGAATCTGACTGTTTTATTGACGCAGGGAGATCATTCCACAGAATAGGGGCATGATAAGAGAAAGCTCTGTGACCCGCAGACTTCTTATTCACCCTAGGGACACAAAGTAGTCCTGCACCCTGAGAACGTAAAGCCCAGGCCGGCACGTAAGGTTTAATTAGGTTAGTTAGGTAGGGAGATGCCAGTCCATGAATAATTTTATAGGTTACTCTGTGAGAAACTGTCCACATTTTCTATGTCCTCCCCCTGGATGTTCACCGGTGGATGAGGTGGTGGTTTCCACCTGAAGTAGATCACCATCTCCTTTGTCTTACTGATGTTGAGACACAAGTGGTTGCGCTCACACAAGTCCACAAAGTCTATGATGACTGACCGGTATTCCCCTCAGATACACGACCCACAATGGCGGAGTCATCAGAGAACTTCTGGAGATGGCAGCTGTCTGTGTTGTAGGTGAAGTCAGAGATGTAAAGGGTGAAGAGGAACGGCGAGAGGACAGTGCCCTGGGGGGCCCCAGTGCTGCACCTTAGCACCTCAGACAGACAGCCATGCAGCCGAACGTACTGCGGGCGGTCAGTGAGGTAGTCGATGATCCAGGCGATGAGATGTCCATCCACACCTGTGTCCTCCAGTTTCCCCCGCAGCAGCGCCGGTCTGATGGTGTTGAAAGCGCTGGAGAAGTCAAAGAACATGACTCTCACGGCGCTCCCGCCGGTCTCTAGGTGGGTGAGCACTCACTGTAGCAGGTAGGTGACAGCGTCCTCTACCCCAATGTTGGGCCTGTAGGTGAACTGCAGCGGGTCTAGGATGTCGCTCACCACGGTGCGGAGGTGAGACAGAACAAGCCGCTCCATGGTCATCATGAGGTGTGAGGTCAGGGCAACTGGTCTGTAGTGGGCCAGGTCCTTGGCGTGCGGTGTTTTGGGAACTGGGACCACACAGAAGATCTTCCACAGGGTGGGGACCACCACTTTGTGAACAACTGTGTGAAAAAAAGTCCAACATTTTAATAAAAATGTTTCTCAATGTTCAATTGCAAGGAATTTAGGGATTCCATCATCTACAGTCCATAATATAATCAGAAAATTCAGAGAATCTGGAGAACTTTCCACATGTAAGCAGCAAGGCCAAAAACCAACACTGAATGCCCGTGACCTTTGATCCCTCAGGCGGCACTACATTAAAAACCGACATCATTGTCTAAAGGATCTTACCGCATGGGCTCAGGAACACTTCAGAAAACCATTGTCAGTTAACACAGTTCGTCGCTACATCTACAAGTGTAAGTTAAAACTCTACCACGCAAAGTGAAAGCCATACATCAACAACATCCAGAAATGCTGCTGCCTTCTCTGTGTCCGAGCTCATTTGAAATGGACAGACGCAAAGTGGACAAGTGTGCTGTGGTCTGATGAGTCCACATTTCAAATTGTTTTTGGAAATCATGGACGTTGTGTCCTCCAGACAAAAGAGGAAAAAGACCATCCAGATTGTTACCAGCGCAAAATTCAAAAGCCAGCATCTGTGATGGTATGGGGGTGTGTAAGTTGCCCATGGCATGGACAACTTACACATGTGTGATGGCACCATCAGTGCTGAAAGGTACATCCAGGTTTTGGAGCAACACATGCTGCCATCCAAGCAACGTCTTTTTCAGGGACGTCCCTGCTTATTTCAGCAAGACAATGCCAAGCCACATTCTGCACATGTTACAACAGCGTGGCTTCATAGTAAAAGAGTGCGGGTATGTTAAAGATTTTGTATATATGTTATCACTGTTAAACATTTGTACATTTGTCTTCTTTCTCATGAGAACGGTGTTGTGCTGTTTTGCACTTCACCCTGAGAATGTACGTGTTATTCAACCTTGTTTTAGCTTTGTCTTCTTTCTCATGAGAACGGTGTTGTGCTGTTTTGCACTTCACCCTGAGAATGTACGTGTTATTCAACCTTGTTTTAGCTTTGTCTTCTTTCTCATGAGAACGGTGTTGTGCTGTTTTGCACCTGTCTTAACCAAGCCTGAAAATTCAATTTTGTTTTAGCACTCTGGGGTCAATCTGAGCTGGGAATGAAGGGCTGGATGTACTTATTATTATAATATAACTTTGTTTTCGCAGCCTCTAACGACTGGGAGTAAGAGAACGTTTTGACTGTTGTGATGTGGTGCTTAGTGTGAAGGAGTGTGAAGGACAGGACACTTCAGGCAGATGCAGAACAGCTGATAACTGCAACAGACGAACGAGATGTGCTGACCTGTGTAAAAGAAAGTGTTCTTCCTTACAGCTGCACTTATTGACGTATGCGTTTATGTTACGGGAAGAAACTTGTCTTGCGTCATCACCCCCACCCTTAGGACAAGTTTTTTGTTTATGTGATGAGGGCGTCTCTTAATAAAAAGAGCGGAAAAGCAGGCCAGACTTTAGTGTAGCCTTGGTGTACAGCCTGACTGCACTCCGCGCGTAAAATTTGACTTTCTGTCTCACTGGTGTTTCTTGACTCTGTTTGTCTTGTTAAAGGTTTTAAAAATGTTTGGAGGAGAAAATACCCAACATTGACTGGGGGCTCGTCCGGGATCTCAACAACACCGGAGGTGTCCGGCGGAGGTCGTCAAGTCCAGACGTAAATCCTTGGCCAAGGTCCGATCGATCGATTGATCGTGTCTGCAATTGTCGACCACCGTTGGCATCGTCTGGTTGACGAGATTTTCCCGAAGAAGACAGACAGGAAGTCGAGTCAGTGAGTAAAATTTCTTTGTAAACAGTACTGAGTGAGTGGTGATCAGATCGCATAAAACAGTTAAATTCCGCAAGCGATGATACAGAATCGTCTGTTAATGCAAAGCAGTTAAACTCTGTAAGGAGGGTGCGGACTCCTCTGTTTATATACGCGTACCGGTAGGGGATAAAAGTGATCACATAAAACAGTTAAACTCCGTAAGCGATGATACAGAATCGTCTGTTAATGAAACACAGTTAAACTCTGTAAGGAGGGCGGACTCCTCTACGGTTGCGAGGGACGCACGTAGTTAAATTCCGGAAGGAGGATACGGACTCCTCTGTTTTAATACGTAAAGGAAATCCCGGGTAGAAATACGTGCACTGTAAAAAAGCAGTTAAATTTGGCAGGGACGGCGGAGTCCCCTAATGCAGGACATTAGTTAAATTTCACGGGAGGGCGAGCTCCCCTGGCATAAGAATACGCGTACGATTATTAAAAGTGTTTCTATGTGTAAATAGTGTATTGTGTAAGTGTAAATAACTGTGTGAAAGTGTAATACTTTGGACAACGTTAGTGACAACCGTGCGTGTGGAAGCAGCAGGCAAGTGATTCCGCTTCCTACGGGGAGGTGAAAGGAATCAACCACACGACTGAAGTCCAAATTATAACAAGGGATAAAAAATATAATAAAAATGGGGGGTAAGACGTCTAAAAATAAGGAAAATTTATCAACTGACGACTGGAAATTTATGGAGGCAAAGAATCCAAAAGCAACAAAGAAATTGGAGACCTGGATAAATAAACATGACTTTGACGGACGACTGAACCTGATCAGCATACAAAAGCTGAAGAAGGAGTTAGAACGGGAACATAAAGGTGATGAGAAAAAGATGCAGAAAGTAGGGGCAGATTTAGTGGCATTTTGGGAGGAAGAAGCAGAGAACAGACAGAAAGGAGCAGAGAAGCGACGATTAGAGAAAGCAAGGAAAAAGAAAGCTGTAGGTAAGGCAGAAGAAGATGTGATAATTCAGCACAGAGAGCCAGAACAGCCTCAACAATCACTGCCGGCTGGATCGTTGGTGACAAAGAGACCTTTATCTCCTCTACCAGAGGATGACGATGTACCGCCACCACAGTATGATTTGGCAGTAAAACCTAAGGTAAAAAGAGAAAAACCAGAAAAACCACAAACACGCAGTCAAGCGAAAGTGCCTACAGCCCCTCCCATGGTGGAACATAGTGATCAGGGAGGTGCCTATCCTATGATAGAAGTACCAAATCCTCGTGCAGAAACAGCAGGACAGCTATCAACCATGCTCGTTTATCGGACATGGAATGCTGATGATATCAAAGCAGCAGTCGACATGATACCATCGCCACATGTCGATATCGAGGGCTTTATGCAGGATATAGAAAACATTAGAACATCTTACCACCTTAATGGACCTGAAGTCCAACAGGTGTGGATGAAAGCATGTGGCCCTAAATGGAGTCAGGTACGCGGAGACTGGAATCCTGCAGATCAACAAGGCGTACCACTGACACATGATGATCTAGTCTTAGAAACAAGAGTGGAAGCTATGATTACACGTGCAAAAGGAGTGTTAGGACCAAAGATAAATTATACTGAAATTACCAGGACAACTCAGAAAGAAGGAGAGCCATGGACGGAGTTTAGATGCAGATTTGAGAATGTATTTAGGGTCCATAGTGGCATATTGCCAGGAACACCTGTGTATGAACAACAATTGAAAAACGCTCTGATCCAACATTCCAATAAGGATATAAAAGCTTGGATACAGAAACATTGGATTGGATTGCCTACAGGCACATTGGAAGAAACACATACACACTGCTGTCATGCAGAAGAAGTCTTAAAGCAGAAAAAGACAAGAAACAGTGACAAAGGAGTGTATGTAGCACATGGAGATGATGAAATATATTACCAGCAGGGTAACTTAAGACAGCAGAAGCAGTGCAAACGCCCCAAAAAGCCATGGCAAAATAGACAAGGTGGACAGCCACAACGTCAAGGACCATGGCAACCACAACAGCAGCACAGACAGGGAGGGCCACCACGTGGTCCCCTGATTTGTTGGAACTGTGGAAGAGAGGGACATATGTATAGAAATTGTCCGAATCCACCTACTGAGGGAGCAGCAGGGAGAATTCCACAACGGAATAATCCTCCGCAGCCACAGTATCCACAATGACTAGAATCCATAATCCATGATTCCACATCAGATAGGCAGTCTGATTGTGATATGGATCTGTGTGCCTTGCTGGGAAATCCGGTACCAAAACCAGAAGTGACTTTGTTGGTAAATGGACGACCAGTGACATTCCTTTGTGATACAGGAGCATGTAGAACCACATGTAATGACAACATACCTGTCCATCAATTAAGCAACGAAATATTTAGGGTTCGCTCTGCAAATGGACAAACATCAGA
Organism: Thalassophryne amazonica; assembly: GCF_902500255.1. Classification (NCBI taxonomy): domain Eukaryota; kingdom Metazoa; phylum Chordata; class Actinopteri; order Batrachoidiformes; family Batrachoididae; genus Thalassophryne; species Thalassophryne amazonica. The sequence goes on from NC_047119.1 coordinate 68,333,298, forward strand.
CGTCCCTATTACTAAACCCATAACGTTGACAGATCCATTTGGCCTGACGTGTACTATGTCAGTGTTGAGCATGCCACAATGTCCAGTTAACCTCCTAGGACGAGACGGATTGACTGCATTGGGCTTGTCCATAATTGTGGAACAAGGGAAATTAGTTGTTGAACGCACAGGAGGCGTTAACATGGTAAGAGAAGAAAGCGATGACCCCACATTCCACTATTACTATACATTTGACATTTCAGAAGAAGATGCTGCAGGATGGGGTAAAGATGTCGTCTTGCAAGCGACAGCCCTACTAAAAAATCCTGAACAACAGATGTCACCACCTGACCTGCATGTCACAATGTGGCATAAAGATCCTCCAGGTCCGGATGGTGACTATGAAACTAAATTGAAAAATGTTTCACCTGTGAAACTGACAATGACCGATTTGATTCATGATGGCAACTCAACAGCTGTCATAACAGTAACAGGCGCCACTGAAGATGTATCAAAATTGAGATTCACAGGTATGCCATTACATATGTCACTTTGTAAGCCATATTTGACAGAATGGCAAGAATTGGGACTGATAGTCATAACAGCTTTGTCAGCCTCTGATTGGAGTAGAGTTGGACCACGAACGGAGTTCAGTCCATCAACCAAGTTGTATAAAGTGCCAGTTAATGTCTCATTGGTGCTGACAGCTGGAACACACATTGATGTGTCCACTTCACAATCCTGAGTGTTTCAGTTGAGTCCTGAAGAAGATGCTCTTCTCTCTTCAGTACCGTCAGGATTGTGGACAACAGGTCCTTCAGACGTAGGACTGATTAAAAATGCACAACCTGTAGTTATAAGGCCAAAAACAGAATATAGACCATGTGTAAGACAGTATCCATTGAAACCTGATGCAATTGACGGAATCAGGCCAGTAATAGAGGATTTATTAACAGCAGGAGTAATAGTGCCATGTCCAGATTCACCATGTAACACACCCATATTTCCTGTAAAAAAGGCTCCGCCCTCAGTGGGGTGGAGAATGATTCAAGATCTGCAGGCAGTAAATGCTGCTGTGATTAAAAGAGCACCATGTGTCCCAGATCCACACACCTTGTTAAATTCGCTGAGACCAAATTCTAATAGTTTCTCAGTAATTGACATAAGTAATGCATTTTTCTCTGTGCCAGTACATCCAGATAGTCAATTCTGGTTTGCTTTTACCTTTAAAGGACAACGATATACATTCACCAGATTACCGCAGGGTTACGCAGAGAGCCCAACTATTTATTCTCAAGTCATGTCAGCATGTTTAGCCAATTTCGTTCCACCGGCAGATAGCCAACTATTAGTGTATGTTGATGACATTTTGATTGCCTCTGACACACGAGAAAACTGCATAACTGACACAGTAGCATTATTATGTTTCTTATTTGACAATGGCCACAGAGTGAGTAGAAACAAAGTTCAGTTGTGTAGGGATAAAGTAAAATATTTAGGACATGAGTTATCAGCCACAGGGCGCACGATCCTGTCTGACAGGAAGGAAGCAATTTTGCACGCTCCAAAACCAAAAACCAAAAAGCAGATGATGTCATTTCTTGGATTGACAAATTACTGCAGGGCATGGATTCCTTGCTATGCAGAGTTGACTAGTCCACTTTCTGATTTGATGTACAAAGATGATATTTCAATGTCAACCGTGTTGGAATGGAACAAAGATGCTGAGGAAGCCTTTGTAAAAGTAAAACAAACATTAGTGTCATCCACAGTTTTGGCACTACCAGATTATAGTAAACCATTCATTCAAACAGTTGATTGTAAGAATAAGTTCATGACTAGTGTTTTGGTTCAAGTGTATGGCTCAAAATTAAGGCCAGTTGCCTACTACTCATCTAAATTGGATGCAGTAGCAAGTGCTTTACCACCATGCGTACAGGCTGTTGTTGCAGCCTCTATGGCTGTTCAAAGTAGCAGTAATGTTGTTCTATTCCATCAGCTGACATTGAAAGTTCCACATGCAGTCTCTGCACTTCTGTTGCAGACAAACATGAGCCTTTTGTCCCCAGCAAGACATCTTTCGTGCATGTCCTTGCTATTATCACAGCCACACCTTACGATAGAGCGATGTACAACATTGAATCCCTCCACATTGATACCTTTACCTGAGGATGGTGAGCCGCACAATTGTCTTGATGTAGCAACAGTCTGTACGAAAGCACGCCCAGACCTCCGGGACACACCCATCCCAAACAGTACAATCGTGTATGTGGATGGTTCTTCCACTAAAAATGCTTATGGACAAACGCAATCTGGATATGCTGTCGTCACAAATTCAGAAGTATTAGATTCTGCTTCATTGCCATCGTCATTTTCAGCACAAGCAGCTGAATTAGTTGCTTTAACTGCAGCTTGCTATCTGTTTCAAGGTACGGCCGTATCAATTTATACGGACAGCCAGTACGCTTTCAGCACAGTGCATGTGTTTGCAAAACTATGGGAGGAGCGTGGAATGGTGACATCGTCTGGAAAGCCAGTGACTCATGCCACTCTCCTAACTGCCCTACTGCAAGCTGTGAAGTTGCCTCAACAAATTGCTATATGCAAATGTGCGGCTCACACCAATGGCTCTGACAGTGTTTCAAAAGGAAATGATTTTGCTGACAGAGCAGCAAAAGAGGCAGCAGCAGCTTCTTCTATTTTTGTTGTACAGGAAACTACTCCAGATTTGCATTTAGGTCATACACTGCTTGCTGACATGCAACAGCAGGCAACTGACAGAGAAAAACAAATGTGGATAGCTAAAGGAGCTACGTATGCAAATGACTTGTACGTATGACCACAAAAGAAACCCATATTGCCAAAAAATATGTTTAAATGGGCAGCTATTATGAGCCATGGCGTGACGCATGTCTCATCAGGGGGTATGATATCGCAATTGCAATCTATTTTTTGTCTTTATGGGTTCGATGCATATGCAAAACAGCATTGTAGAGCATGCATGATATGTGCAAAACACAACTCACAAGGCAATTTGAGACCCCAAAGAGGTAAATTTCCAACACCACAATATCCCTTTCAAGTGATTCATATGGATTATATACAGCTGAGTAAACATGAAGGGAAGGAATTTTGTTTAGTCATAATTGATGCCTTCTCAAAATGGGTAGAATTGTTCCCTACAAAACATGCAGATTCACTTACAGTGGCTAAAGCATTATGCAAAGACATCATCCCACGATTTGGAATACCAGAAACAGTCTATTCAGATAATGGAGCGCATTTTGTTAATACAATAGTGCAATACGTAGGAGAAGCGCTACAGGTTAATCTCAAAAATCATTGTGCTTATCATCCACAAAGCGCCGGATTAGTGGAAAGGATGAATGGAACAGTAAAAAACAGACTTAGAAAGACAATGGAGGAAACAGGCAGACCATGGACGCATTGTGTAGATTTGGTAAAAATGTATATAAACATAACTAGTACCATGGGGTTGACACCGTATGAAACATTGTTTGGCAGAAAATATCGATTGCCATATTATGGACAAATTTGGGATGTACCTGAGGAAGCCAATTTGGCGGATTACATGAGAAAAATGTTAGAAGGACAACGAGGGAGAGTTCCAAACACTGATGATCCCATTTCTCCACAGGAGGACCCTAAAGTGGTACCTGGAGACTGGGTGTTGATAAGAAGCATCAAGAGAAAACACTGGCATTCACCTAAATGGGAAGGGCCCTATCAAGTACTACTCACAACACCCACAGCTTTGAAAATTGGGGAAAGAAGTACATGGATTCATTTAACTCACTGTAAGAAAGTCATTTCTGCAGACACAGACAAACAGTAAGAACAGTAGGACAAGACTAGTAATAGTGTGTGAGCTTGGTGTCAAGATCCAGGTTAGACACGAAAGCTAGCAGAAGACATTAAGAAGCCACTGTTCTGAACATAGGTGTGCTGTAGTGTGCAGAAATGGCGAAAGAAAAAAATAAAAAGAACGAGGGTTTCTGGACCCCACGGACAGTCCTTGTTATGCTACTTTTCTTTTTTGAATTGGGATTATTATTAAAAGCCATGAGCACGGGACATGATAATAAGGATCACATCCGCAGATTGCAGAGACCAAAAAGAAGTAACGAAGACCCCAGTCCGATAATAAATGCCACAGTACATAGCTGTGATGGGAATAATGCGTACCGATTTGGTGTACAAGCCTGCATTCCTAGAAATACTTCTGTGATCATCTCTGTACCATATAGTGGTCTTACCCATGGAATGCCGGATGGTGACAGAGGGACTAATTACGGAAATAGTTTCTCATGGTATATGACCAACGATCAACAAGATAGGAGATGGGAAACGTTGGTAGCCGATGAATGGAGTAGATGGACACCAAGATGGGCACAAACCGAGTGGGCTAAGTACCAGAGTCAAATTCTCAAAATGTATCAAACAGATGATAAGCTGTCTATAGTGGTGAATACCACAGAAAAAGGAACCATATTCCCACCTGATATAGAGGGAGACTGTTGGTTGTTCCTCCTTTGGGTATACAAACAAGGAAAAGATCCGTATTTCCATTTCTTCCTCTGTGAAACAGATAGAGTACAGCAACCAATATTGACCGAATTAAGTACGTCAAAGGGGGTGTCCATACAAGCAAAGGGGGTGTCTGTACAAGGCACAAAAGACATGAAGGCAGATGACTGGTTCCTAGTAACTACAGGAATTAGTGGACAAAATAACAATTGGCTTTTAATGGCAGAACAAGCAGGACTAGCAGCAAAGAAGGACTGTGTTGTATGTATGGGACCCAGACCTATATTACAGGTAATACCGGCAGCATTACCCAAAGACTGTCTACTGACTGCTATGACACAGACATACATTGCGGCAAACAACAATTGTTCTAAGTGGGACAAGATCTATCCAGTGACCAAATTGACTAAGATTAAACCTTTATTCTCAAGCAAAGTTGGGCATGCTAACCATACATGTGTACACTTGACAGGGACAAGTAAGACTTTGGGTAGCTTAAACCACACCGCCTGGTGTAAGAATGTGGTCCATAGTACTCCCACATTCAAACCTGTCGGGAGGAGTGACGTATGGTGGTGGTGTGGGGATAACAGAATCTTTGACAGACTGCCACGGAATGTGTCAGGTTATTGTGCATTAATATCATTATTGTTACCAGTTGAAGCCATACCCATGACCCCTGAAGACTTTACGACATATGCAGCCTCTCTTATTCCTGAAGATTGGCAGAAAGGCATAGCCAGACATAGAGTAAAAAGAGATTGGAAAGGAGTGGGAAATCCAACATATATTGACGCAATAGGAGTCCCCAGGGGAGTGCCTGACGAGTATAAACTGGTTGATCAAATAGGAGCTGGATTCGAATCTTCCATCTGTTGGTGGTGTTCAATTAATAAAAATGTGGACAGAATAAACTACATCCACTACAATGTACAGAAATTAGGAAATTGGACTGAGGAAGGATTTAAGGCTGTCCATTCACAGTTAGAAGCCACGTCCCTTATGGCCTTCCAGAATCGTATTGCTCTGGATATGTTGTTGGCAGAGAAAGGAGGTGTTTGTGCCATGTTCGGAGAACAATGCTGCACATTCATTCCCAACAACACGGCTGCAGACGGCAGTCTCACTCAAGCCATTGACGGGCTGAGGACGTTGAACAGGAAGATGAAAGAGCACAGTGGAGTAAACACCGAAGGCTGGGATTGGTGGCTGGAAGGGATGGGAAAATGGAGGTCTTTGATTTCTTCACTATTAGTGTCTATAGCAGTATTTGCTGCAATTCTAACATTGTGTGGATGTTGTTGTATTCCATGTCTCCGAGGCCTTGTAAATAGAATGATAACCACAGCAATAAGTCCAGGACCAGGAGGGGGTCCGGCATCATATCCACTTCTGGGGACAGACGACGACAAGGAGGACGACGGCTCTCCTGACCTGTACCCAGACCAATGGAAGTATGATGACCCAGACACCGATGATGGTGACAATGATGACATCACCTCTGGGGTGTAAGCCTATAGAGAAAACATACCATGATGAACCTCTTAGTGAAAATCTCAAAAAGAAGTGCTAAGCTGAGTGATGCCTACTGTATGTTTAACAGGCGATAAACAGGAGGGGAATGTTAAAGATTTTGTATATATGTTATCACTGTTAAACATTTGTACATTTGTCTTCTTTCTCATGAGAACGGTGTTGTGCTGTTTTGCACTTCACCCTGAGAATGTACGTGTTATTCAACCTTGTTTTAGCTTTGTCTTCTTTCTCATGAGAACGGTGTTGTGCTGTTTTGCACTTCACCCTGAGAATGTACGTGTTATTCAACCTTGTTTTAGCTTTGTCTTCTTTCTCATGAGAACGGTGTTGTGCTGTTTTGCACCTGTCTTAACCAAGCCTGAGAATTCAATTTTGTTTTAGCACTCTGGGGTCAATCTGAGCTGGGAATGAAGGGCTGGATGTACTTATTATAATATAACTTTGTTTTCGCAGCCTCTAACGACTGGGAGTAAGAGAACGTTTTGACTGTTGTGATGTGGTGCTTAGTGTGAAGGAGTGTGAAGGACAGGACACTTCAGGCAGATGCAGAACAGCTGATAACTGCAACAGACGAACGAGATGTGCTGACCTGTGTAAAAGAAAGTGTTCTTCCTTACAGCTGCACTTATTGACGTATGCGTTTATGTTACGGGAAGAAACTTGTCTTGCGTCATCACCCCCACCCTTAGGACAAGTTTTTTGTTTATGTGATGAGGGCGTCTCTTAATAAAAAGAGCGGAAAAGCAGGCCAGACTTTAGTGTAGCCTTGGTGTACAGCCTGACTGCACTCCGCGCGTAAAATTTGACTTTCTGTCTCACTGGTGTTTCTTGACTCTGTTTGTCTTGTTAAAGGTTTTAAAAATGTTTGGAGGAGAAAATACCCAACAGGGTACTAGACTGGCCTGCCTGCAGTCCAGACCTGTCACCCATTGAAAATGTGTGGCGCATTATGAAGCGCAAGACACAACAACAGAGACCCCGGACTGTTGAACAACTGAAGTCGTACATCAAGCAAGAATGAGAAATAATTCCACCTATAAAGCTTCAACAATTAGTGTCCTCAGTCCCCAAATGCTTATTGAGTGTTGTTAGAAGGAAAGGTGATGTAACACAGTGGTAAACATACCACTGTCCCAGCTTTTTTGAAGCATGTTGCAGGCATCCATTTCAAAATGAGCAAATATTTGCACTAAAACAAAAAAGTTTATCAGTTTGAACATTAAATATATTGTCTTTGTGGTGTATTAAATTAAATATAGGTTGAATGTATAAGAGGATTTTCAAATCATTGTATGTTTTTATTTACATTTTACACAAGGTCCCAACTTAATTGGAATTGGGGTTGTATTCCATGTGCCTTCTGGCCAAATGTAGCTGAAATTTCACATCTTTTTTTTTTTTTTACGAAAATCCATCTCTGTTGTTGCATCAGACAAAACAAAACAAAACAAATCTAAAATTATCTTTTAAAATCTGTGTGGAGTGGACAGTTCTCAAAAACTGAGTGACTGTGCAAGAAGGAGAAGAGTGAGGAAAGCCACCAAGACACCCAGACAACCCAGAAGAGGCTCCAGGCTTCTGTGGCTGTGATTGGAGAAACTGTGCACAGTGCATGTTCTGCATTTTGTATCCCCAGTTATACAGCTTCATGATGAAGTGGTACAGTATGGAGCTAAATCAAGGCCAAAAGTTTTGTAATCTGAAAACAAAAAAGATTGAAAAAATAAATTTTGAAACTGGAAATTAAAGTTTTGTTCTTGAATTTGATAGCCATTTAAAAAGTATTATCAAAATAAAAATAAGTGTAAGATATATATTTTTCAGTTTAAATACATTTTTGATTCAGCTCTGTAATTTTTTTGATCAAATAATTTATTTTCATTCATATTTCTTTTTTTCACCTTCAGCTCTTTTTTTCACTTTCAGATCTAATTTTTTTCAGTTTCAAACTTTTGGCCCCGTTCTGGTGTGGGAGGGCGTGGCTTCGATTGAGAGGGGCGTGTAATTGTGAGTGACAGCAGAGCAATCAGTCCTCACATGATGTTGCTTTCAGGAAACGTGGGTACTTTGATAGCTAATGACTTAACACTTTCTCTCCACTGTATTGTCTTGATACCTGTAAATAAAGTGATGCTAAACATGTCTATTACAAGTAATTCTACAAGCTGCCCTTCCAGCACCTGGTGAGAGAAATCGCTCAGGACTTCAAGACCAACCTCCGCTTTCAGAGCTCCACTGTGACGCTCTGCAGGAGGCCGGCGAGGCTGACCTGGTCGGCAGCTTGCGGATCAGCAGCTCGGTGGATTTCTGGTACCGGCGGATCTCTCTCAGTGCCACGGTGCCGCGCCTGTAACGTTGGGGCTTCTTCTGGGCGGCTTTGGATTTGGATTTATGGGCGGTCAACTTTGTTACATCGTCATTAAATTCACTATCCAGTACAACATACAGATCCACTGAACCAACTGCTACACATCAACCATAATAAACAGCTTTATCTCGAGGGTTTAAAGCCTCGTAATAAACTTTCATTCTATTTTCTTTCACGCGCCAACCGCGTAGTAATCCACGATGGAGATGGCAGCAGAGTCATTATCTATCAAAGTACCCACATTTCCTGAAAGCAACATCATGTGAGGACTGATTGCTCTGCTGTCACTCACAATTCCACGCCCCTCTCAATCGAAGCCACGCCCTCCCACGCCAGAACGGGGCCAAAAGTTTGAAACTGAAAAAATAAGATCTGAAAGTGAAAAAAGAGCTGAAGGTGAAAAAAAGAAATATGAATGAAAATAAATTATTTGATCAAAAAAATTACAGAGCTGAATCAAAAATTTATTTAAACTGAAAAATATATCTTACACTTATTTTTATTTTGATAATACTTTTTAGATGATTATAAAATTCAAGAACAAAACTTTAATTTTCAGTTTCAAAATTTATTTTTTCAATCTTTTTTATTTTCAGATTACAAAACTTTAATTTTCAGTTTCAAAATTTATTTTTTCAATCTTTTTTATTTTCAGATTACAAAACTTTAATTTTCAGTTTCAAAATTTATTTTTTCAATCTTTTTTTATTTTCAGATTACAAAACGTTTGGCCTTGATTTAGCTCCATAGTACAGAGGAGGGTTTTCTTAAAAGGAAGACCTGAAAGTTCAGCTACAGTTGCCACAAGGTACATCTGAGATGCAAGCCTAGATTTGATGTTTTGGTGAAAGAAAACCCTCCTCTATACCACTTCATCATGAAGCTAACTGGGGATACAAAAGACATATTCATATTCATGCAGATTGTATTACATTTGCAAATACTTTTGCTACAATAATGACCCATAGCCGTGCATCAATTAAATATCGTTGATTGATTGAATTTATTTTGTAAAAGCAAAATAAACAGACAGATTAACATTGACTACGATAACATGCCGTTAATATTCGGGTTAAGGTCAATATTCCGGTTTCTGAATCATTAGGAATAACCCGTTTACATGCTTAAGCAGACAGCGTTACTCCTGTATACATGGTCATTGGTATCATTTGGAATATCCCCATCTAAACAGCAACGCACGTCTTCCACCGGTGCTTAATTTGGTCTGGCGTTCGTGCAAATCATGCTTCGTGTAAAACCCCTCACAACACACTTTATACACTTTTCTCAAACAGGCATTAACATTTTCTCACTTTTCTCTCCTGTGTAAACACTCTCTTTTTCCTTCTGGGTGAGAAGATTATAAACAGACACACGCAGAACACAATGCGCGTGCTCTCCCTTCACTCACTGCCTCCGCGGGTACGGATGGGGGACCCGCAAAAAATCCAAGTCATGGCCACGGAGCTCTGCGGCTGCAGTTACTGAGACCCTGCGGCGCTGTGGATTTTTTTCTGCAAGAAATCTATCCTTGCAGGCTGCCTCCGCATCAAAACAGTGAGCGTAGTCTCTGGACCTGTTGGCAGAGTTGGCGCAGCTCTGCACAGCAGAGAGGGGGGCGGTGTGAGTGGCCCGCTGCGGCGTTTACTGAGCCTGCAGACTCAGTAAGCGCATCGGAGGCAGTGCGAACAATCGCGGTGATGCCGACCGGTGCCGCGACTGGCCCGCCTGATAAGGACGCAGAACACAGTGCGCTATTTACCTCTGCTTCTGTGGTGTCCGGTGGGTTGCGCGTGCCGCATACAAGTAGTTGGCGTACTCAAAAGACCAAGATTCCTTGCGGAGAGGACATGCGCAGAACACAAAATAATGTTCCTTTCTATGGGGATATCCCAATGCACGTTTATATGACCTGATATTCGGGTTAGAAAAGGAGTATCCCAGGGGTCTTATTCGGGTTTTTAAAAAACAGAATGGGCCTCATGTATCAATGTTGCGTACGGCGATATTTGAGAGTATATGGGGTGTATGCCAAAACGGCTGCGCCACTTGGCATTTATCAATGTGGTCGTTGACGTACGCTGCGCTGAAAATATACACCAGGTCGAGAGGTGGCGTAAATTATACACTAAAATGCACCAGCGCTGGAATCCACATAAAAATGAAGATGATCAACATGATAAACAGTGCCATTATACAAATCAATGCATATGTTACATAAATAACACTTTCCTGATTATACTACATAATAATCAATACAAATCCCGCCTTTGCGGGATTGTTACGGAGCACAATCCGTGCTCACAGCGCTGACTGCAAAGAAAGCGCTGCTCGCCTTTTTCTCCAGACTTCGAGCCTGGAGCCAGAGCAGCGCTGATCTTAACTTCATGTGGTGTGATCGTTTTAGACAATGAAATTGATAATAACAACTGTAGTTTCGTCATTCCCTTAATTCGCCCGTGCTGCAACCAGGTTTTGTCGTCTCCATTTGGTTGTCACAATAAAATAAATACAGAAATCGCTATAACGCCGTTCACCTGTCGTGGCCTCGGAGTCTCGCGGAGTATTTAGTCCAATTTTGCATGCCTTTTTTTTTTTTACAGTGTTCTGTGTTCTGCGTATCTGTTTATAAGAATCTTGTTGCCCAGAAGAGAAAAGAGCGCCAACAACTACTCATAACTATGTTTGTCACTTGGAAACAGACACCTGCTGCAGCCAGGTGTGAGTGGAAAAAGGCGCGGCATCAGGACACAGAGGCGCGATTTGTGACATACTGGTGAGTCACTATTAATAATTTCTTATGTGTCCGACCTCATTTATTGATCGTTAAAATTAATTCGTTAGTTCTAAATGCCATCATAATTATTTATAGGAAAACATTCTATTTTTATTTCTCAAACAAATGTTTGGGCCTGAAAACAGTTTGGTATTATTTTCCTACTCAGGTTTGAACTTTGAGAGTGTTTACACACGAGAGAAAAGTGAGAAAATGTTCATGCCTGATTGAGAAAGTGTATAAACTGTGTAGTGAGGGGTTTCACAGCTTTGAAACGTCTATAATAATTGTAAAAAATAACACTGACTACCTCGCGGTTTCACGTATTATGGGCTATTTTTTAGAACGTAACTCCAGCGATTAATGAGGGACCACTGTAACACTTTATTGATTATATACTACAAAACAATTGATACGACGGCCGCTTCTGACGCTCTATTGGCACGCGTCGTGATTGGTGGAGTTCTTTTTCATTGCCGTCTCCCGGCTTCCATGTCGTAAAATGAGGGTGTGTCTGAAGCAGAGTCTGAATATTTATGGGCGTGTTTATTATAATTACGATCGTTTCCACCCACCGCATTTATCAAGATCATGTCAGGCGTACGCCAGAAATTGGCAGGTGCGCACTGCTTGATACATGTCACGGCGACTTTGGTGTATTTCAAGTTTATGCCGTAAATTTACGCCACAAGTGCGCAACATTGATACATAAGGCCCAATATGAGCATATTGGGGTTTTTGCGGGTGTTTACATGGCCGTGCACAACCGGGTTATTGCTAATATTCTGGTTATGAAAGGGTTATTCGCTGCATGTAAACGTAGTCACTGACTCCGTACATATATGCAATTTGCATTTAACGAAACTAATGAGGTTTTGGCTCCAATAACCGTCTATTTATAGATACTGCATGCAAATTAAATTGTGTGAGTCCCCGTCTGTGATTGGTAGATGTCTCAGGGACTGTGTGTTTTCATTTGACCTTTTCTGCATAAATGACACTGTTGGATTGTTTACTTGGAAAATTGTCTCGTCTTTTCCAGCCCGACATTTACCTTTTGGTCATTTGTGGGGCCATTATTGTAGGAAAAGTATTTGCAAATGTGTATTTTGATCTCTTCGATAGACCAGCCAGGCTTAAAAAGACAGCGGTGAGCGATGTCATTGGTGCTTGTGCCGTCTGATGGTATGAAGCTGTTTAACCACAGAGGCACACAGACAAGTCTCCGCACAAGTACAAATCACTTCACGCATTTACAGATCTAAGGGCCCTGTCCCACCTTAGCAGGATTTGCGAATGGATTGCGCACAAAATTGGCCCATATTCACCAAACATCCGCAATATCCGTGTAACATGCCTGTATGAGTCGGCCGTCATCCGAACATGCCCATGATCATCCGCAGAGGCACACATGTCCGCAGCCAGGATTTTTGAGTAGCTCAAAAATCTGGATGCGGATAATATCCGCCTTACATACTCCATACATACTCAATTCATACAATACATACTCACTCTATGCGCTGTATATCTGCCGTTAACCGGTGATTTCCGCAACTGACAGGGATTTGTGGCTTGGCAGCGGACCGGGACAGTGTGTAAAACAGATATATATCGTGCCCATCATGTCCACATCACAAACTAAAATAAGTTGTAGCGAATGCATACAGATTGGCCACGAATAAAGCGTTGTTATTACATCTGCTTTGCAGCTGACTTACGGACAATCTGTGAATGCATAACAAACACGACACATAAACCCAAACTATTATATGTGGCAGAAAGTGACATACCTGCCAGTCAGTGCCGGTCCAGTTGTGTAAATCCACAACCATGTAATAGCTGCTGCAATCCAGGACATTTATTTAACACCAACAAAAGGGAGAGTTGCTGTTTAGCCACAACTCACTCTGAAGTCTGTTTTCTGTGAAACTCTCAAAAAAACAAACACCGTCTCACACCCCGAGCGGCTTCCCCCCTCCCGCTCCCCAAACTCATGAACAGTTAACCCTCACATGACAAAATCAACATTAACTGAGTCAATCAATCAATCAATCAATCAATCAATCAATCAATCAATCAATCAATCAGTCAATTTTATTTATATAGCGCCAAATCACAACAAACAGTTGCCCCAAGGCGCTTTATATTGTAAGGCAAGGCCATACAATAATTATGTAAAAACCCCAACGGTCAAAACGACCCCTTGTGAACAAGCACTTGGCGACAGTGGGAAGGAAAAACTCCCTTTACAGGAAGAAACCTCTAGCAGAACCAGGCTCAGGGAGGGGCAGTCTTCTGCTGGGACTGGTTGGGGCTGAGGGAGAGAACCAGGAAAAAGACATGCTTTGGAGGGGAGCAGAGATCAATCACTAATGATTAAATGCAGAGTGGTGCATACAGAGCAAAAAGAGAAAGAAACACTCAGTGCATCATGGGAACCTCCCAGCAGTCTAAGTCTATAGCAGCATAACTAAGGGATGGTTCAGGGTCACCTGATCCAGCCCTAACTATAAGCTTTAGCAAAAAGGAAAGTTTTATGCGTAATCTTAAAAGTAGAGAGGGTGTCTGTCTCCCAGATCTGAATTGGGAGCTGGTTCCACAGGAGAGGAGCCTGAAAGCTGAAGGCTCTGCCTCCCATTCTACTCTTACAAACCCTAGGAACTACAAGTAAGCCCGCAGTCTGAGAGCGAAGCGCTCTATTGGGGTGATATGGTACTATGAGGTCCCTAAGATAAGATGGGACCTGATTATTCAAAACCTTATAAGTAAGAAGAAGAATTTTAAATTCTATTCTAGAATTAACAGGAAGCCAATGAAGAGAGGCCAATATGGGTGAGATATGCTCTCTCCTTCTAGTCCCTGTCAGTACTCTAGCTGCAGCATTTTGAATTAACTGAAGGCTTTTCAGGGAACTTTTAGGACAACCTGATAATAATGAATTACAATAGTCCAGCCTAGACGCAATAAATGCATGAATTAGTTTTTCAGCATCACTCTGAGACAAGACCTTTCTAATTTTAGAGATATTGCGCAAATGCAAAAAAGCAGTCCTACATATTTGTTTAATATGTGCATTGAATGACATATCCAGATCAAACATGACTCCAAGATTTCTCACAGTATTACTAGAGGTCAGGGTAATGCCATCCAGAGAAGGATCTGGTTAGACACCATGTTTCTAAGATTTGTGGGGCCAAGTACAATAACTTCAGTTTTATCTGAGTTTAAAAGCAGGAAATTAGAGGTCATCCATGTCTTTATGTCTGTAAGACAATCCTGCAGTTTAGCTAATTGGTGTGTGTCCTCTGGCTTCATGGATAGATAAAGCTGGGTATCATCTGTGTAACAATGAAAATTTAAGCAATGCTGTCTAATAATACTGCCTAAGGGAAGCATGTATAAAGTGAATAAAATTGGTCCTAGCACAGAACCTTGTGGAACTCCACAATTAACCTTAGTCTGTGAAGAAGATTCCCCATTTACATGAACAAATTGTAATCTATTAGATAAATATGATTCAAACCACCGCAGCGCAGTGCCTTTAATACCTATGGCATGCTCTAATCTCTGTAATAAAATTTTTTTGGTCAACAGTATCAAAAGCAGCACTGAGGTCTAACAGAACAAGCACAGAGATGAGTCCACTGTCTGAGGCCATAAGAAGATCATTTGTAACCTTCACTAATGCTGTTTCTGTACTATGATGAATTCTAAACCCTGACTGAAACTCTTCAAATAGACCATTCCTCTGCAGATGATCAGTTAGCTGTTTTACAACTACCCTTTCAAGAATTTTTGAGAGAAAAGGAAGGTTGGAGATTGGCCTATAATTAGCTAAGATAGCTGGGTCAAGTGATGGCTTTTTAAGTAATGGTTTAATTACTGCCACCTTAAAAGCCTGTGGTACATAGCCAACTAATAAAGACAGATTGATCATATTTAAGATCGAAGCATTAATTAATGGTAGGGCTTCTTTGAGCAGCCTGGTAGGAATGGGGTCTAATAGACATGTTGATGGTTTGGAGGAATTAACTAATGAAAATAACTAAGACAGAACAATCGGAGAGAAAGAGTCTAACCAAATACTGGCATCACTGAAAGCAGCCAAAGAGAATGATATGTCTTTGGGATGGTTATGAGTAATTTTTCTCTAATAGTTAAAATTTTATTAGCAAAGAAAGTCATGAAGTCATTACTAGTTAAAGGAATACTCAGCTCAATAGAGCTCTGACTCTTTGTCAGCCTGGCTACAGTGCTGAAAAGAAACCTGGGGTTGTTCTTATTTTCTTCAATTAGTGATGAGTAGTAAGATGTCCTAGCTTTACGGAGGACTTTTTTTTTATAGAGCAACAGACTCTTTTTCCAGCCTAAGTGAAGATCTTCTAAATTAGATGATAAGATGATAATGCATCTTGCCATAGAGCAAAAACTGTGAAAACATACCTTGCAAAAAGACACATAGGGTCAATGTCATGGCCTGCAAATAGTCCGGATCTTAATCCAATTGAAAATCTTTGGTGGAAGTTGAAGAAAATGGTCCATGACAAGGCTCCAACCTGCAAAGCTGATCTGGCAACAGCAATCAGAGAAAGTTGGAGCCAGATTGATGAAGAGTACTGTTTGTCAATCATTAAGTCCATGCCTCAGAGACTGCAAGCTGTTATAAAAGCCAGAGGTGGTGCTACAAAATACTAGTGATGTGTTGGAGCGTTTTGTTTTTCATGATTCCATAATTTTTTCCTCAGAATTGAGTGATTCCATATTTTTTTCCCTCTGCTTGGTCTAAAAAAGTAACCGTTACTGACTGCCACAATTTTTTTTCCTGATTTCTTATAGTGTTTCTTAAAGCCAGAAAGTTGCCATTTGAAATGACTTTAGTTTTGTGTCATGTCTGTGATCTGCTTTTTTTCTACAAAATTAAACAACTGAATGAACATCCTACGAGGACGGTGATTCCAAAATTATTGCCAGGGGTTGTATGTATACAGTAGTGTTCAGAATAATAGTAGTGCTATGTGACCAAAAAGATTAATCCAGGTTTTGAGTATATTTCTTATTGTTACATGGGAAACAAGGTACCAGTAGATTCAGTAAATTCTCACAAATCCAACAAGACCAAGCATTCATGATACACACACTCTTAAATCTATGAAATTAAGCTATTAGTAAAAAAAAGTAGAACAGGGGGTGTTCACAATAATAGCATTGTGGCATTCAGTCAATGAGTTCATCAATTTTGTGGAACAAACAGGTTTGAATCAGGTGTCCCCTATTTAAGGATGAAGCCAGCATCTGTTGAACATGCTTTTCTCTTTGAAAGCCTGAGGAAAATGGGACGTTCAAGACATTGTTCAGAAGAACAGCGTAATTTGATTAAAAAGTTGATTGGAGAGGGAAAAACTTTTTTGCAGGTGTAAAAAATTATAGGCTGTTCATCTACAATGCTCTCCAATGCTTTAAAATGGACAAAACAAACAAACAAACAAACAAAAAAAAAAACAGACCTGCGTGGAAGAAAATGGAAAACCACCATCAAAATGGATACAGGATCCAATCCAATCCAAATCCAATCGTAGGGCAGATTCACCTCACGTGACACACCAAAGATTGTTTTTAGGAGTGATGTGTTCCTTGTTTATTATAGTTTGCTGTGAGTTTTGAATAAATGTGTGGAAAATTATTTACCACTTTACTTTTCCTTTCTTATTTCTGATTGTAAACCTTTATTACATTTATAAAACACAACTATATATATTTTGAAAGTACAGGTTGTCCTGAAAAAAAAAAGAGACATAAAACTTGATTGTGGGATGCAGGGAGAGCTGTAACAGCAATAATAAAACATTTATGACAGGCGAGTGAACTGTCCAAAAAATGCCTTCGGGCCCCAGAGGGTTAACCACTGAATCTGAAACATAATGGTAGATGCAGGAAACGACATGGAATAAGTCTCTTTGCCAAATGTTATTCCATGTGAAGTCATTGACTCTATGGCCTTGGGGGAGGTTTGCGCTCTCCGTGTGCTTCTAGTTTATGGTCTTCTCCTTTTTCTGCCCCTGACCAAGGCAGCATCTACAGTAATAGTAGTGCTATGTGACTAAAAAGATCTAGGTTTTGAGTATATTTCTTATTGTTACATGGGAAACAAGGTACCAGTAGATTCTCACAAATCCAACAAGACCAAGCATTCATGATATGCACACTCTTAAGGTTATGAAATTGGTCTATTAGTAAAAAAAGTAGAAAAGGGGGTGTTCACAATAATAGTAGAGTGGCATTTAGTCAGCGAGTTCGTCAATTTTGTGGAAGAAACAGGTGTGAATCAGGTGTCCCCTATTTAAGGATGAAGACAGCACCTGTTGAACATGCTTTTCTCTTTGAAAGCCTGAGGAAAATGGGACGTTCAAGACATTGTTCAGAAGAACAGCGTAGTTTGATTAAAAAGTTGATTGGAGAAGTGAAAACTTATATGCAGGTGCAAAAAATTATAGAAGAATGGATAGAAGAATAGCCAGAATGGCAAAGGCTCACCCACTGATCAGCTCCAGGATGATCAAAGACAGCCTGGAGTTACCTGTAAGTGCTGTGACAGTTAGAAGACGCCTGTGTGAAGCTAATTTATGTGCAAGAATCCCCCGCAAAGTCCCTCTGTTAAATAAAAGACATGTGCAGAAGAGGTTACAATTTGCCAAAGAACACATCAACTGGCATAAAGAGAAATGGAGGAATATTTTGTGGACTGATGAGAGTAAAATTGTTCTTTTTGTGTCCAACGACCGCAAACAGTTTGTGAGACGACCCCCAAACTCTGAATTCAAGCCACAGTTCACAGTGAAGACAGTGAAGCATGGTCGTGGAAACATCATGATATGGGCATCTTTCTCCTACTATGGTATTGGGCCTATATATCACATACCAGGTATCATGGATCATTATGGATGTCAAAATACTTGAAGAGGTCATGTTGCCTTATGCTGAAGAGGACATGCCCTTGAAATTGTTGTATGGCTGGGGGGCCTGGCTGCCTTTTTGTTTCTGTCTTTTGTTTTTCCTTCCAGGTGGCTTGCATTTGGGACTGAGTGGCTGTGTTGCTGAGGTTATCAGGACCTCACCCTGATCACCTGCGGCTCGTCAGGACTCACAGCTGTGGTGCATCTATATGGATTGGAACATGGTGGCATTTAAGACTGGAGTATACAGTGTGTATTTGCCAGAGACTCGACCTTGTGACCAGACGGGTGAGATCGTCGTCTCGGGAGCCATCTCATCATCAGTGGATGCAGAGAACGTCCAGGGTTTGATGCACGGTCTGTGAA
The DNA here is from genome assembly GCF_902500255.1 of Thalassophryne amazonica. NCBI lineage: Eukaryota > Metazoa > Chordata > Actinopteri > Batrachoidiformes > Batrachoididae > Thalassophryne > Thalassophryne amazonica. The sequence continues at coordinate 68,351,821 of NC_047119.1, forward strand.
AGAGGAGGGGGTGAGGTCTCACGCTCATCAGCACACTTCCTGAGGTACGTTAGATTTTGTGACTAACGTTTATACAGTCAGTAAATGTGGTGTCCCTCACACCTTATTATATTGAGCTGTACGTTAGTCATGTATCGGCTTCCACTGCAGTGGAGTTTTGTGAACTGGATGTTCCATGCCTGCAGGTTGGGAAGCTGATTAGTAATTAAGCCAGGAAGTGTTTGCTGTTTATGTACACCTTTGAGTGGTCTCTCTGTGTGTAGAGTGTGGACTCACATAATGGTTCCTTCTTTCACAGACTCGGTTTGTTGCGGCCACCTGGGGGGTGTCGGCGGGGTCCTTGGGTCCAAACGGCTTCTGGCTCCGGACCGTTAGCGCTGCTGGGAGCGCACCGTATCACCACCACGCCAGACCGCACACTCTTTTGTTGTTTTGTATCACATCACTGTTATGTATTAAATTCAGTTAGCCTTTGTACCGTGCTCTGCTTATTTCATACTGGGTCCTTCAAACGCTGGTCGGTTCTCCGAGCTGCGTCCGACACATAACAGAAATGGGTGTTTCAACAAGACAATGACCCCAAGCACACTAGTAAACAAGCAAAATCTTGGTTCCAAACCAACAAAGTTAATGTTTTGGAGCGGCCTGCCCAATCCCCGGAAATCCAAATCTAAATCCAATTGAGAACTTGTGGGGTGACATAAAAAAAAAGCTGTTTCTGAAGCAAAACCAAGAAATGTGAATGAATTGTGGAATGTTGTTAAAGAATCTTGGAGTAGAGTAACAGCTGAAAGGTGCCACAAGTTGGTTGACTCCATGCCTTGCAGATGTGAAGAAATAATGAAAAACTGTGGTTATACAACTAAATACTAGTTTAGTGATTCACAGGATTGCTAAAAAAGCAGTTTGAACATAATAGTTTTGTGTTTGTAGCATCAACAGCAGATGCTACTATTATTGAGAACATCCCTTCTACATTTTTTTTTAACTAATAGCCCAATTTCATAGCCTTAAGAGTGTGCATATCATGAATGCTTGGTCTTGTTGGATTTGTGAGAATCTACTGGTACCTTGTTTCCCATGTAACAATAAGAAATATACTCAAAACCTGGATTAATCTTTTTAGTCACATAGCACTACTATTATTCTGAACACTACTGTACATCTGGAGTTGGTCCCCGGGTGCCGGAGTGTGGCTGCCCACTGCTCCTAGTGGTTGGATGGTATCTAACTGTAATTAGAATGGGTTAAATCCAGATGATCAGTTTTGTTGTATGTATGTACAGGGTGGGCCAATAAAATGTTACAACGTTTTTAATTCGTACAATTAGAGAGCGTACTGCAACAACCCACAGACCATTGAGGCCCTGAAGACCAACATCTGTCAGGAAATTCGGAGAATCCCTCTTGAGATGTGTGGCAATGTCATCACAAACTTCAATGTGCGTGTTGCAGCTGTAATCCAAATGAAGCAGCAGGACCTTCGTGGCCGGGACGACGGTGGGGGATCGAACCCACGCGGCTCGCACCAAAAGACCGTTCCTCTACCAGGTCAGCCAAAGGGGAACTCCCCGTTAGCCAAGCTAGCGGGAACGTCTTTTCAATTGGGACCCGGGACTTTCATCCCGCTACACAAAGAAAAGCAGCGTGGATCGAACATGCCATCAATTATTGAACTATGCAGAAAACAAGAGACAAAGTGGGAAACCTTTGGTATCAAATGTTAATTTGATGCTTGTTACAAGTCTGTAAATAAAACTTTCAAATAAGTTCTCATTTCAAAAACTTGTGTACGATCAATAAGTGGTAACATTTCATTGGCCCACCCTGTATATATGTGCAATGACAATAAAGATTCTATTATTCTATTCATATCTCCAAGGACTGCGTATGCACTTTAAATTACTTTGAATAAGCTCAATGTTGAATCACTGCTGAATTTGCATAAGTCAAAATGCGACCACCAGGTACCTCACTGACCACATTCTACTGTCTGCTGTATTAGGCCCCATAAAAAAAAACATTCATTTATCATCCCCGCCCGCATACCAAAATCGGCCCGCCTCAATTTTTTTTGGGACAAATTTCATTGATGGCGATACGTCTGGTGCAATAACTGGCACAACCGCTAGATGGCGAGTATGCTTTAGCTGAAGATGGCTGAAGTTTATTTACCAAGCTGGACCTGGTCTCGCCAACCGAACAGTCCACCTTAAAAATTGGTCAACCTTTTGCATCTGCGCATGCGTCATTAGCCGCGGTACATGGATTTAAACTTCGTTTCTGCTTCAAACTGCACTCATCATCTGTCTCAGCAACATACGAGGTCTGTGAGAAAAGTATCCGACCTTTTTATTTTATGCAAAAAATATATGGATTTGATTCATATGTTTTTACGTCAGCCAAGCTTGAACCTTCGTGCGCATGCATGAGTTTTTTCACGCCTGTTGGTTGCGTCATTCGCCTGTGGGCAGGCTTTGAGTGAGCACCGGTCCACCCCTCTCGTCGTTTTTTCATTGTGAGGAAATGGCGGAATAATTTGGGCTTTGATCCATCAGAATTTTTTCAGAAACTGTTAGAGACAGGCAGCTGGAAACCATTCGGAAAATTCACATGGCTTTCGGTGAAAATTTTATGGGCTTCACAGAGATTAAGGAGTGTTACTACAGCTTTAAGGATGGGCCACAATGGCCCAGCTCTCCACAATTTCTCTTATACTCACTCGACTGTGCTATGAGCATTCTGACAGTTAGTGTGACTCGGGGGTGTTGACTCATTTAAACTAACATATTCATCCTGCTGTAACCTGGTTTCTATAAGGTAGAATAAATCAATATGTTGATCAATTATTATATCATTTACTGCTCCATCCAAAGTGGGATGGATGTCGTCTCTCCTAACAAGACCAGGTTTTCCCCAGAAGCTTTGCCAATTATCTATGAAGCCCACCTCATTTTTTGGACACCACTCAGACAGCCAGCAATTCAGGGAGAACATGCGGCTAAACATGTCACTGGGCCCCTCCCCAATCGGGGAGTGGACCAGAGAAAACTACAGAGTCCGACATTGTTTTTGCAAAGTTACACACTGATTCAATGTTAATTTTAGTGACCTCCGATTGGCGTAACCGGGTGTCATTACTGCCGACGTGAATTACAATCTTACCAAATTTACGCTTAGCCTTAGCCAACAGTTTCAAATTTCCTTCAATATCGCCTGCTCTGGCCCCCGGAAGACAACTGACTATGGTTGCTGGTGTCGCTAACTTCACATTTCTCAAAACAGAGTCACCAATAACCAGAGATTGATCCTCGGCGGGTGTGTCGCCGAGTGGGGAAAAACGGTTAGAAATGTGAACGGGTTGGCGGTGTACACGGGGCTTCTGTTTAGGACTACGCTTCCTCCTTACAGTCACCCAGTCGGCCTGCTTTCCCGGCTGCTCGGGATCTGCCGGAGGGGAACTAACGGCGGCTAAGCTACCTTGGTCCGCACCGACTACAGGGGCCTGGCTAGCTGTAGGATTTTCCACGGTGCGGAGCCGAGTCTCCAATTCGCCCAGCCTGGCCTCCAAAGCTATGAATAAGCTACACTTATTACAAGTACCATTACTGCTAAAGGAGGCCGAGGAATAACTAAACATTTCACACCCAGAGCAGAAAAGTGCGGGAGAGACAGGAGAAGCTGCCATGCTAAACCGGCTAAGAGCTAGTAGCTGCGCTAAGCTAGCGGAGTCCTAAAAACACGCAAAGTGAATAATGTGTAAATAATTTAGAGGTGATTCAGCAGAGGGAGTGCTGTAGTTAAGGCACGTGAAGATTACACTGTGAAACAAATTGTTATCTAGTTAACTAGATCAATCTAACTGCGCAGATTAAACAGCTAACAGATACAGCAAAACACCGCTGTGCTCCGGAACAGGAAGTGATACAATACCGCAGTGAGAGCCAACCACCAGTTGAGGCAACCAACCAATCCAGCATGTGGCTCAGCATGTGGCTTTGTAAACTTGTAGCATCGCCTGCTACATTGATTAGCACTTACATTAGTTATGGACATGTTCTACGGTCTTCTGGGATTTTTATACATTTACTTGCCCATCAAAATAAGCGAACTTCGTCAAGTAATTTTTTAGTGCATGCATGTGCAGTTACACGAGGCACCTCATCTCGACAGAACAACGGCCCCTCGTGTAAAAAAGGAAAGAAAAAAATATATCCTTCATGTGTGGTTTTTGTGGAACTTCACTGATTAAGTGCTTTTCTTCCAAGTGACTCGTTCTCTGCTGCTGCCAGCGTCTGTTAGCAGCTGGTTGTCGGTCCTCCGGGCCGCAGGTCCGACAGATAAAAATCCCCCCTCCGGATGGGGAGGAGAAGGACCGTGGCTCATGGCAACCAGTAAACAGAGCGGAGAGGCATGAAAATTCACATCGTCCCTTCCTCCACAGTCCACACTGACATTGCTGCTGCTTTGATTAAAGCAGAATGGGATGTTGCTTTGACAGTGAGACCATCATATTTCGGCCCCAAAACACGTATTACACAATGTGTGCGTGCGTATGTGTGGTTAAATTTTCCAAATGACGGAAATCCGTCATGGTGACGGAGAACTTTAACCCATGTATTACCCCCAAAACACACCCAGGATTACTGAAGAACTTTGATTGATTTAGACTGTGTGCTATGGATTGTCAAGCTCGGGGCCAAAATATATTTTGAGTAAAACAATGGCTGAATCTCAATTCTCCCCCTTACCCCTTCCCCTCCGTTTTGCGTGGGTACGAGAGACAGAGGGGTGTCTCAATTCTCTGTTTGGAGCGAGGCGGAGGGCTACAAACCCCTTCAAACGGAGTGAATCTGAATGCACACTCCGTTTGGAGGGTAGGAAGAGCTTACCGCTGTCTCCAAAGAAACAAACATGAAAGAGCCGCACAAATGAAACGGCTTTCATTACAAATTACGCTGTTTAGAAAGTTATAACTTGCCAAAAAACTTTACAGGCAATTGCCTGTTACAGCAACATGTATGCTGCTGGATGCATGTTGTGTATGTCGTCGTTCTGAAGAATATCGTAATTTTGCTTGTGTGCTGAGGCGTTATAATGCATATACACACGAACACTACGATAACACACTTTTATATCTCACAATGGAGAAAATCATGATAAAGTGTAAGCAGGTTAATTTGTATGTTCATAAATCTTTGGATAATATCAATCCCTGCTGTTGGATTTCAAGGTCTGTAACGTGTGCATTTTGTAAACAAACAGGGAGCCCTGAGCACACTCGTCTCCTAATAAACTTTCAGGCAGAAAATGAGGAGAAGTTTCATCAATGGGAATAAGTTGGAAAATATATACAGACACAGTGTTACAAGATTTTCTGTTCTTAACACGCCGTGAACATGGTGAGTGTTTAACCAGCAACTTACAGGTTAAATGAGGTTTTTAAAGCTACAGTGTGCAGGATTTAGGGCTGTTCACATGTTCAATAGTGTATAATTACCTGCAACAAGTGTAAGAACTTTCATTTTAATCAAATGGAGGATCAAACATATTGATTATCACATGAGAAGCCATGAACCAAAAACACGGCAGGAAAAAAAAAAATCAGGATCAGTGATGGCATAAAAAGGTTCAGCCTTTTGGGGATGCACCACAAAATGTGTGGTGCATTATGAAGCGCAAAATATGACAACAGAGACTCTGGACTGTTGAACAACTGAAGTCGTACATCAAGCAAGAATGGGAAATAATTTCACCTACCCATTTTTATTTACATTTTACACAACGTTCCAACTTCATTGGAATTGGGGTTGTACCAAGTTTTAACATAATATATGAGAGACATGCATATAAAGTGGCATTTCATATACCGGTGTATCAAAAAAGGGTGAACTTGTAATGCTTAATTAATTTTTATTAACATCAGATGTAATTTCTTGGAGAAGACCTATCAAGACAATCTTTGTGTCATATTAAAACTTAGGATGTTCTCTTTCCAGTGATATGTATTTCATAACATTTGCACATAAATCAAGGAACTTCTGGTCTGTTAAAATAATTTTGTCAGGGGTGAACTCGGCGGTGGTGATTCAATAAACATACAAATTGCTAATATATTTGTCATTCTTGTGTTAGTTTTTGATTCTGCCAACACGTGTCACTAGATGAGAAGCCACACATCAAGGTCAAGGTGAAAAAATTGAAGTCATGTGCTTGATTGCAAGCTATAATTAATCCATTTTCTCTTCATTATTTCCACATTGTTCTTGATCAAACAAGGTTAGAAGTATTCTTTAATTTATAGAGCCCACATTTGTCACATATATGAAGTATATAATCCCTGCTGAGAGTATCCTATATGTTGGAATTGATATTAATTCCCAACACAAGTAGCTGACTATAGTACTATCAATGAACTTGGTAATCAGAGTTCTAAGGTATGGAACAACACAACATGCAATCAATGTCATTACTAAGAACACAAACAAAAATATCATAGCAATCTTGATCATCCATTGTCTCCAACCTTCTGAAAATAACCAGTTAAATAATCCCCCTTCATCTTGCACATATCCCTTTTCAATTGCATCCCGAATTTGAGTCAGATTAGCTTTGGCTTGAGCAATGACACCACTGTTACCTGAATTGTCTGGAATGAATGTACAACAGTCAGGTCCCACAATTACCTTCAACCAGATCCAGTCTCCTGGATCTATTTTCGGCACTCAACCCAAAACACAGTAAGTTATAGTTAGCATTATAGATACAGTTAGCATTTATGTTTTTCATGTGTGCTATAAATTTAAGCATTTTTAACTGAAATTTAAAGGTGGAGTCCACTTTGATTTTTTTAACAAAAATTGATGAAATTGACTTTCTGTTGACATGTAGTTACTGTAAAATACCATTAATTTTTGTGGTACACAGCAAAATTACAGCAAATTTTATTGTGAGTAAACTATTTGGTGGGGGGGTGCAATTTTTTGACAATAACAATAATTTAGGTCGTCATTATCACATTTACTATAAAAAATAAAATGCTTTAATATATTGCAAAGAAAAGGTCATGTGACAGTGATGAAGTCACAAACAGAGATCACCCCCCTTTATGACAAATGAGGATAACAAAGACAAAAACTTTCATGTAATGCATTTAGTTTAAGTCAGACATCCACAGAGAGAGCAGACAACTGTTTTACCTAACAGCTATTTACTGCACTCAACCAAAAACACAGTAAGTTATAGTTAGCATTATAGATACAGTTAGCATTCATGTATTTCATGTGTGCTATAAATTTAAGCCTTTATAACTGAAATTTAAAGGTGGAGTCCACTTTGATTTTTTTTTTTTTTAATTGATGAAATTTACTTTCTGTTGACATCTAGTCACGGTAAAATACCTTTAATTTCTGTGGTACACAGCAAAATTACAGCAAATTTTATTGTGAGTAAACTATTTGGTGGGGGGGGGGGGGGCAATTTTTGGACAATAACAATAATTTAAGTCGTCATTATCACATTTACTATAAAAAAATTTAAGGTTTCATTATACTGCAAAGAGGAAAAAGTCATGTGACACTGATGATGTTATAAAGAGAGATCACCACCTTTATGACATTTGAGGGTAACAAAGACAAAAACTTTCATGTAATGCATTTAGTTTAAGTCAGACATCCACAGAGAGAGCAGACAGTAGTTTTAGTCAACAACTATTTACTGCACTCAACCCAAAACAGTAAGTTATAGTTAGCATTATAGATACAGTTAGCATTTATGTATTTCATGTGTGCTATAAATTTAAGCCTTTATAACTGAAATTTAAAGATGGAGTCCACTTTGATTTTTTTTTAACAAAAATTTATGAAATTTAGCTGCTTTCTGTTGACATCTAGTCACTGTAAAATACCATTAATTTCTGTGGTACACAGCAAAATTACAGCTAATTTTAATGTGAGTAAACTATTTGGCGGGGCGGGGGGGGGGAGCAATTTTTGGACAGTAACAATAATTTAAGTTGTCATTATCACATTTACTATAAAAAATTTAAGGCTTCAATATACTGCAAAGAGAAAAAGTCATGTGACAGTGATGATGTCACAAAGAGAGATCACCACCTTTATGACATTTGAGGATAACAAAGACAAAAACTTTCATGTAATGCATTTAGTTTCAGTCAGACATCCACAGAGAGAGCAGACAACTGTTTGACTCAACAACTATTTTCTGCACTGAACCCAAAACACAGTAAGTTATAGTTAGCATTATAGTTACAGTTAGCATTTATGTACGAGGTCTTTTAGAAAAGTATCTGACCTTTTTATTTTTTGCAATAACTTTATGGATTTGAATCACGTGTGACTGCATCAGCCAAGCTTGAACCATCGTGTGCATGCGTGAGTTTTTTCACGCCTGTCGGTTGCGTCATTCACCTGTGAGCACGCTTTGAGTGAGCACTGGTCCTCCCTCGTCGGATTGTCATTGTGAAGAAAATGTCTGAACGGCTGGAGCAGCGCTGCATCAAATTTTTCCAGAAACTGTGAGAGACAGCCAGGTGGACACAATTCGGAAAATTCAGATGGCTTTCAGGGATGATTTTATGGGCATCACACAGATTAAGGAGTGGTACAGCTGGTTTAAAGATGGTGCACAATGGCAGAGGGCGCGCCGCGCTCCGAGCGGCGATCGACAGGCTGAAACGACCAGATCATTTCCAAACTGAATGCTGTGTTGATCCGGGACGTCGTCTGACTACCACAGAAATGGCAGAAAAGGTGGACATAGCACTTTCCCGGCACATTACACTGTTAAAGGAGATTTTGTCATGAAAACAGGAGTGGAGGAATTCGCCACGGAGCCGCTAATGGCGCGGAATGAAAGCACCTCCGTGTTGGTCTCACAGGACATGTTGTGACATGTTCAGCTCTTCGACACTTTCTCGGATACTCACTCGACTGAAAAGCCACCCAAAGCCGTCTGAATCTGAATGGTGGAAGAGCTGGGCATGTCCCGTGAGACTTCCAACACAGAGGTACTTTTTGTTGTGCGCCATTAGCGGCTATGTCCTGACGCGCGAATTCCGCCGTACGTCTTTCATTACAAAATCTCCTGTAACAGTGTAATGTGCAGAAAAAGTGCTATGTCCACCTCTCTTGCCATTTCTCTGGTAGTCAGACGATGTCCTGGATCAACACAGCCTTCACTTTGGAAATGATCTGGTCGTTTCAGCCTGTCGATGGCCGCTCGAAGCGCGGCGCGCCCTCAGCCACTGTGGGCCGTCTTTAATCTGGTTGTAATGCTGCTTAATCTGTGTGATGCCCATAAGATCTTCACCGAAAGCCATCTGAATTTTCCGAATGGTTTCCACCTGGCTGTCTCTCACAGTTTCTGAAAAAAATTTCATGCAGCAAAGCGGCAGTCGCTCAGCCATTTTCCTGACAATGAAAATCCGCCGAGGGGGCTGGACCACTCCTCCCACAAAGCGTGCTCACAGGCGAATGACGCAACCGACAGGCGTGAAAAAACTCACGCATGCGCACGAAGATTCAAGCTTGGCTGATGCAATCATACGTGATTCAAATCCATAAAGTTATTGCAAAAAATAAAAAGGTCCGAAAATTTTCTAACAGACCTCGTATTTCATGTGTGCTATAAATTAAAGCATTTTTAACTGAAATTTAAAGGTGGAGTCCACTTTGATTTTTTTTTTTTTTTAATTGATGAAATTTACTTTCTGTTGACATCTAGTCACTGTAAAATACCTTTAATTTCTGTGGTACACAGCAAAATTACAGCTAATTTTATTGTGAGTAAACCATTTGGTGGGGGGGGCAAATTTTGGACAATAACAATAATTTAAGTTGTCATTATTACATTTACTATAAATTTAAGGTTTCAATATACTGCAAAGAGAAAAAGTCATGTGACAGTGATGATGTCACAAAGTGAGATCACCCCCCTTCTTGACAAATGAGGACAACAAAGACAAAAACTTTCCTGTAATGCATTTAGTTTAAGTCAGACATCCACAGAGAGAGCAGACAACTGTTTTACTCAACAGCTATTTACTGCACTCAACCAAAAACACAGTAAGTTATAGTTAGCATTATAGTTACAGTTAGCATTTATGTACGAGGTCCTTTAGAAAAGTATCTGACCTTTTTGTTTTTTGCAATAACTTTATGGATTTGAATCACGTGTGATTGCATCAGCCAAGCTTGAACCTTCGTGCGCATGCGTGAGTTTTTTCATGCCTGTCGGTTGCGTCATTCGCCTGTGAGCACGCTTTGAGTGAGCACTGGTGCTCCCCCCTCGTCGGATTTTCATTGTGAGGAAAATGTCTGCTGGAGCAGCGCTGCATCAAATTTTTCCAGAAACTGTGAGAGACAGCCAGGTGGACACAATTCGGAAAATTCAGATGGCTTTCAGGGACGATTTTATGGGCATCACACAGATTAAAGATATCAAGAAGGTGTTTTGTCTCATTAACCGGGTTAATGAGGCAAAAAGCCTTCCTGATATCTTTATCCTGAACAGCAAAGATATAGAGGAACATAATAAAACAAGTTTCAATGAAATCCAAAGGAAGTGCACCGAGATATGGCCAAATGTAAATCACCAAAATTCTACGTTCTTAACAAAAAGATCGCCACCTATGCAAAAGCACCCTAACTAAGCCACCGCCATTTATGCAAATTTGGAAAGAACTTGTCCCAGTGTATCCAAATATGCATAAATGAGCAAGGCTTATTCAGGGTGCAGGCCCTGGGAGGGTCCCAAATGTAGCCCAAAATGCCAAAAGTGCCTTGAAAAATATAACGCTAAATGGGAGAAGTCCATCCATACATTCATATACCATAAGATCAATGAGGCTTTAAGAGGGCACACAAACATATTCAAAGGTCAAAATCCACATTTTGACTATGTCACTGTTTTGGCCCCTTTAACCCCTACCCTAAAAAGGGCCATAATTTTCCTCCCGAAGGAATTTTTGGATAAAAAAAAAAAGTAATTTTTGTACATTTGGACAATACATCTTCTCCTAAAAAAACTTCAGTGGCCTACTGAAACATGATATATCACCACCCATTTGAAAGTTACAGATTTCAGCTCTTAAGAAGTGCCACACAGAAGCACATTTCCAATATGGTCCAGCTTCATTAAAGAAATATTTACGAGCTGCATGGCGCATACGGAACAGTTCCATTTTAAATTATGACCTTAATATTTCATGGGTCCAGTTTTCACAATAACTGTACATGCACATGCATTACATTGCTTGGTGATGGGGAGCTGATAGTCTCATGGTTAAGCACTGGGCTTCAGACTAGAGGATCTTTGGTTCAAAACCCAGCCAGACTGGCCGATCACTAAGGACTCTTGGGAAAGGTCCTCAATCCCCAAGTTGCTCCAGGTGTGTAATCACCCAGGGTTCTGAACACTGGCACCCCACAAGGGTGTGTCTTGTCACCTCTGTTATTTTCCCTTTATACCAACAACTGTACATCAAATTCTGCATGTGTCAAACTACTTAAGTTTGCAGATGACACCACTGTTATAGGTCACATATCCAATGGGGACAAATCTACCTATCGGAGTGAGGTCGATCAGCTAGTGCAGTGGTGTGAAAACAATAACCTAATCCTGAATGCAACCAAAACCAAAGAACTCATAGTTGACTATAGGAAAAAGCCAGACCAGTACGTTCCCATCTCCATTAATGGCCAAGTAGTGGAGTGGGTCCCCTCCTTCCGTTTCTTGGACACCACCATCCATCAGTCTTTATCATGGAATCTGATCACCAGTCTCATTATTTCCAAAGCCCATCAGAGAGTACACTTCCTCCATCAGCTGAGGAAATCTGGGGTCAGTCAAGCAGGCATGACCCTCTTCTATCGTGCTACCATCGAAAATGTGCTCACCTTCTCTATCCTGATCTGGTATGGTAGTGCTTCCAGCCAGGACAAACAACATCTTGAGGGGCTAGTATGCAGGGCCTCTAAAATCATTGGCTGTAGTCTACCTTCCATAGCCTCATACTATAACACCAGGATTTCTAGGAAAGCAAGTAACATCACCTCTGACCCCTCCCATCCAGCACACCATCTATTCACCCTCTTACCATTAGGAAGAGGGACAGAAGTGTCACATGTAAAAACATCACGCTTTAGGGATAGTACTTATCCACCAGCTATTCGTCACCTGAATATGCACTGAGCACTTCATGGTTTACCTCATAACCATGGTCTACCTCTCTGCACTTTATGCACCACTGAATCTTACTTCTGCTATTCTCTGCAGCCATGCTCTTTTCTATGCATATTAGTGTTGTATCTACTTTTTATTTATGTGCCTTTTTTGGCTTCTTGTCTTGTATATGTTGTGTTGTCATTGTGGTGTGAGCACATTCCTGTCAACTGTATTTTATTATATTGGTGAAATGGCTATAATAAACTTGAGCTTGTGTGTTGTAAGCACCTCACATGACAGCACCCTGACATCGGTGTGAATGTGAGGCATCAATGTAAAGCGCTTTCAGCTTCCAATTCAGATGGAAAAAGTATGATATAAATGCAGTCCATTTACCATTGCTTGTAATTTTGTGTTGTTTCAAACAATGCTATTTTAATAATGAATAAATCAAATGAAAACGCTGTATCATGTGTTTGGAAAGACTAAAGCAATTCAGGCCAAAGGTAATTAATCAGACAAAATAATCTTCAGCCTCACTGTCAATTAAAAAAAAAACTATATGCATTGGAAATTATTTTGTCATGTCATATATTAACACATCATAGCATTTCTGTATTATATTGAGGAAATTATTGTTTCAATAGAGTGAAAGAAGTGAATAACTTTAAACAATCGTATGAAAACAGTAGCATTTACAGAAAAGTGCTAAATGAAGCAGGTCACACTAATCGTGTAAGTCGTATGAAAACCGTGTACCAAACTTTAAAAATTCCCAACCAGATCGACATAAAGGAATAAATTACAGTATAATGCCCTGAAATGAAGATTTTATCTTACGCCTTAGACTGAAACCCCGAGTCATAAACCAAAGATTGATTCAGCATATCGAAGCGTGGTTTGTTTTTACTTCTGTTGTCTGTACAACGGTTGCCAACCAGCTTTTAGGTGAAATACTGACACCTGCAGGATTGGAGTGTACATAACGTTTGTTTTCCGAAAGAATTCCCCCCGCCCTCCCCGAAAACACGCTGCCACGTCATACAGCAAAGCGTTTAGTCTAAACGTTAGTGATTAACCATCAACATTTATTTTGTGTGTGTGTGGAAGCAGCAGGTTTTCTGGTTTTCTGTTCCTGTTGCTGTTTTCTGACTCAGTACTGCCATCGCTTGGAGGACAGAGGTAAATGCTCTTGCTTCAAAATACTTCCAAATGTTTACATGATGTTTTTAAATTACGACGGATGTTTTAGAGTTTACACAAACTACTCAACCATGATTTTATTTTATTTTTTCTTCAAAATTGATAGTAGCGTGATATTTGGGCCAAGGTGGAAAATATTAACTTTTTTTTAGTGGATCAGGTATTATCATTATGAGACCTTTGAAAAATGTATTTAGTTTGGTGAAGATTCCTACAAAAGATCCATATTTTGTAGATTAAAAATATGAATTTTAAGGGGGTAAATTGAATGAGTAGTAATTTAAGTGGTCTCTGAACTCGCTCTTTACTCACAAAATAATATTTATTTCTTATGGCATGAACACACAAAATATTTAAACTTAAAGTACTCAGTTTTTGTTTTTGTTTTTTTTATATGTACCCGGCCTTGTTGGTGATTTTAGTACATATTTCAGCATAATGTGAGTTTCAAGAGTGGTTTTGCAGCTTGAGGTTTCATTAAACAGTTGCTACCATTAGCCAAAAAGCTAACCTGCTAATGAAAGAGCTAACTTTGCAAATTAGCTGCACTGTGCTCCATACATGGTGAGTCACAGTGAGATAAAAATACACACAGGTAGGGAGAAAAAAGTGACTATGGACACAATCTGATGAGGATTAACTAAACAGCCTCTGGGGTGCTGAAAAATGAAGCCAACACAGAAGTGCCAAAACCTCCAGTTCCTTGACTGGCCACTTGATGCTGGCTCCAACAGCGAGTCAATCCCTAAGTGACTGGAAAAGGCCAAAGTGATGTTTTGGCTGCTGCAAACTGACGGCTGCTTTTAGGAGAGCGGGTTGGACCGCGGGTCTGCCAGCTGGGTTCTCGGTTTGGATCTGGGTTGGTTTTGTGAGGTGGTGGAGGAGGCAGCAGGCAGCATCGTACAGGTTTCGTGTTTGCACACCAGCACTGAGGCCTTAATGTTTCTGTGTTGATTTTTTGGTTATTTCACAGCTCAAAATGGCGCTGACCACTTTGTTTGTTGTGTACGTGAGCGTCCTGCTCGGTTCCTCCCTCGGCTGCTCCCGGTGTTTCGTCAACCGTGATGATTTCCCCATGATGTGCCAGAAACACCGCCACGACGTCGGCCTGTGTGAGCGGAGAGTGGACCAGTTCTTCACTCACAACCAGAGGGTGATTGAGGCTGGAAAAGTGGGTGCGTACGACTCAGATTTTGTCTTTTTCCTTCAATCCACTCGTCATAAACACTGAGGTGATGAAAGGGTGAAGGTGTCTGATGTCACTCGTGTCCCTTTTGCAGGGTGGGGCTACCACAGACGTCTGGGGGACATCCTCAGACGAGAGATTCTGCCCATTGCGACGGACTTTAAGGACAACTTCCGAGGAGGTAGGAAGGAAATTAGGGTCTGAATTGTTGAATCAGATCATAAACATGAAGTAGTTGGAGAAAACAAAGTGCAGACATTTCAGCAGAATATGTTTGTTTTCCTCCTTTTCCATCCATCAGTGGCAGAGTTGGACAGAAGGCTGCAGACAGCAGCCGAAAACTTCATCACAGCTGCTTCCAAACTGCCTAGAAGTGAGACACGATCACAACTCTCCTACATCTGCTCACATATTGTTTTATCTTGATAATCAACATATTAGCTCTAAATTAATACATATATTATGTATTGTCCTGATTATCATATCATGAAATTCATTTCTATATATTATTTATGAATATATGATCATTTAATATTTGTATTTATATAAATTAGATTGTATCATTTATATCTTATTTTTTATATTGCTATATATTGCTTTATTATATTATTTATATTTGCATAATTTATATACAAAATAAATATTTCAGCATTTCGATTGATTAAAATAAGTGTAACGAAACCATTTTCTTTTCTTTTGACAGAAACCGGATGCGTCCCTCCTTGTGGTGAGTGCTTTAATTTTTTTCATTGCTTCTGTCATAAAGCTACAGTGTGTCGGATTCAGTGTCATCTAGTGGTGAGGTTGCAGATTGCATTATGCCATCACTGATCCTGATTTGTTGCAGGTAATTATACACTATTGAACACTTGAACAGCCCTAAATCCTGCACACTGTAGCTTTAAAAACCTCATTTTAACCTGTAAGTTGCTGGTTAAACACTCGCCATGTTCACGGCGTGTTAAGAACAGAACATCTTGTAACACATGTTGTTTTCCTGCTGTCAGGTTACCAGAACCCAACGGCTGAGTACAGCTGTGCTCGCTGCCGGTACCAGTCCTGTGGGTTCCCTCTGGACTGTCCAGGTACGTATCAGTGTGACGTCACAACGTTCACACAGTCCAGACCTTCAGAACAACACAATCCTTGTTCATTCAACCGTTTTTAGCACAAAGTCAGCAGAGGTAATGTTTAGATTTCCACATGTGTTTGTTTCAGTCGAAAGTCTGCAAGTGATGAAGAACCACATGGCCGAGCTGTGGTGTGACGCCCCGTTCTCTATACGCGGTGAGGTGGTGAGGATCTGGAGTTTTGCAGCAAAGGTACGCGTTGCTCACAGACACCATTCAGGCTCCTTCGTCTGTGAAATGTGTGTGTGCAGCTGTGCAGAGAAGCATCACTGATCTGTGTGTGTGTCACAGGTAAACACCACCAATCTGGCGTCTTTTGAGGAGGTAACGGCGGGGGAGGACAGACTTTTTCATTTCCCGTGTGTCGGACAGGAGCATGAGGGGACGTACCGCTGCCAGGTCGTCGGAGAGGACGGGCCAGTTGTCAGCCTCTACTTTTACCTCACAGGTGCCACCGCTTTGTCACAGTTTGATGTTTAGCTGCTTTTTACCGCTTCATCTCATAAACCGTGTCTCCTTCGAATGTCTCCTTCTCATCACTGTGTCCTCTGTGTCCTTTTAAGTGACCCCGTCCTCTCGTGAAGCGTACTTGCAAGAAGCCCGGGAATTACAGGAGCTGTATGAACAGATTGTGCTGACAGGGGGCGATGTGACGACCACCGGCTCCTCTGACCTGCCGCCGTCTCCTCTGCTGGTCACTGCGTGTCTGTCTGCATTGTTCTTCCTGTTCCTCCTTTCCCTGTGGTAAGTCAACATGATAAATTCCACAAAATACAAACCCACACAATAAACACGCTGCTGCTGGTTTGATGCTTTTTTTAACTGCTTGGAAAATCTTTTCTTATTGGACGATTTTTCTTTTCCTGTTGCAGGGCTCTCTACCTCAGAGTCCGTCCACCTCAGGCCAGAATTAAATATTATTGTGTTCTGCGTCTTGCAGAACACGATCCTGTTTGATCCTGACCCATGAAGCCTGTGTCTGACTCTTCCCACCACCAGAGGGCAGGACTGCATTACTGGTGAGTTATTATTTTACTCAAATACATTTTGGACTCTATATTGTCAGTCCATAGCACACAGTCTAATGCTGCGTTCAAAATCCTCGGAAGGTCAGAGATTTCGCCTGTAGCTTGGGGAAAAATGCCTTGAATGTCTTGTCTGTCTGGAATTTTCACTCACACGTGTGAAAATTGAGCAACCCGAGGTATCTGAGTTGGCATCAAAGCCATGGCAGCTGCATTTGCGACGAGTGAGACAACAGCATTACTAATGTGGAAATGCATGAATTTTACTATATGTAATAAATTTACATTCTGTGTACAAATTAGTTAAGCGAGCGGCACCACATATCAGCAAAAAAAAAAAAACAACAACAAAAACATTTAGCCCTAAAGATAACGTTAGCCTCGCTCTGGCATATATGAACGCACTTTTTCCAGAAGTAGAGTTGTTTTTTTTTATTTCAGGTCTTTCTAAGCTTATGAAGGTTCTGAATGCATGATATGAAATAAATCAGTTATGGGGTCATCTGGCTTTTCTTTTAAGATCTGTGTGAAATTAAAGTTAGCACATTGCTGTTTAGATGGTGGACTCAGAAGTGAGACGTTTTTTGGCGAGGAAACAGATCTGCATGCAAATTGCCAAAGTGCACGTGCACTTACGGTGCCATTATTAGAAATTAAATCATTTATATGTGTCATCAGTCTACTGGCGGACTACTGAATGCATCTGCTTCGGACGTTTATCTGGGCGATAATCAGCAACTGAAAGATTTGAAGTGATTGTAGTAATGGCCGTGAGACAGACTGGCGTCCTGTCCGGGGTGTATCCTGCCTCACGCCCTGTGACTGCTGGGATAGGCTCCAGTCCATGAAGTCGTTGAAAGCCTGGATCTCAATCTTAATCCAGGTCCATCACAAACCCAGATGCTATGGTTCCTCAATCATCTTCCCAAGTGCCCAAGTGATCCTGCAAAGGTCGCAACATCATCTGTGATCAGTCAACCATTCAGTGCCAACAAAGGTGCCTATGCTTCTGGTTTCCACAACCCCAACCAACACCCAATCCATACAGTCTTTGAACAGCACCAGCAGGTGTCAGTACAACATGCAACGTTTTCGTTTTCTGGGATAATAGTTCGAAACAGACGGTTCAAAGGTTTCCTGACATTTTGAAATTATATTTTGAGTCATTTGCAGTACTGATGAAGAGTTTTGGTGTCATCCTCAGCCATACATTCTATTGATTCTTTCATGATTCTACTTTCCTGATTTGTTTGTCTCATATTTGCTGATGTTGTGGTCACCATGTTTTTCCCTGTGGGCGCGACCTTAATGTTAGCTCACATGCAGGCAGGCGCCACATCCAGCAGTAAACATTTATTGGAAGGAGTGTTTTCTTAGTGCAAAATGAAGACTAAAGAGTTCTCAACACCTGTTGAAGGAATATCTTATCCAGAATCAATATATGGGATGTCTTCATAAAAATATTGTTGTATTTTTGCTTTTGCATTGAAAACTTTTGTTTCTAAGTATAAATCTTTTGTTTCATATATAAATTTTGTCCTCTGTTTATGTCTGCAGGTATTACACTGTGGCGTCCCTCATGTTGAAGCAGCTGACTGGCGCCCTGACTCACCCCGTGGTGCAGCTATAGTGCTTACAGAAGTGTGCGCGCCCTTACCACAGCTCCACGTACGCTGCTGTTCTCATTGGCCAAATTGGGCTCCTCTGGTTACTGTGGACCATCTCTTGTGGGACAGTGTCAGCACCTTTTCTGCATGCAGCCATCTGCAGAGATGAAGACCAAGAACGTCCTGAAGAGTCGCTGCACAGATGGTTTCGGCGTGAGACGGGGGGATTACATTTGTATGTGTATACTGCAAGATGCATCCAAAATACAAGCGGAGGACAGACTAAAATCCTCCACAATAACAGAGAACTGATCAAAATGTTTGACGTTGAAGAGTTAATATAATAAAGTGTTTGCTTCACAACCTTGCATATGTCCGTTTCAACTTTTCATCTTTTTTTTGTTGAATCATATATATATATATATATATTGAACACCCTGCGGTTTTGCAAGTTCTCCCAATTAGAAATCATGGAGGGGTCTGAAATTTTCATCTTAGGTGCATGTCCACTGTGAGAGACATAATCTAAAAAAAAAAAAATCCGGAAATCACAAAGTATGATATTTTAATAATTTATTTGCATGTTACTGCTGCAAATAAGTATTTGATCCCCTACCAACCAGCAAGAATTCTGTCTCTCACAGACCTGTTAATTTTTCTTTAAGAAGCCCTCTTATTCTGCACTCTTAACCTGTATTAATTGCACCTGTTTGAACTTGTTACCTGTATAAAAGACACCTGTTCACACACACAATCAATCACACTCCAACCTGTCCACCATAGCCAAGACCAAAGAGCTGTCTAAGGACACCAGGGACAAAACTGTAGACCTGCACAAGGCTGGGATGGACTACAGGACAACAGGCAAGCAGCCTGGTAGAAGACAACAACTGTTATGATTATTTATTAGAAAATGGAAGAAACACAAGATGACTGTCAATCTCCCTTGGTCTGGGATTCCATGCAAGATCTCACTTCTGAGAATTTCTGAGAAAGCTCAGAACTACACAGGAGGACCTGGTCAATGACCTGAAGGGAGCTGGGACCACAGTCACAAAGATTACATTAGTAACACATGATGCTGTCATGGTTTAAAATCCTGCAGGGCAGCAAGGTCTCCCTGCTCAAGCCAGCACATGTCCAGGCCCGTTTGAAGTTCACCAGTGATCATTTGGATGATCCAGAGGAGGCATGGGAGAAGGTCATGTGGTCAGATGAGACCAGAATAGAGCTTTTTGGAATCAACTCCACTTACCATGTTTAGAGGATGTGAACAACCCCAAGAAAACCATCCCAACTGTGAAGCATGGGGGTGGAAACATCATACTCTGGGGGTGCTCTTCTGCAAAAGGGACAGGACGACTGCACCGTATTGAAGGGAGGATGGATGTGGTCATGTATTGTGAGATTTTGGCAAACAACCTCCTTCCCTCAGTAAGAGCATTGAAGATGGGTCATGGCTGGGTCTTCCAGCATGACAATGACCACAAACACACAGCCAGGACAACTAAGGAGGGGCTCCATAAGAAGCATTTCAAGGTCCTGGAGTGGCCTGGCCAGTCTCCAGACCTGAACTCAACAGAAAATCTTTAGAGGGAGCTGAAACTCCAAACCTGAAAGATTTGGAGAAGATCTGTATGGAGGAGTGGACCAAAATCTCTGCTGCAGTGTGTGAAAACCTGGTGAAAAACTACAGGAAATGTTTTACCTCAGTAATTGCAAATAAAGGCTACTGTACCAAATATTAACACTGATTTTCACAGGTGTTCAAATACTTATTTGCAGCAGTAACATACAAATTTATTAAAAAAAAAAATCACACACTGTGATTTCAGGCATTTTTTTTTTTTTTTAGATTATGTCTCTCACAGTGGACATGCACCTTTCAGACCCCTCCATGATTTCTAGGTGGGAGACCTTGCAAAACCGCAGGGTGTTCAAATACTTATTTTCCTCACTGTATATATATATATATATATATATATATATATATATATATATATATAGTCATGATTGCAGCCTTGGTAGTGTTCTGATTCACATTCCATTCCAGGAGGTGGCGATGATGCACATAAACATTGTTTGCTAACCAACACAGAAGAAGAAGTTTTCAAACATGGCATCAGTAGTGGGTGAAGTCTTGTCCTTCAACAAAAACATAAAGGTTTTTTGTGTCAGTTTTACGATTGCCTGCTGCACCAGTTTGTTGTTGTAGTGTAGACGTTTCCGTACTGGAGAACAGCTTTTATTCAGCACAACGGAGGCTTTTCTGGCCGAGTTAGCTTAGTTTAGCCCCACATATGATGACTGTGGTTTGAATGGTTTCCCGCATACTTCACACTGAGCGCCCTCTTGTGGCCATTTCACCTAAACATTAGGTCTCTCTCTTCTAAGTCCCTGTTAGTAAATGATATAATAATTGATCAACATATTGATTTATTCTGCCTTACAGAAACCTGGTTACAGCAGGATGAATATGTTAGTTTAAATGAGTCAACACCCCCGAGTCACACTAACTGTCAGAATGCTCGTAGCACGGGCCGAGGCGGAGGATTAGCAGCAATCTTCCATTCCAGCTTATTAATTAATCAAAAACCCAGACAGAGCTTTAATTCATTTGAAAGCTTGACTCTTAGTCTTGTCCATCCAAATTGGAAGTCCCAAAAACCAGTTTTATTTGTTATTATCTATCGTCCACCTGGTCGTTACTGTGAGTTTCTCTGTGAATTTTCAGAACTTTTGTCTGACTTAGTGCTTAGCTCAGATAAGATAATTATAGTGGGCGATTTTAACATCCACACAGATGCTGAGAATGACAGCCTCAACACTGCATTTAATCTATTATTAGACTCTATTGGCTTTGCTCAAAATGTAAATGAGTCCACCCACCACTTTAATCATATCCTAGATCTTGTTCTGACTTATGGTATGGAAATTGAAGACTTAACAGTATTCCCTGAAAACTCCCTTCTGTCTGATCATTTCTTAATAACATTTACATTTACTCTGATGGACTACCCAGCAGTGGGGAATAAGTTTCATTACACTAGAAGTCTTTCAGAAAGCGCTGTAACTAGGTTTAAGGATATGATTCCTTCTTTATGTTCTCTAATGCCATATACCAACACAGTGCAGAGTACCCACCCGGAAGCGAACATTTGCAAACATCAAACAAATGTTCATATAATGTTTGTTTACTGTTCAGCAAGTTTGCAAACGTTCATGTAATGTTCGTGATGTTTGTCTGTTTGCATGGAAGTGAAAATTTGCGAACATCAAGTGAACGTTCATAGAATGTTCATTTACTGTTCAGCAAGTTTGCAAATGTTCATATAATGTTTGTGATGTTTGTCTAATGTTTGCATGAAAGCAAACATTAGACAAACATGTAAGCAAACATTTGCAAAAATCAATCAAATGTTTATAGAATGTATGCTTAATGTTCAGTGTGTTTGCGAACATTCACATAATGTTCATGTTGTATGTGTAAAGCTTGCCTCTAAATAAAAGTATAAATTAAATTATTATTTAATTATTACAATTATTTTGTAAAATTTCATATTACAGGAAAACATTAAATATCATTTACTGCCTACAGAAAGTTAATGTTGGACTCCATTTAAATTATGTGTGCAAACATAGGTAGAATGAACAATAGGAAATGATTTCAACACTCATGGTAACCAATAATATGTCGATTTATGATTTATTCAGACCTACTGAATATACGAGGGTAGGCTGAAAAGTTCTAAGGCTCCCCATGAAGGAGTAATGCATTAACTGCATTATAGTGAGCCTTAGAACTTTTCAGCCTACCCTCGTATAATTTCAAGATTACTGTGATAAACTGACAGAGCTAACTCAGAAACATGTCTTGGGGCAACTTGCATAAACATGCACTCTGTTAATTGGAATATTATTTTTGCAATAAAAAATTTACATCACTACAAACTGATTGTCAGCTACTGAAATATGTTTTTTTATGGAAACAGATTGCAATGGCAGCTTATTATCCAGAAGTCCGACAGACCTGAGTTACATACATTTTGCCATATTTTCTAAAAGCATAATATCTTTAGCATTTTTGGAAATAAGGAAAAATACATTAAAGGTATTAAAATTGATTTACAACATAATGTTTTCAACATGCATGAGCAGGAAACATTGACATTTAAATAAAACAGCTCATAGACAAATAATATTTTTTACTGGTCACTTCACAACTTGCAGTTCAAACATTATCAGACATGTTTTTAAACAAACATGCTGAACATGAGATGAATAGTCACATGTCACAGTCTAACAGTGTTTGGTGGGAATTATTACCATAACATATTTCTTCCTTTCTGATTCCTTTAATTTCAGCTGCTCAATTCATGTTTTCAGTGAGGCATGATATTATAATTATCCAGGGTAAAACATGTACATTGTACACATTATAACACCTGGATACAATCATTTCTGAATGTAAAATGCAACATTCTCATTCTGGTAAAAAAAAAAAAAAAAAAAAAAAAGCTTGTAGTGCTCTCCACCAAACAGTTGGTGGCAGTGGTGCACCGAGTTGGGTTAAAACCCGCTGTTTAACAAAGAAGAAGAAGAAGAACAAGAACAACACGACTTGGCTAACTAACAGTGCTGCATGCTCTCCGTTCTCTTTTGGCAAATAAAAGTTTATGTTGAAGACGTTAATTTGCCTGTTCAGTCTCTATACTACGATTAAGAGACCACTGAGAGCAGAAGAGGAGACTAACGCTGGATGATCATCGACTGGATCACAGAAAACCAACACAACCACGAGTTAGCAGCTAGCTTCAAATGGCGAGGCCTTCCTACAGTCATCACGAGGTAACGGAACCTGATGTGAGCACAAACCCATTTTAGACAGAAAAGACAGAACTTGCTTGAAGCTTGATTATGCCAGACATGGACTAATGGGAACCAAACCAGCACATTTTTGACTAGCACGGAGCTAACGTTAGCTACAGAGAGGCACAGGCCTAATTCATATTTTGTCCATGTTTTAATTTATTCTGATATTAAGCCAGAAGCCTAAAGGTGTCAGTAAGGTGTGTGTGGGCATCTCACTTCCAAGGACATGCAGGTTGGGTGAATTGGAAACTTTATAATTGTCCAGGTCTCACTTATAAAAGAGGTGTCGATCTCAAAGGGACTAATTTGCTTAAATAAATGCTAAATTTAAAATATACATAACTTTTTATGACCATGACTAATATATATACTCAGTCTTTAAGTTTAAGTAATGTCAGTGCCCAGAAAGAGACTTTATAAAGATAAGTTTGATAATATTTTCGATCATTGTTTGTTCCCCACCACAGTAACCATGCCTGCTGCCTTAAGAGTTGTTAAATCACTGAATCCTCCATCTGACCAGTCGGTTGAGTGTGTGCCTTCAGTTGATTCACATCAGCCCGATCTTTATCCCGAGGTTTGTACTATAATGGTTAAATAAGATTGTTCAGTGTCTTGTGCCAGAAGATTCTAAAAATTCACATTCAGCAAGCAAAATATTCAAAATTTCTGGCAAGAAATATTCTGTTCTATTTGGGATATAATTTGAAAATACAGTAAAATCTGCCAGTAATGAAGTTGTATATACTAACTTTCCTTATTTAAAGAAATAATTTACAGGTCTTGTTACTTAATTGACATGTTTATTTATTGCTGATATAAAGTTACAGAATTCCTTTTATAAAAACTCAGTTTCTATGTCCCTTGCATAATGTTTCATTTGCATAGTGTGTGCATACTGTCTATGGTACCATACACTTGAAACAGGAGGACTTGTATGCTATACTACTGAGGTTTACCACCTTATCTGGTGTGGGAAAAGTGATCTGTCCAAAAAAAAAAAATTTTTGAGATTCTTTTGGTGGGTAAATAGACCTGAGAAAGCACCAGAATTAGGGCTGAAACGATGAGTCGAGTAACTTGAATAATTCGATTACAAAAAATGTTTGAGGCAAATTCTGTGCCTCGAAGCTTCGTTTAATGTTGTAGCACATATGTCAGGCCTGTGTGTGGCGCTGCAACATCCGCAGAAAAAAAAAACAAAAGGCGAGCATAACAGCTAATCAAATTAGCAACGATAGCTACCGCTTTCCAACGTGACACATAGAGTAAAATAAAGCCTTTTAAGAGAAAGATGGTCCATACTGATCATCTGAAATAGACTTACTGTGCATTTAAAGCGAAGCAGTGTGTTTGTCTATTTTTCTGCTCTACGTGGGGAGGGACTATTGACCCGGTGGCCAGCTGCTGTCTCTCTCTGCCCAGCGTGAGGAGCTCTCAGACCGGGCGAGTCACAGCTCTGTCCCCGGCTACATTGACAAACAGCAGAAGTCCACTCTTTCTTCTGTGTTTACCTCAGACTCACACTGAGTGTTTCACTTTTTAATGATGCATTTTTGGGCAACACACAACACTTCACGAACACGGTAACTTAAATAATAAAAAACTGACTGCGATGCTGCATGTTCAACCTCCAGCTGAAATGCATCTGCTGAAGAGAAAGAGGGATAAAAAAATCACGCAGGGACCCAGTCCATCAACCTTTATTTAAAAAAAAAAAAAAACTTGGTTAATTTTTACAAATTGGACAAAACAAAATAGAAGGCTACATCCCATCACCATTTCAGCAAAATGACAGTGACATTGTGTCATTGTTTATAGACAGCCCATTGATGTTTAAAACGCAAAAGTACTTTTTATCCGATTACTCGATTAATCGCCAGAATAATCGATAAAATACTTGACTGCTAAAATAATTGATACCTACAGCACTAACCAGAATGCATTTGAGATTTCACATTTTTCTGGGGGACAACCACCTGACCAACCATCAGGGCCTTGCCAAGATCTTTCAAGTTTGTTTTTTTGTTTTTTTTTTGTTGTTGTTTTTTTCCTCCATGGCTCACTTTCATCACTGAGTGGTGGCCAAGTGGTTAATGCGCTTGGTTTCAGTGCAAAAGGTTCCGGGCTCTCCATGTAATGCTTTCTCCATGTAATGTGGAGTTGCATCAGGAAGGGCATCCGGCGTAAAACCTGTGCCAATTCAACATGCAGATCCACCTCAGATTTGCTGTGGCGACCCCGAGTGCAAACAAGGGAGCAGCTGAAGGGACTTACTTACCTACTTACTTTCCTCACTCAGTTCATTCACAGATTTGTCCGTGCTGAAGATGAGAGGTCAACAGCATTGGTTTAATCCTTTGTGAAGCATAGGATTTAATGTAAAGTGAGAACTTCTGTATTAAGGTTGTAACATATGGATCTATATACATTTTGTGTTCCAGGAGAAGCAGAATGACATCATTCACAGTATCAAACAGCTAAATGACAGAGTTGGTGCACTGCATCCTTGGACTGTCCCTGAAAGTGTCGGTTCCCAGACATACCAGGAGAGAGAACAATGTGGACGCTGCTAAGATGATCATCCGAAGAATGGCCAGCTAAACGACAAGTGTGGGCTTGAACCAATTCCAAGCAGTGCCTGGAAGTAATGGGCCTTCCAGTAAAGTCACTCAAAGAAGTGAGTTAATGTGTTTTCTGTTTGTTAGATCCTCATCACCTTAATAAAGTTTTGCTGTTTCATTTTTTACACAGTATATTATGAAACATGCTGTATTTATGGAAATACGGTAACTAAAGCCTTTCACATTGCATGCTTTATACGCATCAGGCAACGTGTCGCGTCAACGCCTCCCACACCCCCGACGCGTTCCGTGTGGCAAGGGGACGGAGACTTTTGCTCAGATGTTTTTTTTTTTTTTTTTCTTTCTTTCTCCAGAGGAAAGCTGAGTGATCGCCATGTTGTATGTGCGTCGATGAACCACGAAAAAGCTTTAATACAGCAGTCAAATTAATTTTGAGGTTTAAAAAAAAACATTTGCAAGGATTTTTCTTCAGAAAACTGCTCTGTATAAATGAGCAGTCCTGTGACACCTTCCTGTTTTGTAGGCATCAGTGGTTTCTGCCGCTAGTCTTCCATGTTTGGACCCGACACATTGTTTCTTTTGGACAGTGTGAAGCTTTGTCACAGTTCAGAGCGGCAAAAGTTGGATTGGGTTGAACTTTTACCACGTCAGCCTGTTGACAAGCAGGAATGTGCACACTCCCGGCAGAAGCGATGGTTTAGCTCGGCTTTTGACGTGACGCTTTAGACACCTCTAAAAAGCAATGCGTTTCATTGAAAATACTTTTTAGACCGATTTGTTGCGCCTCTGATGCTTCCAAAGCATGTGGTGTGAAAAGTCCTTTACACAAATAACAGTGGGTACAGAGGATTAATCATTTTTGTCTGATCTGCTTTCACCTGTGTGGTATACCTAATTGATAACTAAATTGAGAAAATTCTGGAAGCAATATAAACAGCTTGTTAAAAATATAGGGCCTGTCCAATAAGGTGCTGAGTTGAATACCAGTTATGACCATGTAGCTCAAATTATACAATATCTGAACAGAAAAATGTATATAATTGCTTATGACTAACAAAGGAAATTTTCAACTTGCAGCTCAAGAGTACTAATGACAGACTTGATGGTGAGGACGAGGGAACCAGGCACCAGAGGAATGCCCTAATCAATACCTTAACTGCATACACCCCTGGAATGGAACAAGGGAAGTATACAGTAACAGTCATTGTCAGGGGCGGCTTGAACGCTACGGCTCCTGTTTATCTTTGGCAGCCAGGACAAGTCAGGAACTGTCAATTGCCAGGGACGTGCCACAGATTTAGAGTTGTCATGGCAACTGCAATAAAAATCACATCAATGGACAGTACTACCATTATTTCTACAATTGTGCCATAATCCGAAGATGTCCTGTCCGAGTAGAATCAAAGAAGTATAGACGGGACCATCCTGAACTTTTTCCTGACCCAGATTACAGGTTTGAAGAACTAACAATCTTGCAAATCTGTTTTTTTTTTGGGGGGGGGGGGGGGGGGCAGTCACAGTAGAGAGGCACCGTGACGTACCGTGACGTCTGGTCTCTGGCTGCGAATCCAACATGGCAGAATCCACTTCAAAACAGCTTCATTTCTGTGTAAATGTAACATGTCTATCATATATTATGTAAAAGCTACTGAAAAACACTTTGAAAACACTGTTTTCACAACCTGATAACACCTCTGCAGTGATTTACAAGGAGCCACCAAGACACCCAGACAACTTAGGAGAAGTTAATAGGCTTACGTGGCTGTGACTGGAGAAATTGTGCACAGTGCAAGCTTTGCATTTTGCATCACTAATCTTAGCTTCATAGTGGAGTAGAGCACAGAAGGATTTTCTTTCACCAAAACAGATCAAATCCAGGCATCTCAGGTGTATCTTCTGGCAATTTGTAGCTAAAGGTTCAGGTCTTCTTTTTTAAGAAAATCCTCCTCTATACAACTTCATCATGAAGATGGATAACTGGTGATACAAAATGCAAAGCTTGAACTGTGCATAATTTCTCCAATCACAGCCACGTAAGCCTATAACTTCTGGGGTGTCTGGGTGTCTTGATGGCTTTCCTCACTCTTCTTCTTCTTGCACACTCACTCAGTTTTTCAGAACTGTTCATGCAGATTTACCATAGAGTGCCATATTGTTTGTATTCTTCATAATTGATGTAAATAAAGTCCAAACCATTCAGTGGCAGCTTTACCCTCAGAGAGCCTCATCCACAGCCACCACAAAAGACAGGCAGTACATGGTATTAAGAAGAGGGGTATGTAATCTTTTGATCAGGTTAATTTGAGTAGTTTGTGTTGTCATTATGATTTGAAAAGAGTAAACACTGTTGTTTGCCAGTAAATGGCTTCACCCAACCATGAACCATGAGCGAAAAAAAAGTTTTTGTTATTGTTCATATTCTCTGAAAAATGGCCAAAAAAAAAAACTAAACTTCTGCCAGGGTATGTAAACTTTTGGCCCCACCTGTATACATATAGATTCCAATTAAATAATTATTAAGAAGACTGCACATATGGCTGAGGGTATTTTATATGATATCGGGGTTTATGTTCTATAATATCAAAGCTTATGGTCAGATTAGTAGCATTACTTAATTTGCATTGTACATGGAATATTTTTGATAAAATTTAATTTTACCTCCAGAGAACCTTTTTATTTGGGGATTAAACATTAATTTAAATTAATAATTTTGTATTATTTTTGTATATTTTTTTCATCGTGAATTTCCTCAGGAAATTTATTGATTGTAATATGTTTGTGTTAAACTGTTCAGTTTCGCTAACTGACTAATCTGACTAATGTCAACCTGAGTCTTCAAATCTGCGATTAAAAACTTCCATAGGAATTTTCTCAGGGAATTTATTGATAGTAATGTTTGTGTTAAAACTGTCCACAGTTTTGCTCTTAAGTATGACTTTTATTAATTGTATGTAGATGTCTAAAAGATTGTTGTAGTTTTTGTTTCAAGTGGTGATTTATGTTTAAGTTGAATTTATTTTTGCTCCTAAAATGTGTATTATTGGTTGTATGTAGATAAATAGATGAATTATTATTATTTTTTTTTTTTTTTAAGGTTTCATTATTAATTCTAGAAGTTATTCTTATATCTGAACATTTTTTTGGAGTAGCGTTTGTGGTTTACCGCTTAAGAAATGTTTTGTAACGTTGAAAATTTTTCAGTTTATGTGCTTTTTGAGCAATGATGTTTAATTCTGTAAAGATGAATTCCTTTATCAATTAAGTGATTTCAAAAGTTTGTCCATTACTTATTTTATATGTTCCACAATATAATTCCACATTGCAAGTCACTATTGAAATCAAACCTATTGAATTTTAAAACATTTATAAAGTTTGTTTTACTTATTTTTTTTTTTTAGTTCTCAATAGGAACAATCACAAAAATTGTAGGTAATTGAGCAAGAACATTGCATGAACATATGAACAAAGAATGAGGACAGGTAATGTTCGCATGCGAACACTACAAATGTTCATTTAATGTTCTGCTGCAACTGTTCATTTGGTGTTTGTGAACACTTGTGAACGTTTGTATAATGTTCATTGAATGTTCGCATGCAAACATTACCTGTCCTCATTCTTTGTTCATATGATGTTCATGCAGTGTTCATGCCACGTTTGCAAACGTTCAATGAACATTCAAAGAACATTTGGTTTCTGGGTGGGTAGCTACCTAAACTCTGTAAGTGAGATAGAGTATCTCGTCAATAGTTTTACATCCTCATTGAAAACAACTTTGGATGCTGTAGCTCCTCTGAAAAAGAGAGCTTTAAATCAGAAGTGCCTGACTCCATGGTATAACTCACAAACTCGCAGCTTAAAGCAGATAACCCATAAGTTGGAGAGGAAATGGCGTCTCACTAATTTAGAAGATCTTCACTTAGCCTGGAAAAAGAGTCTGTTGCTCTATAAAAAAGCCCTCCGTAAAGCTAGGACATCTTACTACTCATCACTAATTGAATATAAGAACAACCCCAGGTTTCTTTTCAGCGCTGTAGCCAGGCTGACAAAGAGTCAGAGCTCTATTGAGCTGAGTATTCCTTTAACTTTAACTAGTAATGACTTCATGACTTTCTTTGCTAATAAAATTTTAACTATTAGAGAAAAAATTACTCATAACCATCCCAAAGACGTATCGTTATCTTTGGCTGCTTTCAGTGATGCCGGTATTTGGTTAGACTCTTTCTCTCAGATTGTTCTGTCTGAGTTATTTTCATTAGTTACTTCATCCAAACCATCAACATGTCTATTAGACCCCATTCCTACGAGGCTGCTCAAGGAAGCCCTACCATTATTTAATGCTTCGATCTTAAATATGATCAATCTATCTTTATTAGTTGGCTATGTACCACAGGCTTTTAAGGTGGCAGTAATTAAACCATTACTTAAAAAGCCATCACTTGACCCAGCTATCTTAGCTAATTATAGGCCAATCTCCAACCTTCCTTTTCTCTCAGAAATTCTTGAAAGGGTAGTTGTAAAACAGCTAACTGATCATCTGCAGAGGAATGGTCTATTTGAAGAGTTTCAGTCAGGTTTTAGAATTCATCATAGTACAGAAACAGCATTAGTGAAGGTTACAAATGATCTTCTTATGGCCTCAGACAGTGGACTCATCTCTGTGCTTGTTCTGTTAGACCTCAGTGCTGCTTTTGATACTGTTGCCAATAAAATTTTATTACAGATTATTAGAGCATGCCATAGGTATTAAAGGCACTAGGATCAATTTTATTCACTTTATACATGCTTCCCTTAGGCAGTATTATTAGACGCCATTGCTTAAATTTTCATTGTTACGCAGATGATACCCAGCTTTATCTATCCATGAAGCCAGAGGACACACACCAATTAGCTAAACTGCAGGATTGTCTTACAGACATAAAGACATGGATGACCTCTAATTTCCTGCTTTTAAACTCAGATAAAACTGAAGTTATTGTACTTGGCCCCACAAATCTTAGAAACATGGTGTCTAACCAGATCCTTACTCTGGATGGCATTACCCTGACCTCTAGTAATACTGTGAGAAATCTTGGAGTCATTTTTGATCAGGATATGTCATTCAAAGTGCATATTAAACAAATATGTAAGACTGCTTTTTTTGCATTTACGCAATATCTCTAAAATTAGAAAGGTCTCAGAGTGATGCTGAAAAACTAATTCATGCATTTATTTCCTCTAGGCTGGACTATTGTAATTCATTATTATCAGGTTGTCCTAAAAGTTCCCTGAAAAGCCTTCAGTTAATTCAAAATGCTGCAGCTAGAGTACTGACGGGGACTAGGAGAGAGCATATCTCACCCATATTGGCCTCTCTTCATTGGCTTCCTGTTAATTCTAGAATAGAATTTAAAATTCTTCTTCTTACTTATAAGGTTTTGAATCTTATCTTATCTTAGGGACCTCATAGTACCATATCACCCCAATAGAGCACTTCGCTCTCAGACTGCAGGCTTACTTGTAGTTCCTAGGGTTTGTAAGAGTAGAATGGGAGGCAGAGCCTTCAGCTTTCAGGCTCCTCTCCTGTGGAACCAGCTCCCAATTCGGATCAGGGAGACAGACACCCTCTCTACTTTTAAGATTAGGCTTAAAACTTATAGTTAGGGCTGGATCGGGTGACCCTGAACCATCCCTTAGTTATGCTGCTATAGACGTAGACTGCTGGGGGGTTCCCATGATGCACTGAGTGTTTCTTTCTCTTTTTGCTCTGTATGCACCACTCTGCATTTAATCATTAGTGATTGATCTCTGCTCCCCTCCACAGCATGTCTTTTTCCTGGTTCTCTCCCTCAGCCCCAACCAGTCCCAGCAGAAGACTGCCCCTCCCTGAGCCTGGTTCTGCTGGAGGTTTCTTCCTGTTAAAAGGGAGTTTTTCCTTCCCACTGTCGCCAAGTGCTTGCTCACAGGGGGTCGTTTTGACCATTGGGGTTTTTACGTAATTATTGTATGGCCTTGCCTTACAATATAAAGCGCCTTGGGGCAACTGTTTGTTGTGATTTGAATTTTATGGTCAACAGTATCAAAGCAGCACTGAGATCTAATAGAACAAGCACAGAGATGAGTCCACTGTCTGAGGCCATAAGAAGATCATTTGTAACCTTCACTAATGCTGTTTCTGTACTATGATGAATTCTAAAACCTGACTGAAACTCTTCAAATAGACCATTCCTCTGCAGATGATCAGTTAGCTGTTTTACAACTACCCTTTCAAGAATTTTTGAGAGAAAAGGAAGGTTGGAGATTGGCCTATAATTAGCTAAGATAGCTGGGTCAAGTGATGGCTCTTAAGTAATGGTTTAATTACTGCCACCTTAAAAGCCTGTGGTACATAGCCAACTAATAAAGATAGATTGATCATATTTAAGATCGAAGCATTAATTAATGGAAGGGCTTCCTTGAGCAGCCTGGTAGGAATGGGGTCTAATAGACATGTTGATGGTTTGGATGAAGTAACTAATGAAAATAACTCAGACAGAACAATCGGAGAGAAAGAGTCTAACCAAATACCGGCATCACTGAAAGCAGCCAAAGATAACGATACGTCTTTGGGATGGTTATGAGTAATTTTTTCTCTAATAGTTAAAATTTTATTAGCAAAGAAAGTCATGAAGTCATTACTAGTTAAAGTTAAAGGAATACTCGGCTCAATAGAGCTCTGACTCTTTGTCAGCCTGGCTACAGTGCTGAAAAGAAACCTGGGGTTGTTCTTATTTTCTTCAATTAGTGATGAGTAGTAAGATGTCCTAGCTTTACGGAGGGCTTTTTTATAGAGCAACAGACTCTTTTTCCAGGCTAAGTGAAGATCTTCTAAATTAGTGAGACGCCATTTCCTCTCCAATTTACAGGTTATCTGTTTTAAGCTGCGAGTTTGTGAGTTATACCACGGAGTCAGGCACTTCTGATTTAAAGCTCTCTTTTTCAGACGAGCTACAGCATCCAAAGTTGTCTTCAATGAGGATGTAAAACTATTGACGAGATACTCTATCTCACTTACAGAGTTTAGGTAGCTACTCTGCACAGTGTTGGTATATGGCATTAGAGAACATAAAGAAGGAATCATATCCTTAAACCTAGTTACAGCGCTTTCTGAAAGACTTCTAGTGTAATGAAACTTATTCCCCACTGCTGGGTAGTCCATCAGAGTAAATGTAAATGTTATTAAGAAATGATCAGACAGAAGGGAGTTTTCAGGGAATACTGTTAAGTCTTCAATTTTCATACCATAAGTCAGAACAAGATCTAAGATATGATTAAAGTGGCGGGTGGACTCATTTACATTTTGAGCAAAGCCAATTGAGTCTAATAATAGATTAAATGCAGTGTTGAGGCTGTCATTCTCAGCATCTGTGTGGATGTTAAAATCGCCCACTATAATTATCTTATCTGAGCTAAGCACTAAGTCAGATAAAAGGTCTGAAAATTCACAGAGAAACTCACGGTAATGACCAGGTGGACGATAGATAATAACAAATAAAACTGATTTTTGGGACTTCAATTTGGATGGACAAGACTAAGAGTCAAGTTTCAAATGAATTAAAGCTCTGTCTGGGTTTTTGATTAATTAATAAGCTGGAATGGAAGATTGCTGCTAATCCTCCGCCTCGGCCCGTGCTACGAGCATTCTGACAGTTAGTGTGACTCGGGGGTGTTGACTCATTTAAACTAACATATTCATCCTGCTGTAACCAGGTTTCTATAAGGCAGAATAAATCAATATGTTGATCAATTATATCATTTACTAACAGGGACTTAGAAGAGAGAGACCTAATGTTTAATAGACCACATTTAACTGTTTTAGTCTGTGGTGCAGTTGAAGGTGCTATATTATTTTTTCTTTTTGAATTTTTATGCTTAAATAGATTTTTGCTGGTTATTGGTGATCTGGGAGCAGGCACTGTCTCTATGGGGATGGGGTAATGAGGGGATGGCAGGGGGAGAGAAGCTGCAGAGAGGTGTGTAAGACTACAACTCTGCTTCCTGGTCCCAACCCTGGATAGTCACGGTTTGGAGGATTTAAGAAAATTGGCCAGATTTCTAGAAATGAGAGCTGCTCCATCCAAAGTGGGATGGATGCTGTCTCGAGTGGGGAAAAACGGTTACAAATGTGAACGGGTTGGCGGTGTACATAGGGCTTCTGTTTAGAACTATGCTTCCTCCTTACAGTCACCCAGTCGGCCTGCTTTCCCGGCTGCTCGGGATCTGCCAGAGGGAAACTAACAACGGCTAAGCTACCTTGGTCCGCACCGACTACAGGGGCCTGGCTAGCTGTAGAATTTTCCACGGTGCGGAGCCGAGTCTCCAATTCGCCCAGCCTGGCCTCCAAATCTACGAATAAGCTACACTTATTACAAGTACCGTTACTGCTAAAGGAGGCCGAGGAATAACTAAACATTTCACACCCAGAGCAGAAATGTGCAGGAGAGACAGGAGAAGCCGCCATGCTAAACTGGCTAACAGCTAGTAGCTGCGCTAAGCTAGCGGATTCCTAAAAACACACAAAGTGAATAATGTGTAAATAATTTAGAGGTGATTCAGCAGAGGGAGTGCTTTAGTTAAGGCACGTGAAGATTACACTGTGAAACAAATCGTTATCTAGTTATCTAGATCAATCTAACTGCGCAGATTACAGCTAACAGATACAGCAAAACACCGCTGTGCTCCGGAACAGGAAGTGATACAGAGACACACTGATGAACATTTAACACACCCACATGTTTGCAATTATATAGATGGATATAAAAAAGCACCTGCAAAGTGATGTGCAAAATGGCCCGAACAATGGCTACATTAGCGCTGTTAAAGCACGTTGCAAATGGTTCAATCCAATGTGAGCGTGAACTCATGGAATGCGAGGATTTAGTTGCAAATGATGTTAATGGGCTCATAAACTGATTTCGTTTACCAAGGCCAGAGCGCAATACGGCGACGGTTGTCTGTGCCCACAGAGGTGCTGACCACACTGGGCGTCCTGGCATCAGGGGCATTCCAGCGTGAGCTGGCTGATCAGTCAGGTGTGAACCACTCAACGTTGCGCTGAGCCGTGCCATCTGTGTGGAACACAATCATCTGAATCTCATCCAGGTACATTTCAACATTACAGTGCATTTTGCAGTGACAGGCGGTTTCCCGAATGTACAACCCCAATTCCAATGAAGTTGGGACATTGTGTGAAATGTAAATAAAAACAGAATACAATGATTTGCAAATCCTCTTCAACCTATATTCAATTGAATACACCACAAAGATGATATTTAATGTTCAAACTGATAAACTTTATTATTTTTGTGCAAATATTTGCTCATTTTGAAATGGATGCCTGCAACACATTTCAAAAAAAGCTGGGACGGGGCAACAAAAGACTGGGAAAGTTGAATGCTCGAAGAACACCTGTTCCACAGGTGAACAGGTTAATTTGAAACAGGTGAGTGTCATGACTGGGTATAAAAGGAGCATCCCCAAAAGGCTCAGCTGTTCATAAGCAAAGATAAGATAAGACTTTATTGATCTCACAGTGGAGAAATTCATATTATGTCAGCTATTAAAAAACACAGAAGATGAGTGCGAGTAGAGGAAAATGTGCATCAAACAGCGTGTACAGGCGACTCTGGCCTTTTTTGTACAGGGCGTTGGTGTTGCAAGTCCAGTCCAGTTTGTTGTTGAGGTGAACACCCACGTATTTGAAACTCAATTTCAATTTTCAATTTATTTTCATTTATATAGCGCCAAATCACAACAGAGCTGCCTCAAAGCACTTCACACCGGTAAGGTCTAACCTTACCAACTCCCAGAGCAACAGTGGTAAGGAAAAACTACCTCTGAGGACGAAACCTCAAGCAGACCAGACTCAAAGGGGTGACCCTCTGCTTGGGCCATGCTACAAAACATAAATTGCAGAACAATTCACAGAACAATTCACGGACGAATATACAAGAAATGCTATTGGTGCACAGGACAGGAGGGTTGCCAACACAAATACAACTCCCATCTCTGGATGGAGCTGCACCTTAAACAGAGAGAAAAAACAGAATCAGACACCAGAAAGACAAAAAAAAAAAAAAAAACTGTATAATTTGCCAGCATTAAACAATAAGAAATACAGAGAAATACTAAGGTGATCGCCGGCCACTAGCCATAAACTTCACTAAAAGACCCAGAATTTAGGTAAAGTTGAGGTCGCAGCCCGCTCCAATTACTAATAAATGAATTAAAAGTAAAAAGCGTAAAACAAAACTGTACCAGTATGCTAGCCATATGAAAGGGAAAATAAGTGCGTCTAAGTCTGGACTTGAAAATCTCCACAGAATCTGACTGTTTTATTGACGCAGGGAGATCATTCCACAGAATAGGGGCATGATAGGAGAAAGCTCTGTGACCCGCAGACTTCTTATTCACCCTAGGGACACAAAGTAGTCCTGCACCCTGAGAACGTAAAGCCCAGGCCGGCACGTAAGGTTTAATTAGGTTAGTTAGGTAGGGAGATGCCAGTCCATGAATAATTTTATAGGTTACTCTGTGAGAAACTGTCCACATTTTCTATGTCCTCCCCCTGGATGTTCACCGGTGGATGAGGTGGTGGTTTCCACCTGAAGTCGATCACCATCTCCTTTGTCTTACTGATGTTGAGACACAAGTGGTTGCGCTCACACAAGTCCACAAAGTCTATGATGACTGACCGGTATTCCCCTCAGATACATGACCCACAATGGCGGAGTCATCAGAGAACTTCTTGAGATGGCAGCTGTCTGTGTTGTAGGTGAAGTCAGAGATGTAAAGGGTGAAGAGGAACGGCGAGAGGACAGTGCCCTGGGGGGCCCCAGTGCTGCACCTTAGCACCTCAGACAGACAGCCGTGCAGCCGAACGTACTGCGGGCGGTCAGTGAGGTAGTCGATGATCCAGGCGATGAGATGTCCATCCACACCTGTGTCCTCCAGTTTCCCCCGCAGCAACACCGGTCTGATGGTGTTGAAAGCGCTGGAGAAGTCAAAGAACATGACTCTCACGGCGCTCCCGCCTGTCTCCAGGTGGGTGAGCACTCGCTGCAGCAGGTAGATGACAGCGTCATCTACCCCGATGTTGGGCCTGTAGGCGAACTGCAGCGGGTCTAGGATGTTGCTCACCACGGTGCGGAGGTGAGACAGAGCAAGCCGCTCCATGGTCTTCATGAGGTGTGAGGTCAGGGCAACTGGTCCGTAGTGGGCCAGTTCCTTGGCGTGCAGTGTTTTGGGAACTGGGACCACACAAAAGGTCTTCCACAGGGTGGGGACCACCACTTTGTGAACAACTGTGTGAAAAAAAGTCCAACATTTTTAGAAAAATGTTTCTCAATGTTCAATTGCAAGGAATTTAGGGATTCCATCATCTACAGTCCATAATATAATCAGAAAATTCAGAGAATCTGGAGAACTTTCCACATGTAAGCGGCAAGGCCAAAAACCAACATTGAATGCCCATGACCTTTGATCCCTCAGGCGGCACTACATTAAAAACCGACATCATTGTCTAAAGGATCTTACCGCATGTGGCTTGGCAAGACAATGCCAAGCCACATTCTGCACATGTTACAACAGCATGGCTTCATAGTAAAAGAGTGCGGGTACTAGACTGGCCTGCCTGCAGTCCAGACCTGTCACCCATTGAAAATGTGTGGCGCATTATGAAGCGCAAGACACAACAACAGAGACCCCGGACTGTTGAACAACTGAAGTCGTACATCAAGCAAGAATGAGAAATAATTCCACCTACAAAGCTTCAACAATTAGTGTCCTCAGTCCCCAAATGCTTATTGAGTGTTGTTAGAAGGAAAGGTGATGTAACACAGTGGTAAACATACCACTGTCCCAGCTTTTTTGAAGCGTGTTGCAGGCATCCATTTCAAAATGAGCAAATATTTGCACTAAAACAAAAAAGTTTATCAGTTTGAACATTAAATATCTTGTCTTTGTGGTGTATTAAATTGAATATAGGTTGAATGTATAAGAGGATTTGCAAATCATTGTATGTTTTTATTTACATTTTATACAAGGTCCCAACTTAATTGGAATTGGGGTTGTATTCCATGTGCCTTCTGGCCAACTGTAGCTGAAATTTCACATCTTTTTTTTTTTAAAGAAAATCCATCTCTGTTGTTGCATCAGACAAAACAAAACAAAACAAATCTAAAATTATCTTCTAAAATCTGTGTGGAGTGGACAGTTCTCAAAAACTGAGTGACTGCGCAAGAAGGAGAAGAGTGAGGAAAGCCACCAAGACACCCAGACAACCCAGAAGAGGCTCCAGGCTTCTGTGGCTGTGATTGGAGAAACTGTGCACAGTGCATGTTCTGCATTTTGTATCCCCAGTTATACAGTTTCATGATGAAGTGGTACAGTATGGAGCTAAATCAAGGCCAAAAGTTTTGTAATCTGAAAACAAAAAAAGATTGAAAAAATAAGTGAAACTTTGAAACTGAAAATTAAAGTTTTGTTCTTGAATTTTATAATCATATTTTTTCAATCTTTTTTTATTTTCAGATTACAAAACCTTTGGCCTTGATTTAGCTCCATAGTACAGAGGAGGGTTTTCTTAAAAGGAAGACCTGAAAGTTCAGCTACAGTTGCCACAAGGTACATCTGAGATGCAAGCCTAGATTTGATGTTTTGGTGAAAGAAAACCCTCCTCTGTACCACTTCATCATGAAGCTAACTGGGGATACAAAAGACATATTCATATTCATGCAGATTGTATTACATTTTCAAATACTTTTGCTACAATAATGACCCCATAGCCGTGCATCAATTAAATATCGTTGATTGATTGAATTTATTTTGTAAAAGCAAAATAAACAGACAGATTAACATTGACTACGATAACATGCCGTTAATATTCGGGTTAAGGTCAATATTCCGGTTTCTGAATCATTAGGAATAACCCGTTTACATGCTTAAGCAGACAGCGTTACTCCTGTATACATGGTCATTGGTATCATTTGGAATATCCCCATCTAAACAGCAACGCACGTCTTCCACCGGTGCTTAATTTGGTCTGGCGTTCGTGCAAATCCTGCTTCGTGTAAAACCCCTCACAACACACTTTATACACTTTTCTCAAACAGGCATTAACATTTTCTCACTTTTCTCTTCTGTGTAAACACTCTCTTTTTCCTTCTGGGTGAGAAGATTATAAACAGACACACGCAGAACACAATGCGCGTGCTCTCCCTTCACTCACTGCCTCCGCGGGTACGGATGCGGGACCCACAAAAAATCCAAGTCATGGCCACGGAGCTCTGTGGCTGCGGTTACTGAGACCCTGCGGCACGGTGGATTTTTTTCCGCAAGAAATCTATCCTTGCGGGCTGCCTCCGCATCAAAACAGTGAGCGTAGTCTCTGGACCTGTTGCCAGAGTTGGCGCAGCTCCGCACAGCAGAGAGGGGGGCGGTGTGAGTGGCCCGCTGCGGCGTTTACTGAGCCTGCAGACTCAGTAAGCGCATCGGAGGCAGTGAGAACAATCGCGGTGATGCCGACCGGTGCCGCGACTGGCCCGCCTGATAAGGACGCAGAACACAGTGCGCTATTTACCTCTGCTTCTGTGGTGTCCGGTGGGTTGCGCGTGCCGCATACAAGTAGTTGGCGTACTCAAAAGACCAAGATTCCTTGCGGAGAGGACATGCGCAGAACACAAAATAATGTTCCTTTCTATGGGGATATCCCAATGCACGTTTATATGACCTGATATTCGGGTTAGAAAAGGAGTATCCCAGGGGTCTTATTCGGGTTTTTAAAAAACAGAATGGGCCTCATGTATCAACGTTGCGTACGGCGATATTTGAGCGTATATGGGGTGTACGCCAAAATGGCTGTGCCACTTGGCATTTATCAATGTGGTCGTTGGCGTACGCTGCGCTGAAAATATACACCAGGTCGAGAGGTGGCGTAAATTATACACTAAAATGAACCAGCGCTGGAATCCACATAAAAATGAAGATGATCAACATGATAAACAGTGCCATTATACAAATCAATGCATATGTTACATAAATAACACTTTCCTGATTATACTACATAATAATCAATACAAATCCCGCCTTTGCGGGATTGTTACGGAGCACGATCCGTGGTCAGAGCGCTGACTGCAAAGAAAGCGCTGCTCGCCTTTTTCTCCAGACTTCGAGCCTGGAACCAGAGCAGCGCTGAGCTTAACTTCATGTGGTGTGATCGTTTTAGACAATGAAATTGATAATAACAACTGTAGTTTCGTCATTCCCTTAATTCACCCGTGCTGCAACCAGGTTTTGTCGTCTCCATTCAGTTGTCACAATAAAATAAATACAGAAATACATTTAAAAAATAAAGAAATCTGACAGATTAGGCGTGTCTTATTAATTGAGCGAGCAAATATCCACATGTCAAGAATTATTGACATGTGAAAAGAGAATACAGTGGTCCCTCGCTATAACGCCGTTCACCTGTCGTGGCCTCGGAGTCTCGCGGAGTATTTAGTCCAATTTTGCATGCCTTTTTTTTACAGTGTTCTGTGTTCTGCATATCTGTTTATAAGAATCTTGTTGCCCAGAAGAGAAAAGAACGCCAACAACTACTCATAACTGTGTTTGTCACACGGAAACAAACACCTGCTGCAGCCAGGTGTGAGTGGAAAAAGGCGCGGCGTCAGGACACAGAAGCGCGATCTGACATACTGGTGAGTCACTATTAATAATTTCTTATGTGTCCGACCTCATTTGTTGATCGTTAAAATTAAATTCGTTAGTTCTAAAAGCCATCATAATTATTTATAGGAAAATATTCTATTTTTATTTCTCAAACAAATGTTTGGGCCTGAAAACAGTTTGGTATTATTTTCCTACTAAGGTTTGAACTTTGAGAGTGTTTACACATGACAGAAAAGTGAGAAAATGTTCATGCCTGATTGAGAAAGTGTATAAACTGTGTAGTGAGGGGTTTTACAGCTCTGAAACGTCTATAATAATTGTAAAAAATAACGCTGACTACGTCGCGGTTTCGCGTATTATGGGCTATTTTTTAGAACGTAACTCCAGCGATTAATGAGGGACCACTGTAACACTTTATTGATTATATACTACAAAACAATTGATACGACAGCCGCTTCTGACGCTCTATTGGCACGCGTCGTGATTGGTGGAGTTCTTTTTCATTGCCGTCTCCCGGCTTCCATGTCGTAAAATGAGGGTGTGTCTGAAGCAGAGTCTGAATATTTATGGGCGTGTTTATTATAATTACGATCGTTTCCACCCACCGCATTTATCAAGATCACGTCAGGCGTACGCCAGAAATGGGCAGGTGCGCACTGCTTGATACATGTCACGGCGACTTTGGTGTATTTCAAGTTTACGCCGTAAATGTACGCCACAAGTGCGCAACATTGATACATGAGGCCCAATATGAGCATATTGGGGTTTTTGCGGGTGTTTACATGGCCGTGCACAACCGGGTTATTGCTAATATTCTGGTTATGAAAGGGTTATTCACTGCATGTAAACATAGTCACTGACTCCGTACATATATGCAATTTGCATTTAATGAAACTAATGAGGTTTTGGCTCCAATAACCGTCTATTTATAGATACTGCATGCAAATTAAATTGTGTGAGTCCCCGTCTGTGATTGGTAGATGTCTCAGGGACTGTGTGTTTTCATTTGACCTTTTCTGCATAAATGACACTGTTGGATTGTTTACTTGGAAATTTGTCTCGTCTTTTCCAGCCCGACATTTACCTTTTGGTCATTTGTGGGGCCATTATTGTAGGAAAAGTATTTGCAAATGTGTATTTTGATCTCTTCGATAGACCAGCCAGGCTTAAAAAGACAGCGGTGAGCGATGTCATTGGTGCTTGTGCCGTCTGATGGTATGAAGCTGTTTAACCACAGAGGCACACAGACAAGTCTCCGCACAAGTACAAATCACTTCACGCATTTACAGATCTAAGGGCCCTGTCCCACCTTAGCAGGATTTGCGAATGGATTGCGCACAAAATTGGCCCATATTCACCAAACATCCGCAATATCCGTGTAACATGCCTGTATGAGTCGGCCGTCATCCGAACACGCCCATGATAATCCGCAGAGGCACACATGTCCTCAGCCAGGATTTTTGAGTAGCTCAAAAATCTGGATGCGGATAACATCCGCCTTACATACTCCATACATACTCAATTCATACAATACATACTCACTCTATGCGCTGTATATCTGCCGTTAACTGCTGATATCCGCAACTGACAGGGATTTGTGCCTTGGCAGCGGACCGGGACAGTGTGTAAAACAGATATATATCGTGCCCATCATGTCCACATCACAAACTAAAATAAGTTGTAGCAAATGCATACAGATTGGCCACGAATAAAGCGTTGTTATTACATCTGCTTTGCAGCTGATTTACGGACAATCTGTGAATGCATAACAAACACGACACATAAACCCCAACTATTATATGTGGCAGAAAGTGACATACCTGCCAGTCAGTGCCGGTCCAGTTGTGTAAATCCACAAACATGTAATAGCTGCTGCAATCCAGGATGTTTATTTAACACCAACAAAAGGGAGAGTTGCTGTTTAGCCACAACTCACTCTGAAGTCTGTTTTCTGTGAAACTCTCAAAAAAAAAAAAAAAAACACCGCCTCACACCCCTCTTCCCAAACTCATGAACAGTTAACCCTCACATGACAAAATCAACATTAACTGAGTGATCAACTTGTCCAAGTCCAGCAAATGCTCCAGAGGCTGTATTGTTGGTGTGAATAGTGATGCCGAAAGGAGCGAGTGCGCTTCTTTTATGACCGCAATGCAGATGCACGCGCAACATGTTTACGATGCATTCATAATACACCCGTAATACTGCTGTGATAATCTCAATGTGTCGCATCAGTTTCCTCACTACATGCGTTATATAACCGTGATTGTTCATCATATATTTGTTATATATTATTAATATATCCGTAAATTATACTGGGACATTTGTCATTTTTGGCCATTTCTGTTGCGGATGACAACGAACGCCCGTAATTTGTATACTCAATTCATGTGCAATTAATCCTTTCCCCAGTGGGACAGGGTCCTAACGTGGCAGAACTGTAGCAAATGTCACGTGTAAGAACACATCCAATTGAGTGGCCCAATTTTCACAGACACACGGATACATTTTTTACACGTTTACAAACACATCAATCAATCAATCAACTTTTTTCTTATATAGCGCCAAATCACAACAAACAGTTGCCCCAAGGCGCTCCACATTGCAAGGCAAGGCCATACAATAATTATGAAAAACCCCAACGGTCAAAACGACCCCCTAT
This sequence comes from Thalassophryne amazonica, assembly GCF_902500255.1. Classification (NCBI taxonomy): domain Eukaryota; kingdom Metazoa; phylum Chordata; class Actinopteri; order Batrachoidiformes; family Batrachoididae; genus Thalassophryne; species Thalassophryne amazonica. Next base: position 68,394,962 of record NC_047119.1, read on the forward strand.
GAGCAAGCACTTGGCCACAGTGGGAAGGAAAAACTCCCTTTTAACAAGAAGAAACCTCCAGCAGAACCAGGCTCAGGGAGGGGCAGTCTTCTGCTGAGACTGGCTGGGGCTGAGGGAAAGAACCAGGAAAAAGAGATCGATCACTAATGATTAAATGCAGAGTGATGCATACGGAGTAAAAAGAGAAAGAAACAGTGCATCATGGGAACCCCCCCACAGTCTACGTCTAAAGCAACATAACCAAGGGATGGTCCAGGGTCACCCGATCCAGCCCTAACTATAAGCCTTAGCGAAAAGGAAAGTTTTAAGCCTAATCTTAAAAGTAGAGAGGGTATCTGTCTCCCTGATCTGAATTGGGAGCTGGTTCCACAGGAGAGGAGCCTGAAAGCTGAAGGCTCTGCCTCCCATTCTACTCTTACAAACCCTAGGAACTACAAGTAAGCCCGCAGTCTGAGAGCGAAGCGCTCTAATGGGGTAATATGGTACTACGAGGTCCCTAAGATAAGATGGGACCTGATTATTCAAAACCTTATAAGTAAGAAGAAGAATTTTAAATTCTATTCTAGCATTAACAGGAAGCCAATGAAGGGAGGCCAACACGGGTGAGATATACTCTCTCCTGCTAGTCCCCGTCAGTACTCTAGCTGCAGCATTCTGAACCAATTGAAGGCTTTTTAGGGAACTTTTAGGACAACCTGATAATAATGAATTACAATAGTCCAGCCTAGAGGAAATAAATGCATGAATTAGTTTTTCAGCATCACTCTGAGACAAGACCTTTCTGATTTTAGAGATATTGCGTAAATGCAAAAAGGCAGTCCTACATATTTGTTTAATATGCGCTTTGAATGACATATCCTGATCAAAAATAACTCCAAGATTTCTCACAGTATTACTAGAGATCAGGGAAATGCCATCCAGAGTAACGATCTGGTTAGACACCATGCTTCTAAGATTTGTGGGGCCAAGTACAATAACTTCAGTTTTATCTGAGTTTAAAAGCAGGAAATTAGAGGTCATCCATGTCTTTATGTCTGTAAGACAATCCTGCAGTTTAGCTAATTGGTGTGTATCCTCTGGCTTCATGGATAGATAAAGCTGGGTATCATCTGTGTAACAATGAAAATTTAAGCAATACCGTCTAATAATACTGCCCAAGGGAAGCATGTATAAAGTGAATAAAATTGGTCCTAGCACAGAACCTTGTGGAACTCCATAATTAACTTTAGTCTGTGAAGAAGATTCCCCATTTACATGAACAAACTGTAATCTATTAGACAAATATGATTCAAACCACCGCAGCGCAATGCCTTTAATACCTATGACATGCTCTAATCTCTGTAATAAAATTTTATGGTCAACAGTATCAAAAGCAGCACTGAGGTCCAACAGAACAAGCACAGAGATAAGTCCACTGTCCGAAGCCATAAGAAGATCATTTGTAACCTTCACTAATGCTGTTTCTGTACTATGATGAATTCTAAAACCTGACTGAAACTTTTCAAATAGACCATTCCTCTGCAGGTGATCAGTTAGCTGTTTTACAACTGCCCTCTCAAGAATCTTTGAGAGAAAAGGAAGGTTGGAGATTGGCCTATAATTAGCTAAGATAGCTGGGTCAAGTGATGGCTTTTTAAGTAATGGTTTAATTACTGCCACCTTAAAGGCCTGTGGTACATAACCAACTAACAAAGATAGATTGATCATATTTAAGATTGAAGCATTAAATAATGGTAGGACTTCCTTGAGCAGCCTGGCAGGAATGGGGTCTAATAAGCATGTTGATGGTTTGGATGAAGTAACTAATGAAAATAACTCAGACAGAACAATCGGAGAGAAAGAGTCTAACCAAATACCGGCATCACTGAAAGCAGCCAAAGATAACGATACATCTTTGGGATGGTTATGAGTAATTTTTTCTCTAATAGTCAAAATTTTGTTAGCAAAGAAAGTCATGAAGTCATTACTAGTTAAAGTTAATGGAATACTCAGCTCAATAGAGCTCTGACTCTTTGTCAGCCTGGCTACAGTGCTGAAAAGAAACCTGGGGTTGTTCTTATTTTCTTCAATTAGTGATGAGTAGAAAGACGTCCTAGCTTCACGAAGGGCTTTCTTATAGAGCAACAAACTCTTTTTCCAGGCTAAGTGAAGATCTTCTAAATTAGTGAGACGCCATTTCCTCTCCAACTTACGGGTTATCTGCTTTAAGCTACAAGTTTGTGAGTTATACCACGGAGTCAGACACTTCTGATTTAAAGCTCTCTTTTTCAGAGGAGCTACAGCATCCAAAGTTGTCTTCAATGAGGATGTAAAACTATTGACAAGATACTCTAACTCCCTTACAGAGTTTAGGTAGCTACTCTGCTCTGTGTTGGTATATGACATTAGAGAACATAAAGAAGGAATCATATCCTTAAACCTAGTTACAGCGCTTTCTGAAAGACTTCTAGTGTAATGAAACTTATTCCCCACTGCAGGGTAGTCCATCAGGGTAAATGTAAATGTTATTAAAAAATGATCAGACAAAAGGGAGTTTTCAGGGAATACTGTTAAGTCTTCTATTTCCATACCATAAGTCAGAACAAGATCTAAAATATGATTAAAGTGGTGGGTGGACTCATTTACTTTTTGAGCAAAGCCGATAGAGTCTAATAATAGATTAAATGCAGTGTTGAGGCTGTCATTCTCAGCATCTGTGTGGATGTTAAAATCGCCCACTATAATTATCTTATCTGAGCTAAGCACTAAGTCAGACAAAAGGTCTGAAAATTCACAGAGAAACTCACAGTAACGACCAGGTGGACGATAGATAATAACAAATAAAACTGGTTTTTGGGACTTCCAATTTGGATGGACAAGACTAAGAGACAAGCTTTCAAATGAATTAAAGCTCTGTCTAGGTTTTTGATTAATTAATAAGCTGGAATGGAAGATTGCTGCTAATCCTCCGCCCCGGCCCGTGCTACGAGCATTCTGACAGTTAGTGTGACTCGGGGGTGTTGACTCATTTAAACTAACATATTCATCCTGCTGTAACCAAGTTTCTGTTAGGCAGAATAAATCAATACGTTGATCAATTATTATATCATTTACCAACAGGGACTTAGAAGAAAGAGACCTAATGTTTAATAGACCACATTTAACTGTTTTAGTCTGTGGTGCAGTTGAAGGTGCTATATTATTTTTTCTTTTTGAATTTTTATGCTTAAATAGATTTTTGCTGGTTATTGGTGGTCTGGGAGCAGGCACCGTCTCTACGGGGATGGGGTAATAAGGGGATGGCAGGGGGAGAGAAGCTGCAGAGAGGTGTACAAGACCACAGCTCTGCCTCCTGGTCCCAACGCTAGACAGTCACAGTTTGGAGGATCCCAAAAAATTGGCCAGATTTCTAGAAATGAGAGCTGCTCCCTCTAAAGTGGGATGGATGCCGTCTCTCCTAGCAAGACCAGGTTTTCCACAGAAGCTTTGCCAATTATCAATGAAGCCCACCTCATTTTTTGGACACCACTCAGACAGCCAGCAATTCAAGGAGAACATGCGGCTAAACATGTCACTCCCGGTCCGATTGGGGAGGGGCCCAGAGAAAACTACAGAGTCCGACATTGTTTTTGCAAAGTTACACACCGATTCAATGTTAATTTTAGTGACCTCCGATTGGCGTAACCGAGTGTCATTACTGCCGACGTGAATTACAATCTTACCAAATTTACGCTTAGCCTTAGCCAGCAAATTCAAATGTCCTTCAATGTCGCCTGCTCTGGCCCCCGGAAGACAATTGACAATGGTTGCTGGTGTCGCTAACTTCACATTTCTCAAAACAGAGTCGCCAATAACCAGAGTTTGATCCTCGGCGAGTGTATCGTCGAGTGGGGAAAAACGGTTAGAGATGTGAACGGGTTGACGGTGTACACGGGGCTTCTGTTTAGGGCTACGCTTCCTCCTCACAGTCACCCAGTCAGCCTGCCTTCCCGACTGCACGGGGTCTGCCAGGGGGGAACTAACGGCGGCTAAGCTACCTTGGTCCGCACCGACTACAGGGGCCTGGCTAGCTGTAGAATTTTCCACAGTGCGGAGCCGAGCCTCAAATTCACCCAGCCTGGCCTCCAAAGCTACGAATAAGCTGCACTTATTACAAGTACCGTTACTGCTAAAAGAGGCCGAGGAATAACTAAACATTTCACACCCAGAGCAGAAAAGTACGGGAGAGACAGGAGAAGCCGCCATGCTAAAACGGCTAAGAGCTAGTAGCTACGCTAAGCTAGCGGATTCCCAAACAGGGAATCCGACACTAGACAGGCTGTGGAGCAGCACAGGTAACGCATGACAACAGTGCTAAAATAAAATAAAAATCCACTAGACAGGCTGTGGAGCAGCACAGGTAACGCACAACAACAGTGCTAAAAAATAAAATAAAAATAAAAATCCACTGGACAGGCTGTGGAGCAGCACAGGCAACGCACGACAACAGTGCTAAATAAAAATCCACTGGACAGGCTGTGGAGCAGCACAGGTAACGCACGACAACAGTGCTAAAAAAAATAAAATCAAAATCAAAATCCACTGGACAGGCTGTGGAGCAGCACAGGCAACGCACGACAACAGTGCTAAAAAAAATAAAATAAAAATAAAAATCCACTGGACAGGCTGTGGAGCAGCACAGGCAACGCACGACAACAGTGCTAAATAAAAATCCACTGGACAGGCTGTGGAGCAGCACAGGCAACGCACGACAACAGTGCTAAATAAAAATCCACTGGACAGGCTGTGGAGCAGCACAGGTAACGCACGACAACGGTGCTAAAAAAAATAAAATCAAAATCCACTGGACAGGCTGTGGAGCAGCACAGGCAACGCACGACAACAGTGCTAAAAAAAATAAAATAAAAATAAAAATCCACTGGACAGGCTGTAGAGCAGCACAGGCAACGCACGACAACGGTGCCAAAACAAAACAAAAAACCACTAGACAGGCTGTGGAGCAGCACAGGTAACGCACGACAACGGTGCCAAAACAAAACAAAAAACCACTACACAGGCTGTGGAGCAGCACAGGTAACGCACGACAACAGTGGTAAAAAATAAAATAAAAATCCACTGGACAGGCTGTGGAGCAGCACAGGTAACGCACGACAACAGTGCTAAAAAAAATAAAATAAAAATCCACTGGACAGGCTGTGGAGCAGCACAGGTAACACACGACAACAGTGGTAAAAAATAAAATAGAAATCCACTGGACAGGCTGTGGAGCAGCACAGATAACACACGACAACAGTGGTAAAAAATAAAATAAAAATCCACTAGACAGGCTGTGGAGCAGCACAGGTAACACACGACAACAGTGCTAAAAAAAATAAAATAAAAATAAAAATCCACTGGACAGGCTGTGGAGCAGCACAGGTAACACACGACAACAGTGCTAAAAAATAAAATAAAAATCCACTGGACAGGCTGTGGAGCAGCACAGGTAACACACGACAACAGTGCCAAAAAACAAAACAAAAATCCACTGAACAGGCTGTGGAGCAGCACAGGTAACGCACGACAACAGTGCCAAAAAACAAAACAAAAATCCACTGAACAGGCTGTGGAGCAGCACAGGTAACGCACGACAACAGTGCCAAAAAATAAAATAAAAATCCACTGGACAGGCTGTGGAGCAGCACAGGTAACGCACGACAACAGTGCCAAAAAATAAAATAAAAATCCACTGGACAGGCTGTGGAGCAGCACAGGTAACGCACGACAACAGTGCTAAAAAAAATAAAATAAAAATCCACTGGACAGGCTGTGGAGCAGCACAGGTAACACACGACAACAGTGGTAAAAAATAAAATAGAAATCCACTGGACAGGCTGTGGAGCAGCACAGATAACACACGACAACAGTGGTAAAAAATAAAATAAAAATCCACTAGACAGGCTGTGGAGCAGCACAGGTAACACACGACAACAGTGCTAAAAAAAATAAAATAAAAATAAAAATCCACTGGACAGGCTGTGGAGCAGCACAGGTAACACACGACAACAGTGCTAAAAAATAAAATAAAAATCCACTGGACAGGCTGTGGAGCAGCACAGGTAACACACGACAACAGTGCCAAAAAACAAAACAAAAATCCACTGAACAGGCTGTGGAGCAGCACAGGTAACGCACGACAACAGTGCCAAAAAACAAAACAAAAATCCACTGAACAGGCTGTGGAGCAGCACAGGTAACGCACGACAACAGTGCTAAAAAATAAAATAAAAATCCACTGAACAGGCTGTGGAGCAGCACAGGTAACGCACGACAACAGTGCTAAAAATAAAATAAAAATCCACTGAACAGGCTGTGGAGCAGCACAGGTAACACACGACAACAGTGCTAAAAAAAAAAAAAAAAAAATCCACTGAACAGGCTGTGGAGCAGCACAGGTAACACACGACAACAGTGCTAAAAAATAAAATAAAAATCCACTGAACAGGCTGTGGAGCAGCACAGGTAACGCACGACAACAGTGCTAAAAAATAAAATAAAAATCCACTGGACAGGCTGTGGAGCAGCACAGGTAACACACGACAACAGCGCTAAAATAAAATAAAAATCCACTAGGCAGGCTGTGGAGCAGCACGACAACAGTGCTAAAAAATAAAATAAAAATAAAAACGAAAGCGTTAGCAAGCTAGTTAGCTTGCCAACGCTGATGAAGGTTAGCTGATAAAAGTGCTCCGTCGCGATGCTTCGACCGTTAGAGGTCTTCTTTAGGCGTTGGAGCACGGTGAAAAAGTAAAAAAAAGTAAAAAAGTCTTGAAAAAGACTGTTAATTCAAAGAACTCAAACAGCTCAGTTCAAACAGCTAACAGATACAGCAGAACACCGCTGTGCTCCGGAACAGGAAGTCAAGACCTGCTGAAACACATAGATTGCTCTTTAGGAGTGACGAGAATGAACAAGATTAGGAATGAACATATCAGAGGGACAGCTCAGGTGGGATGGTTGAGATGGTTTGGACATGTGCAGAGGGGGGACCCGGGGTATATAGGGAAAAGGATGATGAGGATGGAGCCACCAGGCAGAGGGAGAAGAGGGAGGCCAAAGATGAGGTTTATGGATGTGCTGAGGGAGGACATGCAGGTGGTTGGTGTGACAGAGGAAGATACAGAGGACAGGGTGACATGGAAATGATTAATCTGCAGTGGCGACACCTAACGGGAAGAGCCGAAATACGAAGAAGAACAACAAACACACAGATTGCTATACGCATTTGTAGATGTATTTACACACACAGATTGCTGTATGCGTATGTGGATCTGTTTACACACACACACACACACACACACACACACACACACACACACACACACACACACACACACACACACACACACACACACACACACACACACACACACACACACACACACACACAGAGAGAGATCAAAATACACATTTGCAAATACTTTATGTACATTATTTGTATTGAGCTCTGCAGTGTTTTCACTGAGAAAAACCGTCCCTTGAGGTTAAATGCCCGGATGACTGACCTTGAGAATATGTGTGACGCCTTCTAAAGTGTTAGCTTCCATTGCTATATTGATTAGCTCCACGTCTTCTGCATTTTTTGTCGTGTTACAGCACTACATACAGGCCTGACATATGTACTACAGCATTTTCACGCGGTTTCACTGGATCTGTGAAAACAGATATATTTCTTGAATGGAAGACTTCTTTAATAATATTCAATATTTTTATTATTATTATGGCTGCTGGGATAGGCTCCAGCCCCCCCGCGACCCTTAAATGGACTAAGCGGTGGAAGATGAATGAATGAATTTTTATTTTATGATCAAACTGTGATTTTTTTTCAATTATTGATTTATTTTTGATTGGCATTTTTTCCACATAAAGTTAAACAATGTTGATTAAGGTGTCTGTGTGCATGTGTGTGTGCATGTGTGTGTGACTGAGTGAGAGAAACAGGTTGTTCTAAGACTGTTTATTTTTTAATGATCTGTGTAAACTTGGTGATTCATGCAAACATCCAGTGATGGCAAACAGGGAAATAATATGTCAGCCTTGTTTACTGTATTCTTCTCAAAAGCACATCATTCAGTACGAGCAAAGTTCTCCAACTGACTTTATATCACCAGCCAAAAGAGCAAACGAACTGTTAAAAAAAAAAACCCGCGGAGTGGAGGCAGTGACCAGTGGTGGGCACAGCTAAACAAAAAGTTAGCTTCGATAACAGATAATCAGCTAACTGAAAAGTTATTTTTATGAAGCTAAACCAATAAACAATTAAAAAAATATCGGAAGCTACAACTAACCAATAACATTCATTATTATCACTTTACCGAGGCATTGCCGGTATCGTAGATGCACATCGACGCTACCTGGCTATACCTGCCCGCTGTGCGTAAACAAATCAATCAATCAATCAATCAATTTTTTTATATAGCGCCAAATCACAACAAACAGTTGCCCCAAGGCGCTTTATATTGTAAGGCAAGGCCATACAATAATTATGTAAAACCCCAACGGTCAAAATGACCCCCTGTGAGCAAGCACTTGGCTACAGTGGGAAGGAAAAACTCCCTTTTAACAGGAAGAAACCTCCAGCAGAACCAGGCTCAGGGAGGGGCAGTCCTCTGCTGGGACTGGTTGGGGCTGAGGGAGAGAACCAGGAAAAAGACATGCTGTGGAGGGGAGCAGAGATCGATCACTAATGATTAAATGCAGAGTGGTGCATACAGAGCAAAAAGAGAAAGAAACAGTGCATCATGGGAACCCCCCAGCAGTCTACGTCTATAGCAGCATAACTAAGGGATGGTTCAGGGTCACCTGATCCAGCCCTAACTATAAGCTTTAGCAAAAAGGAAAGTTTTAAGCCTAATCTTAAAAGTAGAGAGGGTGTCTGTCTCCCTGATCTGAATTGGGAGCTGGTTCCACAGGAGAGGAGCCTGAAAGCTGAAGGCTCTGCCTCCCATTCTACTCTTACAAACCCTAGGAACTACAAGTAAGCCTGCAGTCTGAGAGCGAAGCGCTCTATTGGGGTGATATGGTACTACGAGGTCCCTAAGATAAGATGGGACCTGATTATTCAAAACCTTATAAGTAAGAAGAAGAATTTTAAATTCTATTCTAGAATTAACAGGAAGCCAATGAAGAGAGGCCAATATGGGTGAGATATGCTCTCTCCTTCTAGTCCCCGTTAGTACTCTAGCTGCAGCATTTTGAATTAACTGAAGGCTTTTTAGGGAACTTTTAGGACAACCTGATAATAATGAATTACAATAGTCCAGCCTAGAGGAAATAAATGCATGAATTAGTTTTTCAGCATCACTCTGAGACAAGACCTTTCTGATTTTAGAGATATTGCGTAAATGCAAAAAAGCAGTCCTACATATTTGTTTAATATGCGCTTTGAATGACATATCCTGATCAAAAATGACTCCAAGATTTCTCACAGTATTACTAGAGGTCAGGGTAATGCCATCCAGAGTAAGGATCTGGTTAGACACCATGTTTCTAAGATTTGTGGGGCCAAGTACAATAACTTCAGTTTTATCTGAGTTTAAAAGCAGGAAATTAGAGGTCATCCATGTCTTTATGTCTGTAAGACAGTCCTGCAGTTTAGCTAATTGGTGTGTGTCCTCTGGCTTCATGGATAGATAAAGCTGGGTATCATCTGCGTAACAATTAAAATTTAAGCAATACTGTCTAATAATACTACCTAAGGGAAGCATGTATAAAGTGAATAAAATTGGTCCTAGCACAGAACCTTGTGGAACTCCATAATTAACTTTAGTCTGTGAAGAAGATTCCCCATTTACATGAACAAATTGTAATCTATTAGACAAATATGATTCAAACCACCGCAGCGCAGTGCCTTTAATGCCTATGGCATGCTCTAATCTCTGTAATAAACTTTTATAGTCAACAGTATCAAAAGCAGCACTGAGGTCTAACAGAACAAGCACAGAGATGAGTCCACAGTCCGAGGCCATAAGAAGATCATTTGTAACCTTCACTAATGCTGTTTCTGTACTATGATGAATTCTAAAACCTGACTGAAACTCTTCAAATAGACCATTCCTCTGCAGATGATCAGTTAGCTGTTTTACAACTACCCTTTCAAGAATTTTTGAGAGAAAAGGAAGGTTGGAGATTGGCCTATAATTAGCTAAGATAGCTGGGTCAAGTGATGGCTTTTTAAGTAATGGTTTAATTACTGCCACCTTAAAAGCCTGTGGTACATAGCCAACTAATAAAGACAGATTGATCATATTTAAGATCGAAGCATTAAATAATGGTAGGGCTTCCTTGAGCAGCCTGGTAGGAATGGGGTCTAATAAACATGTTGATGGTTTGGATGAAGTAACTAATGAAAATAACTCAGACAGAACAATCGGAGAGAAAGAGTCTAACCAAATACCGGCATCACTGAAAGCAGCCAAAGATAACGATACATCTTTGGGATGGTTATGAGTAATTTTTTCTCTAATAGTTAAAATTTTGTTAGCAAAGAAAGTCATGAAGTCATTACTAGTTAAAGTTAATGGAATACTCAGCTCAATAGAGCTCTGACTCTTTGTCAGCCTGGCTACAGTGCTGAAAAGAAACCTGGGGTTGTTCTTATTTTCTTCAATTAGTGATGAGTAGAAAGATGTCCTACTTTTACGGAGGGCTTTTTTATAGAGCAACAAACTCTTTTTCCAGGCTAAGTGAAGATCTTCTAAATTAGTGAGACGCCATTTCCTCTCCAACTTACGGGTTATCTGCTTTAAGCTACAAGTTTGTGAGTTATACCACGGAGTCAGACACTTCTGATTTAAAGCTCTCTTTTTCAGAGGAGCTACAGCATCCAAAGTTGTCTTCAATGAGGATGTAAAACTATTGACAAGATACTCTAACTCCCTTACAGAGTTTAGGTAGCTACTCTGCTCTGTGTTGGTATATGACATTAGAGAACATAAAGAAGGAATCATATCCTTAAACCTAGTTACAGCGCTTTCTGAAAGACTTCTAGTGTAATGAAACTTATTCCCCACTGCAGGGTAGTCCATCAGAGTAAATGTAAATGTTATTAAAAAATGATCAGACAAAAGGGAGTTTTCAGGGAATACTGTTAAGTCTTCTATTTCCATACCATAAGTCAGAACAAGATCTAAAATATGATTAAAGTGGTGGGTGGACTCATTTACTTTTTGAGCAAAGCCGATAGAGTCTAATAATAGATTAAATGCAGTGTTGAGGCTGTCATTCTCAGCATCTGTGTGGATGTTAAAATCGCCCACTATAATTATCTTATCTGAGCTAAGCACTAAGTCAGACAAAAGGTCTGAAAATTCACAGAGAAACTCACAGTAACGACCAGGTGGACGATAGATAATAACAAATAAAACTGGTTTTTGGGACTTCCAATTTGGATGGACAAGACTAAGAGACAAGCTTTCAAATGAATTAAAGCTCTGTCTAGGTTTTTGATTAATTAATAAGCTGGAATGGAAGATTGCTGCTAATCCTCCGCCCCGGCCCGTGCTACGAGCATTCTGACAGTTAGTGTGACTCGGGGGTGTTGACTCATTTAAACTAACATATTCATCCTGCTGTAACCAAGTTTCTGTTAGGCAGAATAAATCAATACGTTGATCAATTATTATATCATTTACCAACAGGGACTTAGAAGAAAGAGACCTAATGTTTAATAGACCACATTTAACTGTTTTAGTCTGTGGTGCAATTGAAGGTGCTATATTATTTTTTCTTTTTGAATTTTTATGCTTAAATAGATTTTTGCTGGTTATTGGTGGTCTGGGAGCAGGCACCGTCTCTACGGGGATGGGGTAATAAGGGGATGGCAGGGGGAGAGAAGCTGCAGAGAGGTGTACAAGACCACAGCTCTGCCTCCTGGTCCCAACGCTAGACAGTCACAGTTTGGAGGATCCCAAAAAATTGGCCAGATTTCTAGAAATGAGAGCTGCTCCCTCTAAAGTGGGATGGATGCCGTCTCTCCTAACAAGACCAGGTTTTCCCCAGAAGCTTTGCCAATTATCAATGAAGCCCACCTCATTTTTTGGACACCACTCAGACAGCCAGCAATTCAAGGAGAACATGTGGCTAAACATGTCACTCCCGGTCCGATTGGGGAGGGGCCCAGAGAAAACTACAGAGTCCGACATTGTTTTTGCAAAGTTACACACCGATTCAATGTTAATTTTAGTGACCTCCGATTGGCGTAACCGAGTGTCATTACTGCCGACGTGAATTACAATCTTACCAAATTTATGCTTAGCCTTAGCCAGCAATTTCAAATGTCCTTCGATGTCGCCTGCTCTGGCCCCCGGAAGACAATTGACAATGGTTGCTGGTGTCGCTAACTTCACATTTCTCAAAACAGAGTCGCCAATAACCAGAGTTTGATCCTCGGCGAGTGTATCGTCGAGTGGGGAAAAACGGTTAGAGATGTGAACGGGTTGACGGTGTACATGGGGCTTCTGTTTAGGGCTACGCTTCCTCCTCACAGTCACCCAGTCAGCCTGCCTTCCCGACTGCACGGGGTCTGCCAGGGGGGAACTAACGGCGGCTAAGCTACCTTGGTCCGCACCGACTACAGGGGCCTGGCTAGCTGTAGAATTTTCCACAGTGCGGAGCCGAGCCTCAAATTCACCCAGCCTGGCCTCCAAAGCTACGAATAAGCTGCACTTATTACAAGTACCGTTACTGCTAAAAGAGGCCGAGGAATAACTAAACATTTCACACCCAGAGCAGAAAAGTACGGGAGAGACAGGAGAAGCCGCCATGCTAAAACGGCTAAGAGCTAGTAGCTACGCTAAGCTAGCGGATTCCCAAACAGGGAATCCGACACTAGACAGGCTGTGGAGCAGCACAGGTAACGCATGACAACAGTGCTAAAATAAAATAAAAATCCACTAGACAGGCTGTGGAGCAGCACAGGTAACGCACAACAACAGTGCTAAAAAATAAAATAAAAATAAAAATCCACTGGACAGGCTGTGGAGCAGCACAGGCAACACACGACAACAGTGCTAAATAAAAATCCACTGGACAGGCTGTGGAGCAGCACAGGTAACGCACGACAACAGTGCTAAAAAAAATAAAATCAAAATCAAAATCCACTGGACAGGCTGTGGAGCAGCACAGGTAACGCACGACAACGGTGCCAAAACAAAACAAAAAACCACTAGACAGGCTGTGGAGCAGCACAGGTAACGCACGACAACAGTGGTAAAAAATAAAATAAAAATCCACTGGACAGGCTGTGGAGCAGCACAGGTAACACACGACAACAGTGGTAAAAAATAAAATAAAAATCCACTAGACAGGCTGTGGAGCAGCACAGGTAACACACGACAACAGTGCTAAAAAAATAAAATAAAAATCAAAATCCACTGGACAGGCTGTGGAGCAGCACAGGTAAAAATCCACTGAACAGGCTGTGGAGCAGCACAGGTAACACACGACAACAGTGCTAAAAAATAAAATAAAAATCCACTGGACAGGCTGTGGAGCAGCACAGGTAACGCACGACAACAGTGCCAAAAAACAAAACAAAAATCCACTGAACAGGCTGTGGAGCAGCACAGGTAACGCACGACAACAGTGCTAAAAAATAAAATAAAAATCCACTGAACAGGCTGTGGAGCAGCACAGGTAACGCACGACAACAGTGCTAAAAAATAAAATAAAAATCCACTGAACAGGCTGTGGAGCAGCACAGGTAACGCACGACAACAGTGCTAAAAATAAAATAAAAATCCACTGAACAGGCTGTGGAGCAGCACAGGTAACGCACGACAACAGTGCTAAAAAATAAAATAAAAATCCACTGAACAGGCTGTGGAGCAGCACAGGTAACACACGACAACAGTGCTAAAAAAAAAAAAAAAAAAATCCACTGAACAGGCTGTGGAGCAGCACAGGTAACGCACGACAACAGTGCTAAAAAATAAAATAAAAATCCACTGGACAGGCTGTGGAGCAGCACAGGTAACACACGACAACAGTGCTAAAAAATAAAATAAAAATCCACTGAACAGGCTGTGGAGCAGCACAGGTAACGCACGACAACAGTGCTAAAAAATAAAATAAAAATCCACTGGACAGGCTGTGGAGCAGCACAGGTAACACACGACAACAGTGCTAAAAAATAAAATAAAAATCCACTGGACAGGCTGTGGAGCAGCACAGGTAACACACGACAACAGCGCTAAAATAAAATAAAAATCCACTAGGCAGGCTGTGGAGCAGCACAGGTAACACACGACAACAGTGCTAAAAAATAAAATAAAAATCCACTGGACAGGCTGTGGAGCAGCACAGGTAACACACGACAACAGTGCTAAAATAAAATAAAAATCCACTGGACAGGCTGTGGAGCAGCACAGGTAACGCACGACAACAGCGCTAAAATAAAATAAAAATCCACTAGGCAGGCTGTGGAGCAGCACGACAACAGTGCTAAAAAATAAAATAAAAATAAAAACGAAAGCGTTAGCAAGCTAGTTAGCTTGCCAACGCTGATGAAGGTTAGCTGATAAAAGTGCTCCGTCGCGATGCTTCGACCGTTAGAGGTCTTCTTTAGGCGTTGGAGCACGGTGAAAAAGTAAAAAAAAGTAAAAAAGTCTTGAAAAAGACTGTTAATTCAAAGAACTCAAACAGCTCAGTTCAAACAGCTAACAGATACAGCAGAACACCGCTGTGCTCCGGAACAGGAAGTCAAGACCTGCTGAAACACATAGATTGCTCTTTAGGAGTGACGAGAATGAACAAGATTAGGAATGAACATATCAGAGGGACAGCTCAGGTGGGATGGTTGAGATGGTTTGGACATGTGCAGAGGGGGGACCCGGGGTATATAGGGAAAAGGATGATGAGGATGGAGCCACCAGGCAGAGGGAGAAGAGGGAGGCCAAAGATGAGGTTTATGGATGTGCTGAGGGAGGACATGCAGGTGGTTGGTGTGACAGAGGAAGATACAGAGGACAGGGTGACATGGAAATGATTAATCTGCAGTGGCGACACCTAACGGGAAGAGCCGAAATACGAAGAAGAACAACAAACACACAGATTGCTATACGCATTTGTAGATGTATTTACACACACAGATTGCTGTATGCGTATGTGGATCTGTTTACACACACACACACACACACACACACACACACACACACACACACACACACACACACACACACACACACACACACACACACACACACACACACACACACACACACACACAGAGAGAGATCAAAATACACATTTGCAAATACTTTATGTACATTATTTGTATTGAGCTCTGCAGTGTTTTCACTGAGAAAAAACCGTCCCTTGAGGTTAAATGCCCGGATGACTGACCTTGAGAATATGTGTGACGCCTTCTAAAGTGTTAGCTTCCATTGCTATATTGATTAGCTCCACGTCTTCTGCATTTTTTGTCGTGTTACAGCACTACATACAGGCCTGACATATGTACTACAGCATTTTCACGCGGTTTCACTGGATCTGTGAAAACAGATATATTTCTTGAATGGAAGACTTCTTTAATAATATTCAATATTTTTATTATTATTATGGCTGCTGGGATAGGCTCCAGCCCCCCCGCGACCCTTAAATGGACTAAGCGGTGGAAGATGAATGAATGAATTTTTATTTTATGATCAAACTGTGATTTTTTTTCAATTATTGATTTATTTTTGATTGGCATTTTTTCCACATAAAGTTAAACAATGTTGATTAAGGTGTCTGTGTGCATGTGTGTGTGCATGTGTGTGTGACTGAGTGAGAGAAACAGGTTGTTCTAAGACTGTTTATTTTTTAATGATCTGTGTAAACTTGGTGATTCATGCAAACATCCAGTGATGGCAAACAGGGAAATAATATGTCAGCCTTGTTTACTGTATTCTTCTCAAAAGCACATCATTCAGTACGAGCAAAGTTCTCCAACTGACTTTATATCACCAGCCAAAAGAGCAAACGAACTGTTAAAAAAAAAAACCCGCGGAGTGGAGGCAGTGACCAGTGGTGGGCACAGCTAAACAAAAAGTTAGCTTCGATAACAGATAATCAGCTAACTGAAAAGTTATTTTTATGAAGCTAAACCAATAAACAATTAAAAAAATATCGGAAGCTACAACTAACCAATAACATTCATTATTATCACTTTACCGAGGCATTGCCGGTATCGTAGATGCACATCGACGCTACCTGGCTATACCTGCCCGCTGTGCGTAAACAAATCAATCAATCAATCAATCAATTTTTTTATATAGCGCCAAATCACAACAAACAGTTGCCCCAAGGCGCTTTATATTGTAAGGTAAGGCCATACAATAATTATGTAAAACCCCAACGGTCAAAATGACCCCCTGTGAGCAAGCACTTGGCTACAGTGGGAAGGAAAAACTCCCTTTTAACAGGAAGAAACCTCCAGCAGAACCAGGCTCAGGGAGGGGCAGTCCTCTGCTGGGACTGGTTGGGGCTGAGGGAGAGAACCAGGAAAAAGACATGCTGTGGAGGGGAGCAGAGATCGATCACTAATGATTAAATGCAGAGTGGTGCATACAGAGCAAAAAGAGAAAGAAACAGTGCATCATGGGAACCCCCCAGCAGTCTACGTCTATAGCAGCATAACTAAGGGATGGTTCAGGGTCACCTGATCCAGCCCTAACTATAAGCTTTAGCAAAAAGGAAAGTTTTAAGCCTAATCTTAAAAGTAGAGAGAGTGTCTGTCTCCCTGATCTGAATTGGGAGCTGGTTCCACAGGAGAGGAGCCTGAAAGCTGAAGGCTCTGCCTCCCATTCTACTCTTACAAACCCTAGGAACTACAAGTAAGCCTGCAGTCTGAGAGCGAAGCACTCTATTGGGGTGATATGGTACTACGAGGTCCCTAAGATAAGATGGGACCTGATTATTCAAAACCTTATAAGTAAGAAGAAGAATTTTAAATTCTATTCTAGAATTAACAGGAAGCCAATGAAGAGAGGCCAATATGGGTGAGATATGCTCTCTCCTTCTAGTCCCCGTCAATACTCTAGCTGCAGCATTTTGAATTAACTGAAGGCTTTTTAGGGAACTTTTAGGACAACCTGATAATAATGAATTACAATAGTCCAGCCTAGAGGAAATAAATGCATGAATTAGTTTTTCAGCATCACTCTGAGACAAGACCTTTCTGATTTTAGAGATATTGCGTAAATGCAAAAAAGCAGTCCTACATATTTGTTTAATATGCGCTTTGAATGACATATCCTGATCAAAAATGACTCCAAGATTTCTCACAGTATTACTAGAGGTCAGGGTAATGCCATCCAGAGTAAGGATCTGGTTAGACACCATGTTTCTAAGATTTGTGGGGCCAAGTACAATAACTTCAGTTTTATCTGAGTTTAAAAGCAGGAAATTAGAGGTCATCCATGTCTTTATGTCTGTAAGACAGTCCTGCAGTTTAGCTAATTGGTGTGTGTCCTCTGGCTTCATGGATAGATAAAGCTGGGTATCATCTGCGTAACAATGAAAATTTAAGCAATACCGTCTAATAATACTACCTAAGGGAAGCATGTATAAAGTGAATAAAATTGGTCCTAGCACAGAACCTTGTGGAACTCCATAATTAACTTTAGTCTGTGAAGAAGATTCCCCATTTACATGAACAAATTGTAATCTATTAGACAAATATGATTCAAACCACCGCAGCGCAGTGCCTTTAATGCCTATGGCATGCTCTAATCTCTGTAATAAACTTTTATAGTCAACAGTATCAAAAGCAGCACTGAGGTCTAACAGAACAAGCACAGAGATGAGTCCACTGTCCGAGGCCATAAGAAGATCATTTGTAACCTTCACTAATGCTGTTTCTGTACTATGATGAATTCTAAAACCTGACTGAAACTCTTCAAATAGACCATTCCTCTGCAGATGATCAGTTAGCTGTTTTACAACTACCCTTTCAAGAATTTTTGAGAGAAAAGGAAGGTTGGAGATTGGCCTATAATTAGCTAAGATAGCTGGGTCAAGTGATGGCTTTTTAAGTAATGGTTTAATTACTGCCACCTTAAAAGCCTGTGGTACATAGCCAACTAATAAAGACAGATTGATCATATTTAAGATTGAAGCATTAAATAATGGTAGGGCTTCCTTGAGCAGCCTGGTAGGAATGGGGTCTAATAAACATGTTGATGGTTTGGATGAAGTAACTAATGAAAATAACTCAGACAGAACAATCGGAGAGAAAGAGTCTAACCAAATACCGGCATCACTGAAAGCAGCCAAAGATAACGATACGTCTTTGGGATGGTTATGAGTAATTTTTTCTCTAATAGTTAAAATTTTGTTAGCAAAGAAAGTCATGAAGTCATTACTAGTTAAAGTTAATGGAATACTCAGCTCAATAGAGCTCTGACTCTTTGTCAGCCTGGCTACAGTGCTGAAAAGAAACCTGGGGTTGTTCTTATTTTCTTCAATTAGTGATGAGTAGAAAGATGTCCTACTTTTACGGAGGGCTTTTTTATAGACCAACAGACTCTTTTTCCAGGCTAAGTGAAGATCTTCTAAATTAGTGAGACGCCATTTCCTCTCCAACTTACGGGTTATGTTGTGAAAGTGTAGGTACACGGACCCACAACAGGGGGCACAAATGAACGGACAATGGAGTAGGTCAAATAACAACAATTTACTGTTGCGAATGTGCACAACGAATACAACAGATTACAACACTAGACAGGAGGCAAATCACAAAGGTGTCGTGTGGGCAGGCTCGAAGATAGGAGACACCTGTCCAATGCAGAACCGGAACCACACGATTTCCTCCGCCACCAGAACCTGGGAATACTGGAGCCGCCAAGTCCCGAACTCCCAGGTGGCCACTGCCTCCGCGTGTCGGATCTGGTACTGCTGGCGAGGAACAAAAAGCAGTTAAATGTGGGCGCGTTTGCACCCAGCAATCCGTATGGCAGGAAAGCTACCTCCACCTCTCGTTGGCAAAGTAGTTCACAATACAACGCTCAAGTAACAAAAGGATACTGTCTCACAGTCAGCTGAGGTACGTTACCTTCAAGGTAGAACGATATCTCGGCAAAGAGGTGGAGATGTCGTCTGGCTGATATACCAACACTGATCCTGATGAATGGTGACAGCTGTCAAAGATGATGAGCGTCAGCTGTCACCCTGGCTGCTCCTGTGAGGCGGCAGCGCCCTCTGGTGCCTGGAGCCCGCACTCCAGGCCGGGCGCCCTCTGGTGGTGGTGGGCCAGCAGTACCTCCTCTTCAGCGGCCCACACAACAGGTTATCTGCTTTAAGCTACGAGTTTGTGAGTTATACCACGGAGTCAGGCACTTCTGATTTAAAGCTCTCTTTTTTAGAGGAGCTACAGCATCCAAAGTTGTCTTCAATGAGGATGTAAAACTATTGACGAGATACTCTATCTCCCTTACAGAGTTTAGGTAGCTACTCTGCACTGTGTTGGTATATGACATTAGAGAACATAAAGAAGGAATCATATCCTTAAACCTAGTTACAGCGCTTTCTGAAAGACTTCTAGTGTAATGAAACTTATTCCCCACTGCAGGGTAGTCCATCAGAGTAAATGTAAATGTTATTAAGAAATGATCAGACAGAAGGGAGTTTTCAGGGAATACTGTTAAGTCTTCTATTTCCATACCATAAGTCAGAACAAGATCTAAGATATGATTAAAGTGGTGGGTGGACTCATTTACTTTTTGAGCAAAGCCAATAGAGTCTAATAATAGATTAAATGCAGTGTTGAGGCTGTCATTCTCAGCATCTGTGTGGATGTTAAAATCGCCCACTATAATTATCTTATCTGAGCTAAGCACTAAGTCAGACAAAAGGTCTGAAAATTCACAGAGAAACTCACAGTAACGACCAGGTGGACGATAGATAATAACAAATAAAACTGGTTTTTGGGACTTCCAATTTGGATGGACAAGACTAAGAGACAAGCTTTCAAATGAATTAAAGCTCTGTCTGGGTTTTTGATTAATTAATAAGCTGGAATGGAAGATTGCTGCTAATCCTCCGCCCCGGCCCGTGCTACGAGCATTCTGGCAGTTAGTGTGACTCGGGGGTGTTGACTCATTTAAACTAACATATTCATCCTGCTGTAACCAGGTTTCTGTAAGGCAGAATAAATCAATATGTTGACAAATGACGTCATAGCGCCCAGCCCAAGAACTGTCCGCAGAGGAAGACCTAAAAAGGCGAGAAGTGTGTGTGTTGGTCCCAATATGGATATTCTGGATGATTTTCTCATGGATAGTACGACAATGAACAGCAGCTAAAGCAGCCAGCATGATGAGGACGCACTGCCGAATTCGGAGAGCAGCGTGTGCCAGTCGACACGACAAAAGTTAAAGTGAGCCAACTTGTTATGTACACGTTACGTGTTGTGTATCTCAGTAAAGTGATGATAATGCAAATAACATGCATTTGTTGTGCGGTATGCATTTCCTGAGTCCCTCCGTCCATGCCGTCACCCGCAATGACAGATACTCGCCCTCGTCTAACTCGGGCAAATATCTGTCATTTTGGGTGACTGGGCATGGACGGAGGGACTCAGAAAATGCATACCGCCCTCCAGAAGCATGTTATTGTATTAGTATTGTCTCCGTTACACTTGCAACTAACAAGCTGAATCGCTTCTGGTAGAATCAAAGACGACCACAGACCTAAATAATAAGGCAGCATTTCTCTCTTTGAGCATCCGGCCCTCTGCTGGAAGCTCCTGTTTACTACATAGCTTGCAGCAGTGAAGCAGCTGAGAGGAGCAGCAAAGCTCAACTTTTTACTCAATAGCAGTGTCACTGTGAGGCAGAGGTCTTGAAAAATAAAGCAGTACTGACTTATGGTATTGAGTTATAAATAAAATTAATACGGATAGAATAACTACATTAATGTCAAGTCTATTATTTGTACAAAGTTAAAATATAACATATATCTTTAAATTTTAAATAATGCACTAATTCTGATGTTTTGAAACAAACACAGACAGATGGCAAAGGGATTATGGGTACAATGTGCCTCCGCTAACACTAATTGGTTGATTCATTCATTCTATGTAAAAAACAACATGTTAATGTGAGGTGTGTGTGTGTTGGTGTTTCATATAAATGTGCTTTTGTAAAATATTCCATTTTTTTATTTGTAAAAAAAGGCATTAGCAAACCAAAGCCAAGTTGTGATTTTCAATCAATCAATTTTACTTATATAGCGCCAAATCACAACAAACAGTTGCCCCAAGGCGCTTTATATTGTAAGGCAAGGCCATACAATAATTACGTAAAAACCCCAACGACCCCCTGTGAGCAAGCACATGGCGACAGTGGGAAGGAAAAACTCCCTTTTAACAGGAAGAAACCGCCAGTAGAACCAGGCTCAGGGAGGGGCAGTCTTCTGCTGGGACTGGTTGACCTGGTTTATATATATATATATATATATATATATACAACCCTTGGCAATAATTATGGAATCACCGGCTTCAGAGGATGTTCATTCAGTTGTTTAATTTTGTAGAAAAAAAGCAGATCACAGACATGACACAAAACTAAAGTCATTTCAAATGGCAACTTTCTGGCTTTAATAAACACTATGTTGTGAAAGTGTAGTGACACGGACCCACAACAGGGGGCGCAAATGAACGGTCAATAGATGAGCCAAAAAATAACAATTTAATGTTGTGAAGGTGCACAATGAATGTACAGACAATCTCAGAATATGATTACAGTCAATCCAAAAAGGTGACGTGTGGGCAGGCTCGAGGATAGAAGACGTCTGTCCTGAGAAGAGCCGGAACCACACGATTTCCGCCGCCACCGAACCTGGTGAATACTGGAGCCGCCAAGTCCCGAATTCCCAGGTGATCACCGTCCCCGACTGTCGGATCTGGTACTGCTGGCGAAGAACAAAGACAGTCAATTGTGGGTGTGTGTACACCCTGTAACAACAACGGTGGGAATGCCACCTCCACCTCTCACTCAATATTCTGCAGAGTACCGCAGTGATTCCTCAGGGGAAAAGAGTGCCGTCCAGCACTCACTCAGCTTCCACTGACAGAGCTACCGGTACTCCTGCAAACACTCACAATATACAGATGATATTGTAACACAAACGGCTGAGGATATTACCTCCAAAGAAGTACGATATCTCGGCAACGAGGTGGAGATGTCTGGTCTTTATGGAGTGAGATGATGTAGAGTAGATGGGTGACAGCTGTCAAGAGATAATGAGTGACAGCTGTCACCCCCGGCTGTGTCCGTGGCGGCAGCGCCCTCTCGTGCCTGAAGCCCGCACTTCAGGCAGGGCGCCCACTGGTGGTGGGCCAGCAGTACCTCCTCTTCTGGCGGCCCACACAACACACTATAAGAAATCAGGAAAAAAAAAATTGTGGCAGTCAGTAACGGTTACTTTTTTAGACCAAGCAGAGGAAAAAAAAATATGGACTCACTCAATTCTGAGGAATAAATTATGGAATCACCCTGTAAATTTTCATCCCCAAAACTAACACTTGCATCAAATCAGGTCTGCTCATTAGTCTGCATCTAAAAAAGAGTGATCACACCTTGGAGAGCTGTTGCACCAAGTGGACTGACATGAATCATGGCTCCAACACGAGAGATGTCAATTGAAACAAAGGAGAGGATTATCAAACTCTTAAAAGAGGGTAAATCATCACGCAATGTTGCAAAAGATGTTGGTTGTTCACAGTCTGTGAACGTCTGTGACCGAACTGTAAGAAACCGCCTAAAGGAAATGGGATTTACATACAGAAAAGCTAAACGAAAGCCCTCATTAACACCTAAACAGAAAAAAACAAGGTTACAATGGGCTAAGGAAAAGCAATCGTGGACTGTGGATGACTGGATGAAAGTCATATTCAGTGATGAATCTCGAATCTGCATTGGGCAAGGTGATGATGCTGGAACTTTTGTTTGGTGCCGTTCCAATGAGATTTATAAAGATGACTGCCTGAAGAGAACATGTAAATTTCCACAGTCATTGATGATATGGGGCTGCATGTCAGGTAAAGGCACTGGGGAGATGGCTGTCATTACATCATCAATAAATGCACAAGTTTACGTTAATATTTTGGACACTTTTCTTATCCCATCAATTGAAAGGATGTTTGGGGATGATGAAATCATTTTTCAAGATCAAATCAAATCAAATCAATTTTATTTATATAGCGCCAAATCACAACAAACAGTTGCCCCAAGGCGCTTTATATTGTAAGGCAAAGCCATACAATAATTATGGAAAAACCCTAACGGTCAAAATGACCCCGTGAGCAAGCACTTGGCGACAGTGGGAAGGAAAAACTCCCTTTTAACAGGAAGAAACCTCCAGCAGAACCAGTCTCAGGGAGGGGCAGTCTTCTGCTGGGACTGGTTGGGGCTGAGGGGAGAGAATCAGGAAAAAGACATGCTGTGGAGGGGAGCAGAGATCAATCACTAATGATTAAATGCAGAGTGGTGCATACAGAGAAAAAAGAGAAAGAAACACTCAGTGCATCATGGGAACCCCCCAGCAGTCTAAGTCTATAGCAGCATAACTAAGGGATGGTTCAGGGTCACCTGATCCAGCCCTAACTATAAGCTTTAGCAAAAAGGAAAGTTTTAAGCCTAATCTTAAAAGTAGAGAGGGTGTCTGTCTTCCTAATCCGAATTGGGAGCTGGTTCCACAGGAGAGGAGCCTGAAAGCTGAAGGCTCTGCCTCCCATTCTACTCTTACAAACCCTAGGAACTACAAGTAAGCCCGCAGTCTGAGAGCGAAGCGCTCTATTGGGGTGATATGGTACTATGAGGTCCCTAAGATAAGATGGGACCTGATTATTCAAAACCTTATAAATAAGAAGAAGAATTTTAAATTCTATTCTAGAATTAACAGGAAGCCAATGAAGAGAGGCCAATATGGGTGAGATATGCTCTCTCCTTCTAGTCCCTGTCAGTACTCTAGCTGCAGCATTTTGAATTAACTGAAGGCTTTTCAGGGAACTTTTAGGACAACCTGATAATAATGAATTACAATAGTCCAGTCTAGAGGAAATAAATGCATGAATTAGTTTTTCAGCATCACTCTGAGACAAGACCTTTCTAATTTTAGAGATGTTGCGCAAATGCAAAAAAGCAGTCCTACATATTTGTTTAATATGCGCATTGAATGACATATCCAGATCAAAAATGACTCCAAGATTTCTCACAGTATTACTAGAGGTCAGGGTAATGCCATCCAGAGTAAGGATCTGGTTAGACACCATAATAGTAAATAGACCATTCCTCTGCAGATGATCAGTTAGCTGTTTTACAACTACCCTTTCAAGAATTTTTGAGAGAAAAGGAAGGTTGGAGATTGGCCTATAATTACCTAAGATAGCTGGGTCAAGTGATGGCTTTTTAAGTAATGGTTTAATTACTGCCACCTTAAAAGCCTGTGGTACATAGCCAACTAATAAAGACAGACTGATCATATTTAAGATCAAAGCATTAATTAATGGTAGGGCTTCTTTGAGCAGCCTGGTAGGAATGGGGTCTAACAGACATGTTGATGGTTTGGAGGAAGTAACTAATGAAAATAACTCAGACAGAACAATCAGAGAGAAAGAGTCTAACCAAATACCGGCATCACTGAAAGCAGCCAAAGAGAACGATATGTCTTTGGGATGGTTATGAGTAATTTTTTCTCTAATAGTTAAAATTTTATTAGCAAAGAAAGTCATGAAGTCATTACTAGTTAAAGGAATACTCGGCTCAATAAAGCTCTGACTCTTTGTCAGCCTGGCTACAGTGCTGAAAAGAAACCTGGGGTTGTTCTTATTTTCTTCAATTAGTGATGAGTAGTAAGATGTCCTAGCTTTACGGAGGGCTTTTTTTTTTTATAGAGAAACAGACTCTTTTTCCAGGCTAAGTGAAGATCTTCTAAATTAGATGATAAGATGACAATGCATCTTGCCATAGATGTTGGGAAAGTGTAGTGACACGGACCCACAACAGGGGGCGTAAATGAACGGACAATGGAAGGAGTTAAATTAGAACACTTTACTGTTGTGAATGTCACAACCAAACACAGCAGATTACAGAATGTACACAAGTCAATTAATAAAGGTGTCGTGTGGGCAGGCTCGACGATAGGAGACGCCCGTCTGGAGACGAACCGGAACCACACGATTTCCACCGCCACCGAACCCGAGGGATACTGGAGCCGCCAAGTCCCGAAGTCCGCAGGTGGTCACCGTCTCAGCGTGTCGGATCTGGTACTGCTGGCAGAAAACAAAAACAGTCAAGTGTGGGTGTGTGTACACCCAGTAACAATCCTGGTGGGAATTCCACCTCCACCTCTCACTCAATACGTGTTGCAGCGATCCCTCAGAGGAAAAAGAGTGCCGTCCTGCACAGCCTCCACAAACTAAGGACCGGTACTCCTGCAAACACTCACAATAGATAGATTTAGAAAATACCACAAAGGCTGAGGATATTACCTCTTGATGAAGTTGATATCTCGGCAATGTGATGGAGGTGTCTTCCTGCTTTTATTCCAGATGTGGAGTAGATGATCAGTGACAGCTGTCATGGTTGATGGGTGACAGCTGTCACCACGGCTTGTTCCTGGAGGCGGCAGCGCCCTCTCGTGCCTGAAGCCCGCACTTCAGGCAGGGCGCCCTCTGGTGGTGGGCCAGCAGTACCTCCTCTTCTGGCGGCCCACACAACAATAGAGCAAAAACTGTGAAAACATTCCTTGCAAAAAGACACATAGGGTCAATGTCATGGCCTGCAAATAGTCCGGATCTTAATCC
This sequence comes from Thalassophryne amazonica, assembly GCF_902500255.1. Taxonomy (NCBI): domain Eukaryota; kingdom Metazoa; phylum Chordata; class Actinopteri; order Batrachoidiformes; family Batrachoididae; genus Thalassophryne; species Thalassophryne amazonica. The sequence continues at coordinate 68,420,766 of NC_047119.1, forward strand.
AATTGAAAATCTTTGGTGGAAGTTGAAGAAAATGGTCCATGACAAGGCTCCAACCTGCAAAGCTGATCTGGCAACAGCAATCAGAGAAAGTTGGAGCCAGATTGATGAAGAGTACTGTTTGTCACTCATTAAGTCCATGCCTCAGAGACTGCAAGCTGTTATAAAAGCCAGAGGTGGTGCAACAAAATACTAGTGATGTGTTGGAGCGTTCTTTTGTTTTTCATGATTCCATAATTTTTTCCTCAGAATTGAGTGATTCCATACTTTTTTCCCTCTGCTTGGTCTAAAAAAAGTAACCGTTACTGACTGCCACAATTTTTTTTTCCTGATTTCTTATAGTGTTTCTTAAAGTCAGAAAGTTGCCATTTGAAATGACTTTAGTTTTGTGTCATGTCTGTGATCTGCTTTTTTTTCTACAAAATTAAACAACTGAATGAACATCCTACGAGGCCGGTGATTCCATAATTATTGCCAGGGGTTGTATGTATACAGTAGTGTTCAGAATAATAGTAGTGCTATGTGACTAAAAAGATTAATCCAGGTTTTGAGTATATTTCTTATTGTTACATGGGAAACAAGGTACCGGTAGATTCAGTAAATTCTCACAAATCCAACAAGACCAAGCATTCATGATACACACACTCTTAAAGCTATGAAATTAAGCTATTAGAAAAAAAAAGTAGAACAGGGGGTGTTCACAATAATAGTAGTGTGGCATTCAGTCAGTGAGTTCATCAATTTTGTGGAACAAACAGGTTTGAATCAGGTGTCCCCTATTTAAGGATGAAGCCAGCATCTGTTGAACATGCTTTTCTCTTTGAAAGCCTGAAGAAAATGGGACGTTTAAGACATTGTTCAGAAGAACAGCGTAATTTGATTAAAAAGTTGATTAGAGAGGGAAAACCTTTTTTGCAGGTGCAAAAAATTATAGGCTGTTCATCTACAATGCTCTCCAATGCTTTAAAATGGACAAAACAAACAAACAAACAAACAAAAAAAAACAGGCCCGCATGGAAGAAAATGGAAAACAACCATCAAAATGGATACAGGATCCAATCCAATCCAAATCCAATCGTAGGGCAGATTCACCTCACGTGACACACCAAAGATTGTTTTTAGGAGTGATGTGTTCCTTGTTTATTACAGTTGGCTGTGTGTTTTGAATAAATGTGTGGAAAATTATTTACCACTTTACTTTTCCTTTCTTATTTCTGATTGTAAACCTTTATTACATTTATAAAACACAACTATATATATTTTGAAAGTACAGGTTATCCTGAAAAAAAAAGAGACATAAAACTTGATTGCGGGATGCAGGGAGAGCTGTAACAGCAATAATAAAACATTTATGACAGGCGAGTGAAATGTCCAAAAAATGCCTTCGGGCCCCAGAGGGTTAACCACTGAAACTGAAACATAATGGTAGATGCAGGAAATGACGTGGAATAAGTCTCTTTGCCAAATGTTATTCCATGTGAAGTCATTGACTCTATGGCCTTGGGGGAGGTTTGCGCTCTCCGTGTGCTAGTTTATGGTCTGCTCCTTTTTCTGCCCCTGACCAAGGCAGCATCTACAGTAGTGTTCAGAATAATAGTAGTGCTATGTGACTAAAAAGATCCAGGTTTTGAGTATATTTCTTATTGTTACATGGGAAACAAGGTACCAGTAGATTCTCACAAATCCAACAAGACCAAGCATTCATGATATGCACACTCTTAAGGTTATGAAATTGGTCTATTAGTAAAAAAAAAGTAGAAAAGGGGGTGTTCACAATAATAGTAGAGTGGCATTTAGTCAGCGAGTTCGTCAATTTTGTGGAAGAAACAGGTGTGAATCAGGTGTCCCCTATTTAAGGATGAAGCCAGCACCTGTTGAACATGCTTTTCTCTTTGAAAGCCTGAGGAAAATGGGACGTTCAAGACACTGTTCAGAAGAACAGCGTAGTTTGATTAAAAAGTTGATTGGAGAGGTGAAAACTTATATGCAGGTGCAAAAAATTATAGAAGAATGGATAGAAGAATAACCAGAATGGCAAAGGCTCACCCATTGATCAGCTCCAGGATGATCAGACAGTCTGGAGTTACCTGTAAGTGCTGTGACAGTTAGAAGACGCCTGTGTGAAGCTAATTTATGTGCAAGAATCCCCCGCAAAGTCCCTCTGTTAAATAAAAGACATGTGCAGAAGAGGTTACAATTTGCCAAAGAACACATCAACTGGCATAAAGAGAAATGGAGGAATATTTTGTGGACTGATGAGAGTAAAATTGTTCTTTTTGGGTCCAACGACCGCAAACAGTTTGTGAGACGACCCCCAAACTCTGAATTCAAGCCACAGTTCACAGTGAAGACAGTGAAGCATGGTGGTGGAAACATCATGATATGGGCATCTTTCTCCTACTATGGTGTTGGGCCTATATATCACATACCAGGTATCATGGATCATTATGGATGTCAAAATACTTGAAGAGGTCATGTTGCCTTATGCTGAAGAGGACATGCCCTTGAAATGGGTGTTTCAACAAGACAATGACCCCAAGCACACTAGTAAACAAGCAAAATCTTGGTTCCAAACCAACAAAGTTAATGTTTTGGAGCGGCCTGCCCAATCCCCGGACCTAAATCCAATTGAGAACTTGTGGGGTGACATCAAAAAAAGCTGTTTCTGAAGCAAAACCAAGAAATGTGAATGAATTGTGGAATGTTGTTAAAGAATCTTGGAGTAGAGTAACAGCTGAAAGGTGCCACAAGTTGGTTGACTCCATGCCTTGCAGATGTGAAGAAATCATGAAAAACTGTGGTTATACAACTAAATACTAGTTTAGTGATTCACAGGATTGCTAAAAAAGCAGTTTGAACATAATAGTTTTGTGTTTGTAGCATCAACAGCAGATGCTACTATTATTGAGAACATCCCCTTTCTACATTTTTTTTAACTAATAGCCCAATTTCATAGCCTTAAGAGTGTGCATATCATGAATGCTTGGTCTTGTTGGATTTGTGAGAATCTACTGGTACCTTGTTTCCCATGTAACAATAAGAAATACACTCAAAACCTGGATTAATCTTTTAAGTCACATAGCACTACTATTATTCTGAACACTACTGTACATCTGGAGTTGGTCCCCGGGTGCCGGAGTGTGGCTGCCCACTGCTCCTAGTGGTTGGATGGTATCTAACTGTAATTAGAATGGGTTAAATCCAGATGATCAGTTTTGTTGTATGTATGTACAGGGTGGGCCAATAAAATGTTACCACTTTTTTAATTCGTACAATTAGAGAGCGTACTGCAACAACCCACAGACCATTGAGGCCCTGAAGACCAACATCCGTCAGGAAATTCGGAGAATCCCTCTTGAGATGTGTGGCAATGTCATCACAAACTTCAATGTGCGTGTTGCAGCTGTAATCTAAATGAAGCAGCAGGACTTTCGTGGCCGGGACGACGGTGGGGGATCGAACCCACGCGGCTCCCACCAAAAGACCGTTCCTCTACCAGGTCAGCCAAAGGGGAACTCTCCGTTAGCCAAGCTAGCGGGAACGTCTTTTCAGTTGGGACCCGAGACTTTCATCCCGCTACACAAAGAAGAGCAGCGTGGATCGAACATGCCATCAATTATTGAACTATGCAGAAAACAAGAGACAAAGTGGGAAACCTTTGGTATCAAATGTTAATTTGATGCTTGTTACAAGTCTGTAAATAAAACTTTCAAATAAGTTCTCATTTCAAAAACTTGTGTACGATCAATAAGTGGTAACATTTCATTGGCCCACCCTGTATATATGTGCAATGACAATAAAGATTCTATTATTCTATTCATATGTCCAAGGACTGCGTATGCACTTTAAATTACTTTGAATAAGCTCAATGTTGAATCACTGCTGAATTTGCACAAGTCAAAATGCGACCACCAGGTACCTCACTGACCACATTCTACTGTCTGCTGTATTAGGCCCCATAAAAAAAACATTAATTTATCATCCCCGCACGCATACCAAAATCGGCCCGCCTCAATTTTTTTTTTGACAAATTTCATTGATGGCGATACGTCTGGTGCAATAACTGGCACAACCACTAGATGGCGAGTATGCTTTAGCTGAAGATGGCTGAAGTTTATTTACCAAGCTGGACCTGGTCTCGCCAACCGAACAGTCCACCTTAAAAATTGGTCAACCTTTTGCATCTGCGCATGCGTCATTAGCCGCGGTACATGGATTTAAACTTCGTTTCTGCTTCAAACTGCACTCATCATCTGTCTCAGCAACATACGAGGTCTGTGAGAAAAGTATCCGACCTTTTTATTTTATGCAAAAAATATATGGATTTGATTCATATGTTTTTACGTCAGCCAAGTTTGAACCTTTGTGCGCATGCTGTTGTGAAAGTGTAGTGACACGGACCCACAACAGGGGGCGCAAATGAACGGTCAATAGATGAGCCAAAAAATAACAATTTAATGTTGTGAAGGTGCACAACGAATACACAGACAATCTCAGAATATGATTACAGTCAATCCACAAAGGTGACGTGTGGGCAGGCTCGAGGATAGAAGACGTCTGTCCTGAGAAGAGCCGGAACCACACAATTTCCGCCGCCACCGAACCTGGTGAATACTGGAGCCGCCAAGTCCCGAATTCCCAGGTGATCACCGTCCCCGACTGTCGGATCTGGTACTGCTGGCGAAGAACAAAGACAGTCAAGTGTGGGTGTGTGTACACCCAGTAACAATACCGGTGGGAATGCCACCTCCACCTCTCACTCAATATGCTGATGAGTACCGCAGTGATTCCTCAGGGGAAAAGAGTGCCGTCCTGCACTCACTCAGCCCCCACAAACTAAGGACCGGTACTCCTGCAAACACTCACAATAGACAGATTATTAGTTACCACAAATGGCTGAAGATATTACCTCCATTGAAGTATGATATCTCGGCGATGAGGTGGAGATGACGTCTGGGTTTTATGGAGTGGGATGATGAAGAATGAGTGACAGCTGTCAGGACATAATGAGTAACAGCTGTCACTCCCGGCTGTGTCCGTGGCGGCAGCGCCCTCTCGTGCCTGAAGCCCGCACTTCAGGCAGGGCGCCCTCTGGTGGTGGGCCAGCAGTACCTTCTCTTCTGGCGGCCCACACAACACATGCGTGAGTTTTTTCACGCCTGTTGGTTGCGTCATTCGCCTGTGGGCAGGCTTTGAGTGAGCACCGGTCCACCCCTCTCGTCGTTTTTTCATTGTGAGGAAATGGCGGAATAATTTGGGCTTTGTTCCATCAGAATTTTTTCAGAAACTGTTAGAGACAGGCAGCTGGAAACCATTCGGAAAATTCACATGGCTTTCGGTGAAAATTTTATGGGCTTCACAGAGATTAAGGAGTGTTACTACAGCTTTAAGGACGGGCCACAATGGCCCAGCTCTCCACAATTTCTCTTATACTCACTCGACTGGTAAGCCACTGAAAGCCGTGATAGGCATGTCCCAACTTGTCCTCTGACACTCCAAAACGGAGGTGTTCGTTGTCTCGCTCCATCAGCGGCTCCGTCGTGACGCGCGAAGCCTCTGCGCGGCTTTCCATGTCAAAATCTCTTGTTAAAAGTGAAATCTGCTGGAAAATGGCTGATGTCCAGCTCTTGTGATAACCAGAGAAATTGCACACGACGGTCCTGGATCGACACAGCCATCCATTTAGAAATGAAATGGTGGTTTCTGCCTGTCAATCGCGGCTCGGAGCGCGGCGCGCCATGCGCCATTGTGGACCGTCCTTAAAGCGGTAGTAACACTCCTTAATCTCTGTGAAGCCCATAAAATTTTCACCGAAAGCCATGTGAATTTTCCAAATAGTTTCCAGCTGCCTGTCTGTAAGTTTCTGAAAAATTCTGATGGAACAAAGCCCAAATCATTCCGCCATTTCCTCGCAATGAAAAAACGACGAGAGGGGTGGACCAGTGCTCACTCAAAGCCTACCCACAGGCGAATGACGCAACCGACAGGAGTGAAAAAAGTCACGCATGCGCACGAAGGTTCAAGCTGGCTGACGTAAACACATATGAATGAAATCAATATATTTTTTGCATAAAATAATAAGGTCGGATACTTTTCTCACAGACCTCATATATCTGAAGCTTTTGTACAACAATCATTTCCACATGAATTCAGAATTATTTCATCATAAAAGGCGATGGAGGCGATCAGAGCGCTGCGGCTGAACGAGCTGCTAGCTGACGTGTTCACTGTGCATTGGTCATTTCAAAGCGTCACGGAATTTCGCAGAGTTTATGCTTAAAACGGCCTTGTTTCTGCTTAACTGACTTTAGAATGATTTGATCACTTTGGGTGAAGAGACTCCCATCTCAGACCTGCAGCTGTGGTCCGAAATAACGCATGCACAGATGCAAAAGTGAACTGATTTTTAGGGGCAGGCCGTTTGGTCTGCGACACCGGAACCTGCCACTTGTTGTCACTGATGTTTGCCAATGCCAAGAAGCTGAAGACTTGGTACAAGGTGGGCGCCCCCTGATGTGATGAATGAGTTATATTTACAGCCAGTATGCATGTGGTTTTCTGCACAATGGAGGTAGCTTGGATGCTCTCTGTGCTGACACATTCTACAACCCCAATTCCAATGAAGTTGGAACATTGTGTGAAATGTAAATAAAAACAGAATACAATTTGCAAATCCTCTTCAACCTGTATTCAATGGAATACACCGCAAACACAAGATACTTACTGTTCAAACTAACAGACTTTGTTTTTGTGCAAATATTTGCTCATTTTGAAATGGATGCCTGCAACACGTTTCAAAAAAGCTGGGACAGGTGCAACAAAAGACTGGGAAAGTTGATTAATGCTCAAAGAACACCTGTTTGGAACATTCCACAGGTGAACAGGTTAATTGGAAACAGGTGAGTGTCATGATTGGGTATAAAAGGAGCATCCCCAAAAGGCTCAGCTGTTCACAAGCAAAGATGGGGTGAGGATCACCACTTTGTGAACAGAAAAGGCTTCCTCTGAATTATAGCATCTCTTTGTTCAAAGTGCGCTGTATAGTTTAATGATGCACAGAGACACCATCTGCTCCAACATCATGTTGTAGGTCTTTGGAGCAGGTCTATGGGTTGACTATGACTGTTCTCACCATCCTTTGCTTCAAATTATTTGAGATTTTTCTTGGCCTGCCACTTCAGGCCTTAATTAGTACTGTGCCTGCGGTCTTCCATTTCCTCACTATGTTCCTCACAGTGGAAAGCTGATAGCTTTTTGTTTCCTTCCCCTAAACCATGATGTTGAACAATCTTTGTTTTCAGGTCATTTGAGAGTTGTTTAGAGGCTCCCATGTTGCCACTCATTCGAAGAGATGCAAACAGGGGAAACATTTACAAATGGCCACCTTAAATACCCTTTCTCATGATTGGATTCACCTGTGAAAGGAGGTCAAGCGTCAGTGAGCTTACCAAACCAATTTTGTGTTCCAATAATTAGTGCTAAATGTATTCAAATCAATAAAATGACAAGGGTGCCCAAATTTATGCACCTGCCTCATTTTGTTTAAATAATTATTGCACACTTACTGTAAATACTAGAAACTTCATTTCTCTTCTCAAATATCAGTGTGTTTGTCTGCTATATGATATATTTAACTGCAACTTCTGATCCAGACAACCAATGATTTATAAAGGAAAATCATAGAAATTATCAGGGGTGCCCAAACTTTTGCATACAACTGGAGGAAAATAAGTATTTCATCCACTGTTGTTTTTCAAGTTTTCCCACAGACAAAGAATGGAGAGGTCTGTAATTTTGATCATAGGTACACTTCAATTGTGAGAAACAGAATCAAAAAATTTTTTCAGAAAATCACAGAGTATGATTTTTAAATAATTAATTTGCTTTTTATTGCATGAAATAAGCATTCACCCCTGACATCGGGGTGAATGTGAGGCACTGATTGTTATGTGTCGGACGCAGCTCGGAGAACCGACCAGCGTTTGAAGGACCCAGTATGAAATAAGCAGAGCACGGTTCAAAGGCTAACTGAATTTAATACATAACAGTGATAATATAACAAAAAGGTGCGGCCTGGCGTGGTGCGCTCCCAGCAGCGCTAACGGTCGGGAGCCAGAAGCTGTTTCGGACCCAAGGACCCCGCCGACACCCCCCAGGTGGCCGCAACAACCGAGTCTGTGAAAGAAGGAACCATTATGTGAGTCCACACTCTACACACAGAACACTTAAAGGTGTACAAACAGCAAACACTTCCTGGCTTGATTACTGATCAGCTTCCCAACCTGCAGGCATGGAACATCCCGTTCACAAAACTCCACTGCAGTGGAAGCTGATACATGACTAACAAACAGCTCAATACAATAAGGTGTGAGGGACACCACATTTACTGACTGTATAACTGTTAGTCACAAAATCTAACGTACCTCAGGAAGTGTGCTGACGAGCGTGAGACCTCACCCCCTCCTCTTTCACAGACTGTGCATCAAACCTGGACGTTCTCAGCATCCGCTGTTGATGAGATGGCTCCCGAGACGACGATCTCACCCGTCTGGTCACAAGGTCGAGTCTCTGGCAAATACACACTGTGCACTCCAGTCTTAAATGCCAACATGTTCCAATCCATCCAGATGCACCACAGCTGTGAGTCCTGACGAGTCGCAGGTGATCAGGGTGAGGTCCTGACAGCCTCAGCAACACAGCCACTCAGTCCCAAACGCAAGCCACCTGGGAGGAAACCAAAAGACAAACAAACCGGCAGCCAGGCCCCCCCAGCCATATAACAGTACCCCACCCTCACGGGAAGCCTCCCGGCGACCACACACACCTGGCCCAGGAGAAACACCCCCCTCCAGGGACCATGGCTGGAAACTGCGTCTGCGTTCATCCTCCAACAGACTGGTTGAACTGGCTGCATCTTTGCCCTTGTTTCTGACAGTCTCTTAGCACAGGTGTGGCCAGGAGTTCCTACACCTGTGCGGTCAGCCTTTAACCAAACATGTGTGATTAGTCATAAAACAAAACAACCAAAACACCCCCCCTCCCCAGGGGACCGTCCCATCAAACCCCAGGGAAGGGGAGAAAGGAAAAACAACCCAACCCAAGCCTACAAACAAAAATACTAAAACACCCCCCCCCCCCCCCCCCCCCCCCAGGAGGACCGTTCCATCAAACCCTAGGGAAGGGGAGAAAAGAAAAACAACCCAAATTTGAGCTCACAAACAAAAATGCCAAAATACCCCCCCTCCTCCCCCCCAAACGACACGTAGGGACCAACACCCCCCAGAGGGCCACCCGCCAGCTCCAGGAGTAATAACCACGGCCGAGGTCCCTCTGGGATCCAACGTCACCCACGGGGACTACCAGCGCCTCCCAGAGGACCACTCGTCAACCCCAGGAGACGCCTCCCCTCATGACTAATGGACCCAGCCCCGGCCGTCCACGGCTAGATGGACCCAACGCCCTTCCCCCCCCAGAGGACACCACAGTCAAACCCTGAGGGTGGAAACCGGGGGGGGGAAAACAAAAAAATACCCCAAACCCCCCCCCCTCCCCTCCCGGGTGCAGAGGCCACCTGGGAAACGCCCAGCACAACCTAACTGCACCCCTCCAGCAATGCCGACACCACGGCACACCCGGCTGGAGTCAGAGGAGAAGAGAGGGCATAACAAAAAACAAAAAGAAAAAACAACCCAAGTACCAACCCCATCACCCCCCCAGGGGACCGCTCCATCCAACCCTGGGGATGTGAAACAAAAAGAAACAAAAGAAAAAACAAACAGACCAACACACAGTTGTTTGGGTCCCTGTTTGTGTTTTTTGTTTTTTTTCTTCGCAAAGGCTACAGGGTCACACCCCCAGACAAATAGTGGACAACAAAAAAATAAAATCCCACACAAAAACCAACTCAAAAAACACCCACACAAAATGAACTAACACAAAACAAATCAGTGAGTTATACCGTCAAGCTCAACCAAATGGAACACACCTGTTCCTACTCAAGAGCTTGACGGTAACGTGATTCAGTAACCACAAGGGGGAACCAGAGTGCAAAAAATGAAAAAACCCCTTTGGCGACAGAAAAAACAAACGAGCTGCCTTTATGTGCGCAGCTGAGTGCAACACACAACCAAAATGTGCTCAACTAAATAACGCCGGAGCTGATACAACAGACGCAGTAGTTACCTTTGTCCGGGGAAACGGGGCTACGACTGTAACACAGGAAGCCCAGCGACCCGTGCTAACAGAGCTCCGCCGTGCGCGTGAACCCATTACAAACGCACTCTTGCAGCTCCCGTTTACACCTCTTATCCGGTCGGAGTGTGACGCGAAGCCGTCGCCAGTCACACTCCACCACGACCCACGGATAAGGCACAACACAGGAACACGGCTGCAAGAGAGCACAAATCAGTATCCAGTAATGGGTCTCAAACACGCACCTTCCGGGCGGAGAGCCCCGCAACTGATCCGGATAACCACTGAACGTCTGCTGCCGCCTTCCCGGCGCGTTACCGTCTCTGCTACCGCTGGGTCCGTGATGTTTGGCCAGAGACTACTGTTATGTGTCGGACGCAGCTCGGAGAACCGACCAGCGTTTGAAGGACCCAGTATGAAATAAGCAGAGCACGGTTCAAAGGCTAACTGAATTTAATACATAACAGTGATAATATAACAAAAAGGTGCGGCCTGGCGTGGTGCGCTCCCAGCAGCGCTAACGGTCCGGAGCCAGAAGCTGTTTCGGACCCAAGGACCCCGCCGACACCCCCCAGGTGGCCGCAACAACCGAGTCTGTGAAAGAAGGAACCATTATGTGAGTCCACACTCTACACACAGAACACTTAAAGGTGTACAAACAGCAAACACTTCCTGGCTTGATTACTGATCAGCTTCCCAACCTGCAGGCATGGAACATCCCGTTCACAAAACTCCACTGCAGTGGAAGCTGATACATGACTAACAAACAGCTCAATACAATAAGGTGTGAGGGACACCACATTTACTGACTGTATAACTGTTAGTCACAAAATCTAACGTACCTCAGGAAGTGTGCTGACGAGCGTGAGACCTCACCCCCTCCTCTTTCACAGACTGTGCATCAAACCTGGACGTTCTCAGCATCCGCTGTTGATGAGATGGCTCCCGAGACGACGATCTCACCCGTCTGGTCACAAGGTCGAGTCTCTGGCAAATACACACTGTGCACTCCAGTCTTAAATGCCAACATGTTCCAATCCATCCAGATGCACCACAGCTGTGAGTCCTGACGAGTCGCAGGTGATCAGGGTGAGGTCCTGACAGCCTCAGCAACACAGCCACTCAGTCCCAAACGCAAGCCACCTGGGAGGAAACCAAAAGACAAACAAACCGGCAGCCAGGCCCCCCCAGCCATATAACACTGATGTGTCTTTGCGCGAGGCACTTTGAGCGTCTGATGCAGATGGAAAAGCGCGATATAAATGCAGTCCATTTAAATAAGTATCTAATGACGAAACAGTCTTGGTGATCTTGGTTTTTCATCCCTGCAGACGGCTACATGCACAGGAGATGCTAACACAGTCCCAGAGGTGAGACTTCGTGGTTGGCGGAGGAGCCACATCTGGCCGATGACAGTAGCAGCGTGAAAGAAGTTGTGGTAAGACCACACACCACTAAGCACCAACTACAGGTGGGATCAGACTAAACTGGTTCATCTGGCCCACGTGGTGAGTCAGGGTCCCAGTCAGCTGCTTCAGCATGAGAGATGCCATGTTGTCAAAACCTGCAGAGAGACAAAGACGGTAGAATTTAAGACTATGTAGACCAGTGTATCGGTGTGGAAAAAATAACATTCATGCTGTTAACAGCAAAGAAATAATTAATGCCAGGCCACCTTATTGGACAGTTAGCAGTGATTGCTTGTTCAGATGCAAGGGGAGTGGTAAGATGGCTGCGGGGTCACGTGACCCAGATTGAAAACAAGCATCAGTTTTTGTTGCCACCTCAAGACAAATCTCTGACAATTTATATAACCTTTGCAAACGGACAGAGGAGGGTGGAGGTTTGCATGTTCACTGCAGAGGAGGGTTCACTGCTACTCCCATAACTGCACGTGTGTTTTGGCAATTTCCACGCAGATCTGTTTCTTCACCAGAAAACCTCTAACTTCTGAGGCCACCATTGAAACAGCAATGTGCCAGTTTCAGCTGCACACGGATCTTAAAAGCAACGCCAGATGACCCTCTGACTGGTTCATGTGATATTACCCCATGGGTTAAAGCAATAAATTTTCATCTGTCTGAAATTTTTTCCTGGCAAAAATCAATGCCAGCAATTCCCTAAAATGTGGCGTAATGGGGGCACACACTGTTTTTCCTCAATAAATACAATCAACACATTATACAGCATATAAATCTATTCTAAATAGCCTCTAAGGAGAGAGAGAGAGACAAAGCATAAAAAGAATGCAAAACCTGAAGATAAAGGTACATAAAAGGGTGGTAGGGGGGTCTTCATTCTGGGGGGTCTGGGGGTGCTTCCCCCAGAACATTTTTTAAAGAGCAAGTCAAATTTTGTGCATTCTGGTGAATTTTAATGGGTATGAAGCCCTCTTCAAATAAAAGTCACTGCAAACTGCAAAGTTAAAAACACAGTATTGATTCTGGGGGTCCTGGGGGATCTCCCCCAGAACATTTTTTAAAGAGCAAGTCAAATTTTGTGTAATCTGGTGAATTTTAATGGGTATGAAGCCCTCTGAAACCTAAAAGTCACTCAAGACCAAGACCAAGTCAAATTTTGCATGCGCACTGAGAAACTTGAAACTGGCTTATTCACATTTAAACGGTAAAATGCTCTCACTCGTAAAACAAATGCAGCACACCGCAAGTAAACTTCATCAAAGCCATTTAAAGATATTAATCGTGACTCACCTTTTTGTGGATTAAAGTCACTAACCAGGACTTTGGTGCGATCAATAAACGAGGCTCGTCCGTTATGTGAAACGTGACTCCTTCCTTCAACTGCGCGCGGTGTTACCGGTGTCACGTGGGCTCACTGACAAGCAGAAGTTACAGTGTCCCGTCGAGATGAGGTGAACGTCGAGATGAGGTGCATCGTGCAACTGCACATGTGGAGATGATGCAACTCGCTCGATGTGCAACTGCGCATGCGCATTTTTTTTTTTTCCTCTACCCAACACCGAGAAGTGCGCTTCATCTGCGGAGGTGGAGAACAGTCAGGGAGCAAACCATGTTTTTAAAAACTATATATAGAAACATACTGCTTCACTTTAAATGCACAAGTCCATTTCAGACGATCAGCACAGACCCTTTCTCTTATAAGGCTTTATTTTAAATCAAATAAAATCAAATCAATTTTATTTATATAGTGCCAAATCACAACAAACAGTTGCCCCAAGGCGCTTTATATTGTAAGGCAAAGCCATGCAATAATTACGTAAAAACCCCAACGGTCAAAACGACCCCCTGTGAGCAAGCACTTGGCAACAGTGGGAAGGAAAAACTCCCTTTTAACAGGAAGAAACCTCCAGCAGAACCAGTCTCAGGGAGGGGCAGTCTTCTGCTGGGACTGGTTGGGGCTGAGGGAGAGAACCAGGAAAAAGACATGCTGTGGAGGGGAGCAGAGATCAATCACTAATGATTAAATGCAGAGTGGTGCATACAGAGCAAAAAGAGAAAGAAACACTCAGTGCATCATGGGAACCCCCCAGCAGTCTAAGTCTATAGCAGCATAACTAAGGGATGGTTCAGGGTCACCTGATCCAGCCCTAACTATAAGCTTTAGTAAAAAGGAAAGTTTTAAGCCTAATCTTAAAAGTAGAGAGGGTGTCTGTCTCCCAGATCTGAATTGGGAGCTGGTTCCACAGGAGAGGAGCCTGAAAGCTGAAGGCTCTGCCTCCCATTCTACTCTTACAAACCCTAGGAACTACAAGTAAGCCTGCAGTCTGAGAGCGAAGCGCTCTATTGGGGTGATATGGTACTATGAGGTCCCTAAGATAAGATGGGACCTGATTATTCAAAACCTTATAAGTAAGAAGAAGAATTTTAAATTCTATTCTAGAATTAACAGGAAGCCAATGAAGAGAGGCCAATATGGGTGAAATATGCTCTCTCCTTCTAGTCCCTGTCAGTACTCTAGCTGCAGCATTTTTAATTAATTGAAGGCTTTTCAGGGAACTTTTAGGACAACCTGATAATAATGAATTACAATAGTCCAGCCTAGAGGAAATAAATGCATGAATTAGTTTTTCAGCATCACTCTGAGACAAGACCTTTCTAATTTTAGAGATATTGCGCAAATGCAAAAAAGCAGTCCTACATAGTTGTTTAATATGCGCATTGAATGACATATCCTGATCAAAAATGACTCCAAGATTTCTCACAGTATTACTAGAGGTCAGGGTAAAGCCATCCAGAGTAAGGATCTGGTTAGACACCATGTTTCTAAGATTTGTGGGGCCAAGTACAATAACTTCAGTTTTATCTGAGTTTAAAAGCAGGAAATTAGATGTCATCCACATCTTTATGTCTGTAAGACAATCCTGCAGTTTAGCTAATTGGTGTGTGTCCTCTGGCTTCATGGATAGATAAAGCTGGGTATCATCTGCGTAACAATGAAAATTTAAGCAATGCTGTCTAATAATACTGCCTAAGGGAAGCATGTATAAAGTGAATAAAATTGATCCTAGCACAGAACCTTGTGGAACTCCATAATTAACCTTAGTCAGTGAAGAAGATTCCCCATTTACATGAACAAATTGTAATCTATTAGATAAATATGATTCAAACCACCGCAGCGCAGTGCCTTTAATACCTATGGCATGCTCTAATCTCTGTAATAAAATTTTATGGTCAACAGTATCAAAAGCAGCACTCAGGTCTAAGAGAACAAGCACAGAGATGAGTCCACTGTCTGAGGCCATAAGAAGATCATTTGTAACCTTCACTAATGCTGTTTCTGTACTATGATGAATTCTAAACCCTGACTGAAACTCTTCAAATAGACCATTCCTCTGCAGATGATCAGTTAGCTGTTTTACAACTACCCTTTCAAGAATTTTTGAGAGAAAAGGAAGGTTGGAGATTGGCCTATAATTAGCTAAGATAGCTGGGTCAAGTGATGGCTTTTTAAGTAATGGTTTAATTACTGCCACCTTAAAAGCCTGTGGTACATAGCCAACTAATAAAGACAGATTGATCATATTTAAGATCGAAGCATTAATTAATGGTAGGGCTTCCTTGAGCAGCCTGGTAGGAATGGGGTCTAATAGACATGTTGATGGTTTGGAGGAAGTAACTAATGAAAATAACTCAGACAGAACAATCGGAGAGAAAGAGTCTAACCAAATACCGGCATCACTGAAAGCAGCCATATGTCTTTTGGAAAGTTATGAGTAATTTTTTCTCTAATAGTTAAAATTTTATTAGCAAAGAAAGTCATGAAGTCATTACTAGTTAAAGTTAAAGGAATACTCAGCTCAGTAGAGCTCTGACTCTTTGTCAGCCTGGCTACAGTGCTGAAAAGAAACCTGGGGTTGTTCTTATTTTCTTCAATTAGTGATGAGTAGTAAGATGTCCTAGCTTTACGGAGGGCTTTTTTTTATAGAGCAACAGACTCTTTTTCCAGGCTAAGTGAAGATCTTCTAATGAGACGCCATTTCCTCTCCAACGTACGGGTTATCTGCTTTAAGCTGCGAGTTTGTGAGTTATACCACGGAGTCAGGCACTTCTGATTTAAGGCTCTCTTTTTCAGAGGAGCTACAGCATCGAAAGTTGTCTTCAATGAGGATGTAAAACTATTGACGAGATACTCTATCTCACTTACAGAGTTTAGGTAACTACTCTGCACTGTGTTGGTATATGGCATTAGAGAACATAAAGAAGGAATAAACCTTAAACCTAGTTACAGCGCTTTCTGAAAGACTTCTAGTGTAATGAAACTTATTCCCCACTGCTGGGTAGTCCATCAGAGTAAATGTAAATGTTATTAAGAAATGATCAGACAGAAGGGAGTTTTCAGGGAATACTGTTAAGTCTTCAATTTCCATACCATAAGTCAGAACAAGATCTAAGATATGATTAAAGTGGTGGGTGGACTCATTTACATTTTGAGCAAAGCCAATTGAGTCTAATAATAGATTAAATGCAGTGTTGAGGCTGTCATTCTCAGCATCTGTGTGGATGTTAAAATCGCCCACTATAATGATCTTATCTGAGCTAAGCACTAAGTCAGACAAAAGGTCTGAAAATTCACAGAGAAACTCACAGTAATGACCAGGTGGACGATAGATAATAACAAATAAAACTGGTTTTTGGGACTTCCAATTTGGATGGACAAGACTAAGAGACAAGCTTTCAAATGAATTAAAGCTCTGTCTGGGTTTTTGATTAATTAATAAGCTGGAATGGAAGATTGCTGCTAATCCTCCGCCCCAGCCCGTGCTACGAGCATTCTGACAGTTAGTGTGACTCGGGGGTGTTGACTCATTCAAACTAACATATTCATCCTACAGTGCATTTTGCAGTGACAGGCGGTTTCCCGAATGTACAACCCCAATTCCAATGAAGTTGGGACATTGTGTGAAATGTAAATAAAAACAGAATACAATGATTTGCAAATCCTCTTCAACCTATATTCAATTGAATACACCACAAAGACGATATTTAATGTTCAAACTGAAAAACTTTATTATTTTTGTGCAAATATTTGCTCATTTTGAAATGGATGCCTGCAACACATTTCAAAAAAGCTGGGACGGGGCAACAAAAGACTGGGAAAGTTGAATGCTCGAAGAACACCTGTTCCACAGGTGAACAGGTTAATTGGAAACAGGTGAGTGTCATGACTGGGTGTTGGGTTTGCACCCTGTTTTTAAAGAAATGAGAGGCACAAACACTGAAAAAGAAACCAGTCAGAGAGAGACAAATATATATATTTTTTGCTCTGCGCAGAGGAGGAGAACAAGAAGCAGCTTATGTGCTAAGCTCCAAAGCTCTCCCAAAATCCCCTCCTCTGGCCCAGCCTTTTATTTAGTTCATCAACATGAGAAAAAACAAACAAGGACAGTCGGGAGAGGTTACACATGAGTCATGTCTGCAAGAGGGTGGTAGCAAAGCAAGGTAATGGCTGAAACCTTCCATTCCTGCAACATGAGCCTTGTGGCTCGTCAAAGCAGGAGAAGGCACTTATGCAAAATGAAAAATAGTTTGCTCAATCATGAAGAATGCAGACAAGTCTTTCTTTTTAAAAACTCCTCTTCTCACTAAGAGGAAAAATAATATAAGCATAAACTAAAGAAAATAAATAATAATATGAGCATGAACTATATAAAATCCTTGACATAATCCTCATTTATTTACATAAGTTTGTCATGTCCAAAACACACCTCAATAGAAAATTTGTCCACTTTAACCACTTGTCTTATTACATTTTCAGCTAAAGCTTCATAGGCTAAGAGTGTGTTAACTCATCACGTCAACAGTTCAAGCTTGAACTGGAGTTGTGAGCTTTTCAATATCATCATAATTCTCAACACAATCATTATAGTTTTCTCCACTAAGGTCTGACTGTTTCAATGCTTGATATTTTGGCATAGTTTGTTGGAAAGCCAGATTACACTGTACAAATGTATTTGACACCATTTTGCCAACCATTGTTTTGATACAAGGGATCACACAACACATGCAAAGTCCAATCAGAATTAGGACTATAATAACTGGTTTCACCATTTTCAATAGTAACTGCCACCATGGTCCTGAAGTTAACCAGGACCAGGGATTCCACCGGTTCACGGCTAGGGTGTCTTTATGCATTGCATCACGAAGTTTATTCAGCTCTTCCAATGCGTCCTGCACATCCACTGAATGAATGGAGTCTGGGATGAAAGTACAGCATGTTGTGTTCAGCAGAACACAAACTCCTCCCTGTGAACCAGTAAGCAAGTCTAAAACCATGCGATTTTGCATCACCATGGTACGTAAAGCATCTATTTCAGTGTTTTGAGCTGCTACTATTTTCTCAGTTACATTCATGAACAGACCCAATCGATAATTCAGAGTTTCAATCATTAATGAATTTTTTACCACTCCTATCCTGGGGAACAGTGAATGTGCTATTTTATCTCCTACAGACCACAATTTTTGGTCCTTTGGTACATCCGAGCCCCACATGTGATCATGTGGTAACACATCTGGGTATATCGATCTCCTCCGTCTGGTGCTGCCATTCTTCTCTGTGGAGGTCCTTGGCACTACCACATATGTATGGTCAGTCACCTGGGTAGGTGCACACACACCACCCCAATTTGGTGGGAGACTCATGTACAGTGTGGAACCACAAAGCCAATAGATGTCATCATACACCGGAGTACCATTTACAAGTGGTAGCAAAAACTTACTAACATAAGCACATGATTCATCCGTTCCCCATGGACAGGAGCCTGTATAATTACATCCCCGTCCAATGTGATGAAGATAAGTACCATCCACATATTATGTTTTGGTTAGGCTTAAATTATTTGATAAAACATAAGTTTGGGTACACAGACGTTTCTTAATTTTACCTACAGTTTTATTCGCTGTCCCGTAAAAGAAAATCGGGAATGGCCGTTGTGATGACAATTTAACGTGATGATATTTTCGCATTTCCCTTCAGTCTAGTCAATGGAGCAGCACTTGGGCACGCTTGTACGTCTTCTGTTGAAATCCCTATCATATAAGTGGTTGCACTGAGGCAAGTGGTATTACGTCTTGTCAGATTTGCTGAGAACTGTTGCCCCCGAAATACAGTTTGATTATGCATCCGTATGATAAGACATTCTGTCACCCTAGCAGGGTACGGTTTAGCCGTCAGAGCTGGGTGTGTTGAGGATATAGGCATTTGCAAACAAACATAACAATTAGTAACGTAATTCCATAGCCAATAAATGAACATATCTGTACCACAAATTAGTATGGTATATATGAGGGTGTCCATCTGTTTCATTCACATTATGAATAAACCTCTTCTGACGTTGCTTCCGTTGTTCTCTGGCTCGGTCCACAGTGAGCTGCAATTCTTGGGTCAACCACCAGGCCAGGAATCCGAGGAGCACGAAACACACTAAGATCACAACGCAACCAGCTGCCCTACCAACAGTCCGGCAGCGGCGGCGCTGAGCATGCCGCTCCGGGGTCTGCTGTAGTTCAGTCATGATTGCTAGGATACAGTGTTGTTAACCAACCTAATAGTGCAAGGATCTCCCTGCTTCACTGGCGTTGAGACAATCTATTGCTAATTAAATAGACTCCCTTTGTAGCCAGACTTCCCCTTACACTGTGGAGGCAGCCAACACACGCTGTATCTTACAGTGACTTAGATGTATCCACGTTGATCTCTCCGCTATCTTTACTGCAGTTGGTGTTGTTAACAGCACTTGGTATGGACCTTCCCAACGAGGACTGGACCAGTTCTTCCTCTTAATCACTCTGATGAACACCCAGTCTCCTGGCTGGACTACTGGAAGGCCGTCCTGTGGGAGATCAAAATTATTCGGCAGTAAATGTGTTTGAATTATCTCTTTCTGTGTTAATGTCTTTTTCATAAAATCTGGTAATGTTTGTTCCTCATGTACTGTTTTAGTATCCATGTCAAAAATTGGTAGACGATATGGTCGTCCATAAAGTATCTCAAATGGTGTTAAACCTGATGGTGTTGGTGTTATTCTCATATACAATTTTACTAGGTCCAAACATTCAATCCAGGTTCGTTTTGTCTCTTCCATACATTTCCTTAGTCTTGTTTTTATTGTGCCATTTGTCCTTTCCACTAATCCTGCACTTTGTGGGTGGTAAGCACAATGATGTTTTAACTTAATTTTCATGTGTTCTGCTACTCTTTGTACAACTTCATTTACAAAATGTGTTCCATTATCACTGTACAATGTCTCTGGTATTCCATAATACGGAATAATTGTCTTACACAGTGCTTTTGCTACTGTTAAAGCATCTGCTTTTTGTGATGGAACAATCTCTACCCATTTTGAAAAGGCATCAATTAATACTAGACAGTATTGATAAGGTCCACATCGATTTAGTTCAATAAAGTCCATATGATCAGTTTGAAAAGGATACTGGGGTTTTGGGAATTGCCCTCTCCGGGGTCTTATATTTCCCTGTGGGTTGTGTTTCAATCAGGTAACACAGGCTTTACAAAAATGTTTTGAGTATAAATTAAATCCATAGGTAGTAAAGTATTGGTCTACCATATATACCATCCCCCCTGTCGACACATGCGTTAACCCATGCGTCGCAATTGCAGCTGCTTTGAATAAGCTTTTGGGTAGGATGGGTTTGTTATGTACACAATAAAGTCCTTTGGGGTTTGGGGTTGCCCCATTTTTCAACCACAAATGTCGTTCCTGCGCTGGTGCCTGTTTTTGCATATCCAATAAAAGGTCAGAATCTATTAATGGTCCATTGTCTGTCTGAGCTGTGTAAATAGAAGAAGTGCCATATTGACCAGCTGCTGCTTCTTTCGCTATTTTGTGTGCCAGGCAGTTTCCTCTGGAGACAAAATCTGTACCTCTGGTGTGGGCTGCGCATTTACATAATGCCAGGTGTGATGGTAATGTCACTGCTTCTAGCAAATTTATGAGTAAGCCTGCATGTGTCACTGGTTTACTCACAGTATTACTAGAGCCCTGACCTCTAGTAATACTGTGAGAAATCTTGGAGTCATTTTTGATCAGGATATGTCATTCAAAGTGCATATTAAACAAATATGTAGGACTGCTTTTTTGCATTTACGCAATATCTCTAAAATCAGAAAGGTCTTGTCTCAGAGTGATGCTGAAAAACTAATTCATGCATTTATTTCCTCTAGGCTGGACTATTGTAATTCATTATTATCAGGTTGTCCTAAAAGTTCCCTAAAAAGCCTTCAGTTAATTCAAAATGCTGCAGCTAGAGTACTGACGGGGACTAGAAGGAGAGAGCATATCTCACCCATATTGGCCTCTCTTCATTGGCTTCCTGTTAATTCTAGAATAGAATTTAAAATTCTTCTTCTTACTTATAAGGTTTTGAATAATCAGGTCCCATCTTATCTTAGGGACCTCGTAGTACCATATCACCCCAATAGAGCGCTTCGCTCTCAGACTGCAGGCTTACTTGTAGTTCCTAGGGTTTGTAAGAGTAGAATGGGAGGCAGAGCCTTCAGCTTTCAGGCTCCTCTCCTGTGGAACCAGCAAACAATTCAGATCAGGGAGACAGACACCCTCTCTACTTTTAAGATTAGGCTTAAAACTTTCCTTTTTGCTAAAGCTTATAGTTAGGGCTGGATCAGGTGACCCTGAACCATCCCTTAGTTATGCTGCTATAGATGTAGACTGCTGGGGGGTTCCCATGATGCACTGTTTCTTTCTCTTTTTGCTCTGTATGCACCACTCTGCATTTAATCATTAGTGATCGATCTCTGCTCCCCTCCACAGCATGTCTTTTTCCTGGTTCTCTCCCTCAGCCCCAACCAGTCCCAGCAGAAGACTGCCCCTCCCTGAGCCTGGTTCTGCTGGAGGTTTCTTCCTGTTAAAAGGGAGTTTTTCCTTCCCACTGTAGCCAAGTGCTTGCTCACAGGGGGTCGTTTTGACCGTTGGGGTTTTACATAATTATTGTATGGCCTTGCCTTACAATATAAAGCGCCTTGGGGCAACTGTTTGTTGTGATTTGGCGCTATATAAAAAAATTGATTGATTGATTGATTGGTTTCCCTGTAGAGTGTTATGTGCCGATGTGGGTTGAGGAGCGGACCTGCGTCTGACTGAACCCAGCACTAAATAACCAGAAAGCGGGTCCAAAAAACAAAACAATTTTATTTTCCCCCTCTTGTGCAATACTCAGTGTACAACATAAAAGTGCGTTTGTCTGGCGGAGTGAAGGACGGCGCGCTCTCCAGTGGCCAAAGGGATCGAAGCCCGGCGCTTCTGGACTCACGTTCACCGCCAAACACCCCCCAGGTGGACACGACTAACTGACTCTGTGAAGGATAGAAGAGGTGAGGTAAGACAACAGCTACAACTAATATCCTTCAAAGGCACACACTATCAGCAACACATTCAGGTCTGAATTTAAGCTTTATGTAAATGAGCAGCTTCTCACAACAGGTGGAGGATCATCAGTCCGCACGCCACGGCCGTGAGAAGCGAGCTGTACAATTCTCATCAATGTTCAAATATACTGCGTAACAAAATACCAAATTACTATTAACACTTATTCAGACAATCAATCACCTCTGATGTGTGCTGACAGCATGTGTCCCTCACCCGTCCTCCTTCACAGGCACGATGTGTCAAACCCAGGCGCGGTCCTCAGCGTCTCACAAACGAACGTCACAAGGTCGAGTTCCCGGCAATTCTGCTTGAATCACTCATGGCTTAAATGCAGAACGCCATCTCATTATATGCTTCAGCTGAAAGTCTTTAAGTTTGCACGTGAGCATCATCCACAGGTGCTGCAAATCATGCTGATGAGGGTGAAGGACTCTTCTGCCAGCACCTTCTCTACAGACAAAAAAAACAGTTTGCATACCACCTGGAGAGCAAAGAAAAGAAAAGAACACCAAAATGTCCAGCCAAACCCCCCAACACACAACATAGAGGTTATCATACCTCTTTGTTGCCATTGTTTTGCAAAGAACCAAATTGTTGAAAATGCATATTGACTATCTGTATAGACTGTCAGTTTCTGTCCTTTAGCCAAGATACAAGCTCTGGTTAATGCAATGAGTTCTGCAGCTTGGGCTGATTTAAAATGATCAATCTGTTTTGCTTCAATAACAGTATTTGGTAATTGAACAACAGCATAGCCTGTTAATGTCTGTCCTTTCTGATCTTTGAAACATGAGCCATCCACAAAGTAATGTAGTCCATCTGTAAATGGTTCGTCTGTTAAGTCTGGTCGAGGTAATTGTTGTTCCTGTGTGTCTGCCAAACAATCATGCGGTTCACCATCTGTCTCAGTAGGTAGGAGCGTGGCGGGATTCAAGGTGTTGCATCTTTCAATGGTAATATGTGGCTGAGACAATAGCATTGCTGTATAAGCTGTCTGTCTAGCAGGCGATAAGAATGTATCCAAACATGTGGAATAATAGCCAACTGGTTTATTTTTATTACCATGTTGTTGTAGCAAGACTGCACACATGAATCCCTGTTTTGTGTCCACCATGAGAGTGAATGGCTTAGCATAATTGGGCAGAGATAATACTGTGGAACTCACAAGTTCTTGTTTAAGAGCTGTAAACTGTTCTTCAGCTTCTTTATTCCACTGTATTTTGTCAGTCATAGCCATTGGTATAGAGTGTATTAAATCCTGCAATTTCTGCACCTTCTCTGCATAACATGGACTCCAGGCTCTGCAATAATTACAGATACCTAAGAAAGTCATCATTTCCTTTTTTGTTGACGGTTTAGGCGCTTTGAGAATAGCGTGCTTTCGATCGTCTTGTATTCGTTTCCCCTCAGCTGATAGGACGTGGCCTAAATAAGTCACTTGTGGTTGCACAAACTGCAACTTTTGCTTTTTAATTTTACTTCCTGTTTCTGCCAAATGTTGCAAAAGCATCATAGTACATTTTGTACAGCTGTCTTTTGTCTTTCCTGCCACCAAAATGTCATCTACATACACCAAGATTTGTGAATCTTCTGGTGGAGTAAATGAAGATAAGCAACAATTTATTGCTTGTGTAAAAATGGTCGGACTGTCAGCAAAACCTTGAGGGAGTCTTGTATATGTATATCTTTTCCCTTTGAATGTAAAAGCAAACCAAAATTGAGAGTCTGGATGAACAGGTACTGAGAAAAATGCATTACTGATGTCTATGACAGAGAAGTACATATTTCCAGGACTTAATCTATTTAGCAGCGTATGTGGGTCTGGTACCAGAGGGGCACTAGTTTCCACTGCAGCATTTACTGCACGTAGGTCTTGTACCATTCGCCAATTCTGATTGTCTGCTTTCTTCACAGGATATACTGGAGTGTTACAGGATGCATCTAAACATTCCCTGATGACTCCTGCTTCCAATAATTCTGCAATAACCGGTTCAATTCCTTTTTCTGCTTCAGGTTTTAATGGATATTGTTTGATCTGTGGTCTCCAATCAGATCGTGCCTTAATTTTGACTGGCGGAATATTTTTCAACAGTCCTACATCTGTGGGTGTATTCACCCAGAGATGAGGAGGCAGTTTGGCCAATAAAGTCTCATCTTCCTGTGTCAACAACACAGATGTTGTTAAATTTCAATCATCCAGATCTACTTCATGTATCACCGGTGTCGTCCAAGCACTTACAAACATGTATTTCCGATACAAGCCTGTGGATGGACTGAAATCCCACACCGACACTGCATCTGCTTCGTGCCAATCAGTCGCTTCCTCAGCTATTTTAGCAATTCCTCCAAGGTCCTTCCAGGACTGAGTGTCTGCCCTTGTCAGTGAAATATGCGGCACAGCCTCAGGTTTTCCTCTGTACCATTTGTCTGCACTTTGGGTCAGCACTACACTACACACAGAGGTGGTTTTTCTGTCTGTGTATAGGTGTGCTACTGTCTGTAATTCTGATGGAATTTTCAGAAATCCTGCTCCATACCTTTCATCCTTTTGTGGAGTGAATAGCATAGTTATGTGTAGATCTTTTGGTGACATCATTACTACGTGTTCTCTGTTTTCACAGGTCATCAGACCTTCCTCCAATAATTGTTCAGTTTGTCTCAACTCCGACAGATCCAAAGAGTACTGCCAGGCCTGGGCCAAATTTGTATATACAGTAGCAGGCTGTCTCACAGCTCTCATACCACCTACTGTTGGTGTGACTCCTATAGATAAGGCAGTCATCAAATCTCGTCCCAGTAAATTTACTGGACAATGGGGCGAATAAACCACAGAGACACAAGCAGTTTGGTTCGTTTCAGGATCTTCAAAATTGACAAACTTCAATATTTTCTCTGAATTCACGTGTCCATTTGCAGATTTTACCCAAACGACTTCTTTTGCAAATTTAGTTCCGGGAGGTGTGTCTGTTATCACTGTCCTACATGCTCCTGTGTCACAGAGAAAATCCATGTCCTGTCCATTTACCTTTAGAGTCACCACAGGTCTTTCTTTCAGGAGTGGTAATGACCATGCTCCATGAATATCCACTGTGATTGTTATCTGTTTTTCTGGTAACTCATTTTATTTGCTGCTGCTGCTGTAAGTTTTAACACCAAACCTTCACAATCTGGCATAACCAATTTACCTGAAAAGCCATATTTCTTTTTCCATTTAGTTATGTACTTCAGATTTTCCGGATTGCGTTTGTGCATGTATTTTTCGTCACCCTGAAATAGGGGCTTATTTTCTGTGCATGCGTTTCCCATGTTGGTCACCTATTCCCCTTCACTCTGCAAAGTTCAGGTCAAGCTTCTACCCCGTGGGGCGGACCTTCCTTGGAATCCCCCTCTTTGCAGACTCGTCAGGAATATGTGAGTGTGGTGCGTATGGTCTTAAAATGACCTACTTTGCAGACGACAGCTTCACTTTTATCCCCTGATAAAATGGGATATCAAGCTGTCTGTGCTTCAGTCACTCAGTCTCATTCTTTTTTTATTACTAAGGAATACTCAGTCAAACAATACCACACATACAGTCCGACACACACACACACACACACACACACACACACACACACACACACACACACACACACACACACACACACACACACACACACACACACACACACTCCCACAACCGCTCCAACTCTCACACATATACAAAATAAATTACAGATTTCATCAATGATTGCAATTACAGACAAGCCCTCATCTAAAAAAAAAACATAATAATAATAATAAATCATTTTATATCAAGACATAAATAACACAACAAAATCCTTACAACAAAACAACAAAAACAGAATTTTCTCTCATTCATACCACAAACACACTTAATTTCACTTTTGAAATAATCAATTAATTCGAGTCTCTCTAACTGCTTCTCCTGAAATTTATTCTTACTCCTCCTGTATTTCTCAGCCGGATGGGGACTCGAACCCCTCCGCCAAATGTGCCGGCAGGACCGGAGACTCTAACTCCCTCCCCCGCACTTTATTCCGGATGGGGACTCGAACCCCTCCTCAACATATTTTCCTCACAGGCAGGCAGTTATTACTTACGTTAATTTGTTGCGCCCCTCATTTGGTTTGGTGGCGTCGTCAATCTACTGCGGCGAGTGGAGGTGGACGTCTATAGTCACCGGCCCGACGGAGAATTCACTCCTCAGGACTTTCCTTCGATCCCTCTAGTGGAATCGGACGTGCACGGTCTGCGGCGTGTCTTCCTCCGTTCGCTCGAGAAGATCTGTCGACGCCCCACGTTGGGCGCCAAGAAAAAACTGTTGGGTTTGCACCCTGTTTTTAAAGAAATGAGAGACACAAACACTGAAAAGAAACCAGTCAGAGAGAGACAAATATATATATATGTTTTGCTCTGCGCAGACGAGGAGAACAATGAAGCAGCTTGTAAGTGCTCAGCTACAAAGCTCTCCTAAAATCTCCTCCTCTGGCCCAGCCTTTTATTTAGTTCAACATGAGAAAAAACAAACAAGGACAGTCGGGAGAGGTTACACATGAGTCATGTCTGCATGAGGGTGGTAGCAAAGATAGGTAACGGCTGAAACCTTCCATTCCTGCAACATGAGCCTTGTGGCTTGTCAAAGCAGGATAAGGCAAAATGAAAAATAGTTTGCTCAATCATGAAGAATGCAGACAAGTCTTTCTTTCTAAAACCTCCTCTTCTCACAAAGAGGAAAAATAATATAAGCATAAACTATAAGAAAATAAATAATAATAATATAAGCATAAACTAAAGAAAATAAATAATAATAATATAAGCATAAACTAAAGAAAATAAATGATAATAAGAGCATGAACTATATAAAATCCTTGACAGACCACTGTTCCATTTTATTTGATTTGATTTTAAGTGATGGTGATGTTCTGAATGTACCTGTCCCTGTGCACTTGTGTCGCTCTCTTAAGCCTGAAACAGCGGCTTCTCCTCGGTCTTTGTTGTTGAGAGGGAGAAAGTACATGCCAGTGGAAATACGGAGAAACTAATGGAAGACTTTCTTTTTACCTGCAGCAACATTCTCAATGCCGTAGCCCCACTTAAAGCCATGCACCCTAAAAAGAAATGGGTGCTGTGGCTGAATGACAGCACGCATGAGTCCAGGCGCGTGTGTTGAAGAGCTGAGTGCAGGTGGGACAAAGATGGACTGCAAGTCTCTTACGATATTTTAAAGGAGACCTGGCTCACATATCAGAACATGGTGAAAGATGAAAAGATTAAATTTCTTTCTGAGGTGGTCTCTAATAATGTTAATAATCCACGTGTTCTTTTTAAAACCATTGAGACAGTGCTTAACCCCCCTCAGCCCACAGGGTTAGAATCAACACCTGTCACATGTAATGCATTTTTGCACTTTTTTACTGAGAAAGTGGAAAGAATTAGAGCTAATATTCAGACGTCCTCATGTAGCCCTTTTCCAGACATGCTATGCTCCTCTGTTATTTCTCATTTTGAGCCAGTGTCTCTTGCATGTCTGTCTAAAGTGTCTATGAACTTAAGCCTGTTTCGAGTCCACTTGACCCTTTGACCCTGTTCCTCCTCGACTGTTTAAAGACGTCTGGACAACTATTGGCCCTAATATCCTTGACATTATAAATAGCAGTCTGCTGTCTGGTGTTAGGGGTGGTGGCCAAGTGGTTAATGCGCTTGGTTTCAGTTCAGAAGGTTCCGGGTTCAAATCCCACCCCTGCCACATTTCTCCATGTAATGTGGAGTTGCGTCAGGAAGGGCATCCGGCGTAAAACTTGTGCCAATTCAACATGCAGATCCACCTTGGATTTTCTGTGGCGACCCCAAGTGCAAACAAGGGAGCAGCCGAAGGGACTTACTTTTTTCTGGTGTTGTTCCTTTGTTTTATAAGAGGCTGTTATTGAGCCCCTTCTGAAAAAACCTAGCCTTGATTCTGTCTGTAATTTTAGGCCAATTTCTAATCTGCCTTTTTTGGCTAAATTTTTACAGAAATGTGTTTTTATGCAGCTGCAGTTTTTTTCTAGAAGCGCATGGCACTTTTGTATTTTTCAGTCAGGTTATAAAGCCCTTCATAGTACAGAGTCGGCACTTTTAAAGGTTTTTAATGATTTGTTTTTAGTGACTGATTCTGGTGATTCTGCCATTTTAGTCCTTTTAGACTTGTCAGCTGCATTTGACACAGTCGACCACACAACTAAGTCGTTTGGAAAACTGTGTGGGGGTTAGGGGGAGCGCCCTGGAGAGGTTCAGGTCTTATCTCAGTGGGAGGAGCTGCTCTGTCAAATTGGGGGATTTCATCCCTTCTTCTGCGTCTCTAAATTATGGAGTACCACAGGGGTCAATCCTAGCACCTGTTCTTTTTGCCCTCTACCTCCTCCCACTGAGTCAAATCTTTAAAAATCATGGCTTACAGTATCATTTTTATGCAGATGACTGCCAGATTTACCTGCCATTCAAAAAACTTGCTTCTGCCCCTTTGGCGCCTCTCTTGAATTGCTTGAGTGATGTCAAGGCTTGGTTCGCCCACAACTTTTTAAGTCTAAATAAGGGTAAAACAGAGGTCATTTTATTTGGAAATATTGACCCACTCTTGGACTTGGGCCCTCTTAAACAGCACGTGAAACAGTCTGTCACCAACCTTGGCGTCATTATTGACAAAGATTTTCAATTTGTCAGGCAGGTAAATGCGGTTGTCAAATCTGGATTTTATCATTTGCGTCTTTTATCTAAAGTTAAACCTTTTTTTATCTTTTAATGCTTTCAAACAAGTCATGCACGCTTTTGTCTCCTCTCGTTTAGACTACTGTAATGCACTTTTTATCGGCATCAGCCAAAATGCACTTTCTCACTTACAGTTGGTCCAAAATTCTGCTGCGCGTCTCTTAACTGGTAGCAGAAAGCGAGAGCGCATCACTCCAGTTTTGGCGTCTCTGCACTGGCTTCCAGTTTGTTTTAGAGTTGACTTTAAGATTTTCTTGTTTCTTTTTAAAGCTTTGAATGGACTGGCCCCAACGTACACTGCGGACCTCATCCAAATTTATCAGCCTCCCCGTGCTTTGTGGTCCGAGGGCCAGCTCCAGCTTGTGGTGCCTGTGACGAGACTTAAAACCAGGGGAGACAGGACCTTTTCTGTGGTGGGCCCTCAGCTGTGGAATGATTTGCCCCTTAACATTCAAACAGCCCCCACTGTAGAGTGTTTTAAGTCTCATCTAAAGACCCATTTTTATGCTTTGGCTTTTAACACCGCGTGAGTGTGTTGTCCTCTGTGTTTTTTGTTTTTTTTTGTACAACACTTTGGAAACTATGTTTGTGAAATGTGCTATATAAATAAAGGGTATGGTATGGTATGGTATGGTTGAAGTCATGTGTAGCTGCAAATATCTGTGTTTTGCTTTTCTAAGCCAAGATTTTCCTGGAGTGTTTGGAAATCTTTCAGTTTTCCTTTTTCTGTTCTGGAGTAGAATGTTGTAATACCTTTAGTAATCCAGGTCTTAAATCTATCAAACATTTGGTTGGTTTCAAATCTGGATCACAGACACACCATTTAAGTACTTTTAGTTGTTCTCCCACTGAGTTCTAAGTATTAACTTAATTTGTGATATTGTCAAGAAATATAATAGATTTTCGTGATGAGATCACAAATTTGGGGTAGACATGGGGAATGAAGGGAAATTTGGTGTTACAGGGTTAAAATTAACAAACAACAGGTGACTGTATCACAAAAAATGTAACACATTTTGTGACATATCATGAAAAAAAAAAAAAAAACGTGGAAAAAGGTGACTCTTACCTTTACAGTTTCACTGTCTCTCTCTCTCTCTTTCTCTCTCTCTCTCTGGTTTGAAGGTCCTGCAGTTCCTCCTCCAGCTGCTTATTCCTCTCCTGCAGGTCCATCAGCTGCTGCTCCTTCTCTTCAAGTGCAGACTGAAGCCTCTGGACCTCCAGGACCTCAGCCAGATGTTGGTCCTGAATCTGGACCAGCATTTATATACACTCAACAAAAATATAAATGCAACACTTTTGGTTTTGCTCCCATTTTGTATGAGATGAACTCAAAGATCTAAAACTTTTTCCACATACACAATATCACCATTTCCCTCAAATATTGTTCACAAACCAGTCTAAATCTGTGATAGTGAGCACTTCTCCTTTGCTGAGATAATCCATCCCACCTCACAGGTGTGCCATATCAAGATGCTGATTAGACACCATGATTAGTGCACAGGTGTGCCTTAGACTGTCCAT
Organism: Thalassophryne amazonica; assembly: GCF_902500255.1. NCBI lineage: Eukaryota > Metazoa > Chordata > Actinopteri > Batrachoidiformes > Batrachoididae > Thalassophryne > Thalassophryne amazonica. Next base: position 68,451,109 of record NC_047119.1, read on the forward strand.
ATATATATATACACACACACACACACACTGGATCTGGGAGAACAACTAAAAGTACTTAAATGGTGTGTCTGTGATCCAGATTTGAAACCAAACCAAATGGTTGATAGATTTAAGACCTGGATTACTAAAGGTATTACAACATTCCACCCCAGAACAGAAAAAGGGAAACTGAAAGATTTCCAAACACTCCAGGAAAGTCCTGGCTAAGACAAGCAAAACACAGATATTTGTTTTCTGTGTTGAAATCAGTTTGAGCATTTATTCCATATCCTTGATATCAAACATCAGTTTCCTTCACTAGTTTGATCTTTGAACATTTGGACTCACTAGTTTAGCATTTTGTTGTACTTGCTAACTAACAGTTCTTCCTCTTCATATTTGACAAACTAGTTCAAACACAAACCTTCTTAGTGACACCAGGTGCTGCACTCGTAGCACCAAAGTACCAACTAATTTTTGATGCACTCGGGCCAAACTATTAACACTCAAAGTCTCACTAACTAGTAAATCACAGAGGGGTCAAATGAATAATCAGTCAGAGATTTGGGATAATGAAGATTTGACATTCTGAAGTTCACACACCTGCATTTGGCAAACGTCCTCAATCTTTGGACGTATGCTGCTGGTTTTGTTCATAAATTCATAAATTTGCAGCTTGAGGGAGACATTTTCACTCTTCAGATCTGCGAGTTCCTGCAAATTAAACAGAATCATTTTACTGAACACAAACACACATAAACCAACATTAATGTTCAAAAGTTTGAGCCAAAATCTTAATTATTAATGGGTGAAAGAATAACAGAAGTTCAACATTTTATCCTCATGATTCCCCTTAAAAATTCACAAAACCTGTTTGATTCTAGTCCAGTTTGTGTAACTGCATAAACTTGTGCTGACAAGGTCAGAAATTTAATCAACTAATGTTAACAGCATGAAAATACAACTAAATAAAAAGAAGCAAAACTGCTGAAATATTCCTAAATGAAATGATTCACTTACTTTGTGATACATCTTGTTGCTGATCTGCTGCATCACCGGAGCAGAATCCAACCAGACAACTGCAGAAAATAAAGAAAAAGATAAAATAGTTTTTATTATTTCATTCACAACACGTAAAAAGTCACAGGTGAATTTGAATAATCTCTGAATTTTGCAGTCAGAACAACATTTTTTGTTGTTAATGACTGAATGCGAGCAGATTTCACTGGAACAGGATCCTGTGCTTAATTTGTCTGTGATCAGGACTGAAAAATGTATTACAAAGTGGGTTGTGATTTATAACTTGCAGTTAAAGACTTATTTTGTGTGTAAACATGGGATCAAAGTGTAGTTATGTGTGTAGTCTGACATTTTACACTGTTCAGGGAAGGTTCATTGAAAAAGAAAGTTTCATTGCAGATGCAGAAGTTTATTACAAAACGGGTTTAGCACACGTACAAAAATCTATTACAAAGTGGGTTGTGATTTATAACTTGCCGTTAAAGACTTATTTTGTGTGTAAACATGGGATCAAAGTGTAGTTATGTGTGTAGTCTGACATTTTACACTGTTCAGGGAAGCTTCATTGAAAAAGAAAGTTTCATTGCAGATGCAGAAGTTTATTACAAAACGGGTTTAGCACACGTACAAAAATCTATTACAAAGTGGGTTGTGATTTATAACTTGCAGTTAAAGACTTATTTTGTGTGTAAACATGGGATCAAAGTGTAGTTATGTGTGTAGTCTGACATTTTACACTGTTCAGGGAAGCTTCATTGAAAAAGAAAGTTTCATTGCAGATGCAGAAGTTTATTACAAAACGGGTTTAGCACACGTACAAAAATCTATTACAAAGTGGGTTGTGATTTATAACTTGCCGTTAAAGACTTATTTTGTGTGTAAACATGGGATCAAAGTGTAGTTATGTGTGTAGTCTGACATTTTACACTGTTCAGGGAAGGTTCATTGAAAAAGAAAGTTTCATTGCAGATGTAGAAGTTAATTACAAAACGGGTTTAGCACACGTACAAAAATCTATTACAAAGTGGGTTGTGATTTATAACTTGCAGTTAAAGACTTATTTTGTGTGTAAACATGGGATCAAAGTGTAGTTATGTGTGTAGTCTGACATTTTACACTGTTCAGGGAAGCTTCATTGAAAAAGAAAGTTTCATTGCAGATGCAGAAGTTAATTACAAAACGGGTTTAGCACACGTACAAAAATCTATTACAAAGTGGGTTGTGATTTATAACTTGCCGTTAAAGACTTATTTTGTGTGTAAACATGGGATCAAAGTGTAGTTATGTGTGTAGTCTGACATTTTACACTGTTCAGGGAAGGTTCATTGAAAAAGAAAGTTTCATTGCAGATGTAGAAGTTAATTACAAAACGGGTTTAGCACACGTACAAAAATCTATTACAAAGTGGGTTGTGATTTATAACTTGCCGTTAAAGACTTATTTTGTGTGTAAACATGGGATCAATGTGTAGTAATGTGTGTAGTCTGACATTATACACTGTTCAGGGAAGCTTCATCGCAGATATAAAAGTTTATTACAAAACGGGTTTAGCGTGCTTACAAAAATGTATTACATAGTGGGTTGTAATTTATAACTTGCAATTTAAGACAAATTCAGTTTCAAAACCTCTTCATTTTGTTAAATTAACTTATTTTACACCAAGACCCTGCCTTCTGTGCACAAATTACTGTTTTAGGGAAGTTTGAAAATTTTATTACAAAACACGTTTTTAATATCAAATGTCGCGGACATGAATGCGTGAAGCTCGTCAGTGTGTCATTTAGGTCCTTCAGACATTATTTTGAGTAAATGCTTCAGGGGAGCATTGGCATGGCAAAAACCTTTCAGCTTTTCCAGACCCCCTGCCTTTTAAAGCATGTTTTCTTTACTTGCCTCTCACATGCCTGGAAAAGCTCCTCGCCATCGAACCATCTAAATATATATATATATATATATATATATATATATATATATATATATATATATATATATATATATATATACGAGGTGTATTAGATAATAAACCAACCCTTTTATTTTTTTTTAACTATATGGATTTGAATGACGTGTGATTACACCAATCATGCTTGAACCCTCGTGCGCATGTGTCAGTTTTTTCACGCGTGTCGGTGACATCATTTCCCTGTGGGCAGGCCTTGAGTGAGATGTGGTCCCGCCCTCTCGGCTGAATTCCTTTGTTTCACATGCTGCTCGAGATGGCGCGTGTTGCTTTATCAACATTTTTTCTGGACCTGTGAGGAATATCCGAGTGGACGCTATTCGAGAAATTAAGCTGGTTTTCGGTGAAAAATTTAACGGCTGATGAGAGATTATGGGGTGTTTCTGTCGGTGTAAGGACTTCCCACGGAGCGGGACGTCGTGCAGTGCTTCCAGGCGCCGTCGTCGGCCTGTTTCGAGCTGAAAACATCCTAATTTAAGGCTTAATTCACCCAGGACGTCGTGAGAGAACAGAGAAGATTTAGAAGAGGCCGGCATGAGGACTTTATGCAGACATTCCACTGTTTAAGGACATTGTTATGTTTCGGACGCGGTCGGAGCACCGACCCAGCGTTTGAAAGGACCCAGCATAAAATAAGCAGAGCACGGTTCAAAAGGTAACAGAATTTAATAAACATAACAGTGGGTGAAGTGCTAAACAACTAAAAAGTCCACGGTCTGGTGAGGTGGAAACACGGCGCGCTCTCAACAGCGCAAACGGTCCGGAGCCACAGCAGTTCGGACCCAGGGACCCCGCCGACACCCCCCAGGTGGCCGCGACAAACCAAGTCTGTGAAGAAAGAAAACATGAGGTGAGTCCAACTCCACACAGAGAGACACAACTCAAAGGTGCACGCAATCAGCAAACACTTCCTGGCTTAAATCTATACATCAGCTTCTCACTCTGCAGGCACGGAACAACTCAGTTCAAATCTCCACTGCAGCAGAAGTTGATTAGACAATTAGCATAACGTGACAGCTCAATACAACAAGGTGTGAGGGACACCAAATCCACTGTCATTACTTCATAAAAGTCACCAAAACCAAATTACCTCAGGAAGTGTGCTGAAGAGCGTGAGACCTCACCCAATCCTCCTTCACAGACTGTGGCGTCAAACCTGGAGCGGTCTCTGCGTCCGTGATGGTGAGATTGTTCTCCTGACGTCGATCTCACACGTCTGCTCACAAGGTCGAGTCTCTGGCAATCACACACTGCATTCAAGGTTTAAATGCAGCAATCTCTGATCAAGACAGAATACACCACAGCTGTGAGTCCTGATGACCTGCACATGAAAACAAGCCTCAGGTGTTCAGGGTGAGGTCCTAATGCTCAGCCACTCAGTCCTGAATGCATACCACCTGGTGGGAGAAACAGAAAACAAAAACTAAGCCAGCCAAACACCCCAGCCCACAACAGACATTTTTTAATGAAAGACATGCGCACAAATTCACCGAGTCGTTTCCGTGACGACTCGGCAAATCTGTGTGCGCCGCGACAGGAAAAACACCTCCATGTTGAAAACCATTTGTAAAATTCAGGCGGCTTTTGATGGCTTTCAACAAGTGAGTAACTGAGAAATTGTTTAACAGCTTGGGCATGTTCCAACTTGCCCGTTAAGGTTTCCAACGGAGGTGTTTTTCCTGTTGCGACCCCCCGTGGTCGGGTCCGGCCCGACATGCGACTCTGCCCGCACGTTCTTTCATTACAAAATGTCCGTTAACAATAGAATGTCCGAATAAACTCCTCATGCCGACTTCTTCTGAAAGTTCTCTGTTCTCTGACGACTTACTGGGTGAACAGAGCCTGAAATGTGGAAGTTTGCAACTTGAAACGACGAGACGCTGCCGCCTCGAAGCGCAGATCGCCGTCAGGCCGTGGGCCGTCCTTATGGCGACACTACCAGACCAAAATTTTTACCGAAAACCAGCTGAATTTATCGAATGGTGTCCACTCAGTTGTGCCTTACAGTTTTGAAAAAATTTTGATCAAACAAAGCAGCAATCTCTGAGCCATTCCTAAACAATGAAAAAATCGACGAGAGGGTGGGCGACTCCTCACTCAAAGACTGCCCACAGGCGAATGATGTAACCGACAGGCGTGAAAAAACTCTCGCATGCCCACAAGGGTTCAAGCATGTCTGATGTAATCACACGTGATTCAAATCCATATGGTTTTTGAAAAAAATAATAAGGTCGGATACTTTTCTAATAGACCTCGTATATATATACACACACACACACACACACACACACACACACACACATATATATATATATATACAGAACTCTGCAGCAAGAATTCTGACACAAGCTAACAGAAGGACTCATATTTCCCCAATTTTAAAGGAGCTTCATTGGCTGCCAGTGTCCTTCAGGATCAATTTTAAAATTTTGGTTTTAACTTTTAGAGCTCTACATGGCCAGGTGCCTCCCTATATCTGTGACCTCATCCAGCCTTATGCCCCTGCCAGGGCTTTGAGGTCTGTGGACCAAAATCTGTTGATGGTTCCTCGCACCCATTTTGCAACCAGAGGAGAGCGATCCTTCCAGGCTGTTGGTCCCAGGCTTTGGAACGGTCTCCCGCTCTCTCTGCGCTCACTGGACTCTGTCGATACTTTTAAAAGCCAACTTAAGACTTTCTTTTTTACTCAAGCTTTTGCTTAGCTTTTAGGCTGCTCTGTGATCCTATGTTATGTTTTATCAATCAATCAATCAATCAATCAATTTTTTTGTATAGCGCCAAATCACAACAAACAGTTGCCCCAAGGCGCTTTATATTGTAAGGCAAAGCCATACAATAATTATGTAAAACCCCAACGGTCAAAACGACCCCCTGTGAGCAAGCACTTGGCTACAGTGGGAAGGAAAAACTCCCTTTTAACAGGAAGAAACCTCCAGCAGAACCAGGCTCAGGGAGGGGCAGTCTTCTGCTGGGACTGGTTGGGGCTGAGGGAGAGAACCAGGAAAAAGACATGCTGTGGAGGGGAGCAGAGATCGATCACTAATGATTAAATGCAGAGTGGTACATACAGAGCAAAAAGAGAAAGAAACAGTGCATCATGGGAACCCCCCAGCAGTCTACGTCTATAGCAGCATAACTAAGGGATGGTTCAGGGTCACCTGATCCAGCCCTAACTATAAGCTTTAGCAAAAAGGAAAGTTTTAAGCCTAATCTTAAAAGTAGAGAGGGTGTCTGTCTCCCTGATCTGAATTGGGAGCTGGTTCCACAGGAGAGGAGCCTGAAAGCTGAAGGCTCTGCCTCCCATTCTACTCTTACAAACCCTAGGAACTACAAGTAAGCCTGCAGTCTGAGAGCGAAGCGCTCTATTGGGGTGATATGGTACTACGAGGTCCCTAAGATAAGATGGGACCTGATTATTCAAAACCTTATAAGTAAGAAGAAGAATTTTAAATTCTATTCTAGAATTAACAGGAAGCCAATGAAGAGAGGCCAATATGGGTGAGATATGCTCTCTCCTTCTAGTCCCCGTCAGTACTCTAGCTGCAGCATTTTGAATTAACTGAAGGCTTTTTAGGGAACTTTTAGGACAACCTGATAATAATGAATTACAATAGTCCAGCCTAGAGGAAATAAATGCATGAATTAGTTTTTCAGCATCACTCTGAGACAAGACCTTTCTGATTTTAGAGATATTGCGTAAATGCAAAAAAGCAGTCCTACATATTTGTTTAATATGCGCTTTGAATGACATATCCTGATCAAAAATGACTCCAAGATTTCTCACAGTATTACTAGAGGTCAGGGTAATGCCATCCAGAGTAAGGATCTGGTTAGACACCATGTTTCTAAGATTTGTGGGGCCAAGTACAATAACTTCAGTTTTATCTGAGTTTAAAAGCAGGAAATTAGAGGTCATCCATGTCTTTATGTCTGTAAGACAATCCTGCAGTTTAGCTAATTGGTGTGTGTCCTCTGGCTTCATGGATAGATAAAGCTGGGTATCATCTGCGTAACAATGAAAATTTAAGCAATACCGTCTAATAATACTGCCTAGGGGAAGCATGTATAAAGTGAATAAAATTGGTCCTAGCACAGAACCTTGTGGAACTCCATAATTAACTTTAGTCTGTAAAGAAGATTCCCCATTTACATGAACAAATTGTAATCTATTAGATAAATATGATTCAAACCACCGCAGCGCAGTGCCTTTAATACCTATGGCATGCTCTAATCTCTGTAATAAAATTTTATGGTCAACAGTATCAAAAGCAGCACTGAGGTCTAACAGAACAAGCACAGAGATGAGTCCACTGTCCGAAGCCATAAGAAGATCATTTGTAACCTTCACTAATGCTGTTTCTGTACTATGATGAATTCTAAACCCTGACTGAAACTCTTCAAATAGACCATTCCTCTGCAGATGATCAGTTAGCTGTTTTACAACTACCCTTTCAAGAATTTTTGAGAGAAAAGGAAGGTTGGAGATTGGCCTATAATTAGCTAAGATAGCTGGGTCAAGTGATGGCTTTTTAAGTAATGGTTTAATTACTGCCACCTTAAAAGCCTGTGGTACATAGCCAACTAACAAAGATAGATTGATCATATTTAAGATCAAAGCATTAAATAATGGTAGGGCTTCCTTGAGCAGCCTGGTAGGAATGGGGTCTAATAGACATGTTGATGGTTTTATGTTTTTATGTCTCGGCCATTGTCTGATGTTTTGTGTGGTGTACTCTGCTTTTATGTTGTGAAGCACCTTGTGGCTCTTGTCTGTGAAAGGTGCTATATAAATAAAATTTACTTACTTATATATATATATATATATATATATATATATATATATATATATATATATATATATATATATATATATATATATATATATATATATATATATATATATATATATACAAGAAGTACAAAAAAATATAGTATTTCTAAAATGATCTTCCTCAAACTGAAACTGAAAGCATATCTCTAACACTTGATAAAACCTTTAAATAATAATCAGTTTTATTTCCAGTTTCCTTTACACAAGTCAGGGGATAGAAACATGAACATTTAAGTCACTGAATATGTCTTGGACTTTATTTACATCAATTATGAAGAAATGTGGCCAAGTGGTTAATGCGCTTGGTTTCAGTGCAGAAGGTTCCGGGTTCAAATCCCACCCCTGCCACATTTCTCCATGTAATGTGGAGTTGCGTCAGGAAGGGCATCTGATGTAAAACCTGTGCTAATTCAACATGCAGATCAGCCTTGCATTTGCTGTCGCGACCCCGAGCGCAAACAAGGGAGCAGCTGAAGGGACTTACTATGAAGAAATACAAAAGTTTCTTTCACCAAAACATCAAATCTAGGCTTTCATCTCAAATGTACTTTCTGCCAAATTGTAGTTAAACTTTCAGGTCTTCTTTTTAAGAAAATCCTCCTCTACACCACTTCATCAGGAAGCTGGATTTTATATTTTTAATTAATTTATATCAAGTTGTTGAGATTTGCTTTCAGTTTGAGTTATGGAAGATAATTTTACAAAAAAAAAATGTACTTGAAATGGAATAAAAATACCAAGTGTTTCAATACTTTTGAGGGCAATTGCGAAACACTGAGGAACAGCATCTTACATCTCATATTAGTGCAGCAGATAAGAGAATATTTAGAGTGGACTCCTGCAAATGGTGATACAAGCATCAAATTTAACACAAATAATCCATAGACCTGAACTCTTTTTTTTTTTTAAATGATTGGCCGCTTGAATTTTCAACAGGCAGCCAGGTAGGGGTCTATTGAAGAATTACACAAGGGTCAAAAGTTAAAGTTGCTCCATTAATTTTGCTCCAGCTGTATTTGTGCTGAATTTGATACTTGTATCACCATTTGAAGGATTGTTTCAGTTATCTGCTGCACTAATAAGCCAACAGAGCATGAACCACCTGCTGTCTGTTAGCTTAAACGTGTATATAAGGCAACCTGAATTAAAGGAGAAATGCTGCTTTTAACAACCTGGACCTCATTTCTGACATAAAATACAGTTGTTTACACACCAATACAAGTTTGGTGTGATAACAAGTCCATAGTTCAAAAGACGTGTTAAGTTCAACTCTGAAACACATTTTTATTCTTCTACTAAGGTGGATTAGAACTTTTTGTGGTACACAGCACCAACTACTGGACAGGAGGAACCGAGCAGTCAATGTGACTCACTGATTGTAAAATGCAGGTCTTTCAACCAGACGTGTGGTGCTGTGACATGTCAGTCATCTGTGTCCAATCAGATTTCAGGGGAGTCCAGTGAAACTGCGGCCTCTGCTCTAGCTCCACCCATGCCAGGAAGTGTTCAACATTGGACATTTCCTGTTTCACTGTGACTGAGAATTCGGTACTTCCTGTTTGAGTGTGAGCTTGCAATTAGTGTCCTCAGTTCCCAAACACTTATTGAGTGTTGTTAGAAGGAAAGGTGATGTAACACAGTGGTAAATGTACCACTGTCCCAGCTTTTTTGAAACATGTTGCAGGCATCCATTTCAAAATTAGCAGATATTTGCACAAAAACAATAAAGTTTATCAGTTTGAACATTAAATATCTTGTTTTCGTGGTGTATTCAATTCAATATAGGTTGAAGAGGATTTGCAAATCATTGTATTCACTTTTTATTTACATTTTACACAATGTCCCAACTTCACTGGAATTGGGTTTGTACAATATTTGGCTTCAGTATTGAGATAAAATAACTTGGCCATATTGTGCAGCCCTACTGTCAACTAGAGTCCCTTTATTCAGAGAGCAGTGACATGACGAGCTGAAAAAGACCCAGTCATGTGACTCGTGGTGCCATCTTGGGGTCAAAATAGTGTTCGCTGTTCAGCTGTCTGCATGTAAATCCAGCTAATTTGTTCATTTATTTGTTGAAAATGTGGGGTTGTTGTGCATTTGGATGCACAGACAGACACATCAAGGGGTTCAAGATGTATAGATTCCATTCAGATCTGAACAGAAGCAAAATTTGGGAAAATAAAGTCAACAGTGTGGGATGGAAGCGACTTCATCATCAAAGTTTTGAGAGGTAAATTTAGTGTGCAGTCCCATGTACAGTAAAACTTGTCTAAACTGACATTGTATTAACCAGATGTTTTTGTATGGTTTTCCATGTAATAAACACTGTATATATAACAGATTTTGTATAACGGATTTTCGTTCTCATCGGATAAAATGTCCTGTCCGATCACAACAGATTTCCATTAAAATCCCCTCACATGAACCGGACAGAGCAGTCTGGACGTGCACAGTAACAGAGGAACAAAATTAAAGTTCAGCGCTGACATTCACTAATTCGAGTAAAGTGGGTTAGGGTTAGGGTTAAAAGCCCGACCTTTTTTTTTTTCAAACCTTGCTTAGACATGGACCTGCAGTCTGGATGTGTACCTGTTAAATCAGACACCACAAAAGACTGTGATTTGACACTTTTCTGCTTTCACTTTTTCCGTTCACATGCTGATTACAAATAGATCAGAAATGTATGCAAATTTACAACACTGAGTTGGTAAAAGAGTAAATTGTACGCCTTACCTCTGAATTGGAGGTGATAACTGTAGAAAGAAGAGCTTGCTGAGGGACAAATTAATCCAGAATAATGCATAATCCAGCGACGGAGCACTTTAAAACTGTCACTTACGTTGGCGTCATGACACAGAGTTAACAGAGCTGCAGAAGCATAACTCAGGCTTTAATTCAATTAAATAAATCATTTGATATTCAAATTTAAATAAATCAATTTGATATCTTAAATATTTTTATATTTATTTTGATAGTACCTGTACCTGAATTTGTTGCTGTATGTGGTTAACTGATTAAAAAAAATTTAAAAACATAAAAGGTTGGTTTAGTAGTTCAGCACAATTGGCCAAAAATAACGCCATGTTCTCAGTTGGCGCTACTCTCTGAATTAAGGGATTCTATTGTCAGCTAGCTTTTAGCTATGCTAATGCTCCCCAGAAATATTTACTGAAAAAAATTCTGAAGACATAAATGACATGGTGAGGACTTTCCAGGCATGTGAGAGGCAAATAAAAAATGCTTAGGGCCCCTTCACACATCGTGCGAAGTTTGGTCGACGTGCGCACAAAAGGCGCATGAAGCAGGAATCATGTGAAAAATGTATAAAATCGTCCTGCTTCAAACGCGTCGTACACCTGTTGCTACAACTGTTTGCGCACACCAGCGGGTGAAAGACTGCGCACTGTGCAAACCCATCGATCCCTCTTTGTCCAGCTGACACACACGAACATCTAACACCGCTCGTTTGGCACTTAGAAAATGTGTGGCCATGCACACTCTTGGCATGACAACAGTCTGCAGACAATCACTGTCGTGCTGGCAATGAAATTTGTCTAAGTTCCCCACGAGTGTGGTTTTGGTGTTCGTGCTGAGCTGAGAGGAGATGTGTCCACCCACTAGAGGGTGACACGGGAGTAGATTTTCACTCCTGTCCCATCCCAATCCTGAGCCAGAGTAAAAAAAAAAAAAAAAAAAAATCTTGTCCTGTCCCATTCCTGGTAAAATGACTCCCACTCCCATTCAGAATGACTCCTGTACCGCTTCCATTTTTTTCCTTGTTTTAGTTTTTAGGCAATACACTGAATTTGATTTGATCTTCTCCCCATTCTTCTTTTGATTACTTTGTGTTCCGCAGTTTTATTTCAGAAGATATGGCAACACGAACAGTTCATCTGTGGTAATATAAGGATGCACTTATTGCCTAAATCCAAATAAAGAAACTTTACTAAAAAACACAAAACATAAATAATGCACGGCCTGTGGTCTTACAGTTTTTCAAAATGTGGTGTTGGACACGTAATGATCCTGACATTTACTTTGTCTTCTATATCTGTAACTGCAGACTGTATGAAACCAACATGTTTCATGTTTTGTGTGATCAATTTTATTTTTATTTTTTGTTAATATATATCCATTCCTACATTTAAGGCCTGCAGCATTTTCCAAGAAATAAAGGTTGGGACAGGGCAGTTTATTCTAAGTGTAATAATTAATGAATAATTTTTACAGCCAGTTTTCTTGAGAAATATCAGAGGATGAAAACATGAGCAAAGTTCATGTTTTCATCTCTGACATGTCACTTAAAATTCTGGATTGAATATTTCTAAGACTTCATTTATATCAATCATTCAGAAATACAAACAGTCTGGTACTTTATGGTAAATCTGTGTCAGAGAGGCAGTTCTCAAAAACTAAATGTCCATGTTGGAAGGAGACAAGTGAGGGAAGCCACCAAGACACAACTCTGGAAGAACTTTTGAGTTCTGTGGGTTTGAGTGGAGAAACTGGGAATAGTGCAACATTTTTATTTTTATCTTCATTTTACATACAGTCCCAACGTGTTTCTGATTTGTGGTTGTTTTCATTTGCATTTCTGTAATTACAGAACTGCTATCAAGAAAAGTGTTAACATTTTATTGTTTTTTCAATCTTCGTAGAACAAACACGAAAACACTAAACTCTTATGAAAAAGGAAAAATACACAAATGTGTATGAAAAACTGAACAATGCAGATTGATTTGACTCATGATTTTTGAAAATAATAAGAGGTAAGTTACTTGAAACGCAGATCTGCAGCCTAATAACTTTGAAAATAAAAATCATCAGCTTGTATTTTTATTCTGACTAGAGTTTATTTAATCTTTTTTTTCTCCTCCTCAGTCACATTTTGTGCTTGAACACAAAACAACTACATTAAGCCATTTAAAATAAATCTCTTTGGAAAATAACAGTCTGTTAAAGTTCAGAGTTCTAGCTGCTTGATGTGATTTCTGCTTCTGAACGTCACTGCAAAGTTTCTCCACATCAGGTTTTAAAAAAAACACACGTGTCATTTTTATAATGTTCATTCCTATATTCTAATTTTTTAAGGAAATTTGGCCTTTTATTTCATCTCATAATTTCAGTATAACTGTCACCGACACGTGCACACGGTGTGAACAGGACAGACCTTCAGAACAGTCCAAGGAAAAATAAAGGCAGTGCCACATTTTTGTTTGTTTTCTCTTAATGTGTTGCTTCATTCTGTGCTCAGCGTGCGCACTCTCTGTGCACTGACTAAAGCCACTCATACCCCCCCACAGTGAGCCGACTCTCTCTCTCTCACACACACACACACACACACACACACACACACACACACACACACACACACACACACACACACACACACACACACACACACACACACACACACACACGGCTGCAGTGATCGAACACAGTCCTAATTTTAAAAGGCTTTAAGCAAAGCTGGTCGCTGTTCTTTTGGCGTCTTTTTGAAAATTGATCACCTGAATGACGGCAGGACGGCTCGCTGCCTAAAATCTTCATTCCCGCTCCTGTCCACTCCCACTAAGTTTTAATCCTGTACCATCCGAATCACATAATAAATAGCAAAGTTGACTCCCATCCCGTGGGAATCCCACAGGAATCCCGTGACCTGTGGGATTCCCGAAAAAATGTCAGTGTCTACCGCCCACTGAAGCAGCTGCGGAGATCTGTCATTCTGGACATCCCATCTGAACAACATGTACTATGTTTGGACAGCCATAGACTAACAACTGCCCACTGTGACGCACATGTGTCTGTTTGCTGTCATCATGAGGACATGTGGACATAAATAAAAACACATATCGCTGTGGTGATATATGCTGTGAACTGCAGTGTGCGTCCCATTGTCAGGCTGCCATCAGGCTGAAAAGGACCGTCAGATCAGAACACACAACGGGCGATCTGACTTTCACGTCACCCACATGAGCTCTGTTCCATATGACGCAGTGTCGGTTCTGGTGCACCGTCCTCAAGATGGTGTCAGACAGGACACGTGCTCGGGCCGGCTGGACATGCGCCAACAGATGTGGACATTACAAGAGCAAACTGCTTCTCATTCATGTCATTTCATGACTGTATGTCTGTGACCATGAGTCATCTACAGAGGAACAGATGGATCATATTTGTATTTCCCGCTTGATAAGAGGGATTCAGTATAAAATGCTGTGTTTTTATAGTGTATAGTTTTATTTTTTTTTAAATACGTCCATTCCTTTGTTGATTTCAGGAATTTTCGCTGCACCGTTTACAGGCCAGTGACGGTAGCTCAGTGGTAAAGTTCCACATCAGTGGCGTGATGTGGTTCCACAGGTACCAGCTGATTTTTATGTTTTATTTATTCCACATCAGCGCCACGATGTGGTGCACCTCGTACTGTGTTCCTGCTCAAAAGACACCGTCGTGTGCACGAATCCTTGCACCGGGATCATGCACGGCCGCCTGTCGGTACGATGTTTCGTGGTCTGCTAATTTGATCTATTTTGTGCTGTTTTGCTGTTTTGGACCAAACTTCACACTATGTGTGAAGGGGCCTTTAAAGTTGTGGGAGCCCATCAACAAATCAAGGGTGGGATCAAGGATCTCTGAAAAGAACTCTCTGAAAAGAAATGACTGCTGACCAAAACAAAAATGAAAGGTCACATGCTCTGAATATACCTTCTGTCAGCTTGTCTGAGCATGTTTTTTATTTCTTCTCTCACAGAACTGTAACTGTCTGACAAGACACTGGAGATCAGAAAGTGAACAAACAGGAAAGATCAGTGCTGTCTGACGTCAGAGCTCAGAATAAAGTTCCTGTTCAGAGAATGTGAAAGTTGAGAGCTGACACAGAGCTGAAATGGCACAGCAACAAATTGAAGTAGACAGAAAGAAGTTCTGCTGTTCGATCTGTCTGGATCTCCTGAAGGATCCGGTTTCTATTCCATGTGGACACAACTACTGTAGGACCTGTATCCAAAGTTTCTGGGATGAAGAGGATCAGAAGATAGTTCCCAGCTGTCCTCAGTGCAGACAGACCTTCATATTGAGGCTTCATATTGAGGCACTGATAAAGCAGTGGAGGACAGTCAGGAGACCTTCAGTCAGATGATCCGTCTGATTGAGAAGAGAAGCTCTGATGTGAAGCAGCAGATCAGATCCCAGCAGAAAACTGAAGTGAGTCGAGTCAAAGAGCTTCAGGAGAAGCTGGAGCAGGAGATCACTGATCTGAGGAGCAAAGATGCTGATCTGGATCAGCTCTCACACACACAGGATCACATCCAGTTTCTACAAAATTACCCCTCAGTGCCACGTCTCAGTCAGTCTACAGACTCGTCCAGCATCAGAATCCGTCCTCTGAAGCACTTTGAGGATGTGACGGCGGCCGTGTCAAAGGTCAGAGAGGAACTACACAACATTCTGAGTGATGAATGGATGAAAATCTCACAGACCATCAGTGAAGTGGACGTTTTACTGCCACAACCAGAACCAAAAACCAGAACTGAATTCTTAAAATATTCACGTAAAATCACGCTGGATCCAAATTCAGCAAACAAACATCTGATTTTATCTGAAGGAAACAGAAAAGCAACAAAAGTGAATCAGAATCAGTTTTATTCTGATCATCCAGACAGATTCACTGATGAGTTCCAGGTCCTGAGTGCAGAGAGTCTGACTGGACGTTGTTACTGGGAGGTGAAGTGGAGCAGAGTTGGAGTTTGTGTTTCAGTCACATACAAGAACATTAAAAGAACAGGGAGCAGAGAGGAATGTATATTTGGACTCAATGACAAGTCTTGGGCTTTATATTGTTACTTTGATGGTTATTCCTTCCTTCATAACAATATTGAAACTCCAGTTTCTGGTCCTCGGTCGTCCACAGTTGGAGTATATCTGGATCATGGTGCAGGTGTTCTGTCCTTCTACAGCGTCTCTGACACCATGACTCTCCTCCACAGAGTCCAGACCACGTTCACTCAGCCACTGCATGATGGATTTTGTTTTTTTACTTTGGATCTTCTGCTAAGATCTGTGAGCTCAAATAAACTGAGGTCATTTCACAGATGATGGATTAAATTCTGTCACTTAAATATTTTATCTCCATCTTTTACACATTGATGTGAGACGTCAGATTTCCTGTTTTTATTTTATTTCCTTGGAGTTTGCTTTATGTAAAATTTGAATTTACATTTAAACTGCTGTCTGATCTGTGGAACTGTAATATTGGTAAAATATATTTTTACTGCATGAATGACAAAGAAAAACACACAAAAAGGAGCATCTGTATTTTGCGCATCTACAATCTGTGTGAATAAAGTCCATCTGTAAATAGAAACATTAAAGCCAAAGTTTTAATCTGCTGTCAGTTTTTGTTCTTTATTATTTCTGCAGATAAACAACTTTATCACTTCTGCAGAAATGTGACATTTTAGTCAAACTGTTGTGATCATAGAAATTATAAAGAGTCAACGCCACATTGGCTGCTGAGGTGCCAGAAATGTGAACGCCATGTTGGAGAGGTCACCGTAGTGATTCTATCACAGGGCACAGTGAAGGTTTGATTTTATATATATATATATATATATATATATATATATATATATAAACACACACAGAGAGAGACTCATCATATATTGTCTCTTCAAATGACTAAAATAGTTGACTTTGATGCCACTATCTGCTTCTCTATCATATATTAGTGTGTGTGTATTGTACTGTATCGTAGTTCCATGTGTGACGTCTGCAGAAAAAAAACCTTGTAAAAATCAGTTTAGTATTCAGAGAGCTCCAGTGGATTAAACGCACTGTGCTGCCAAACAGCACTGAGTGGAGCGGGTCGGATGAACGGTGCAAGATGGCAGCCCAACGGCTCATCAGCACCAATAGGCAGTAGCGGTCGATGCGGCATCTACTCTTTATAATGGTTGAGATTATCTGAATATTTGACAGATTATTTTTAATCCAGACACTAAATGTGACAGGAAGTGAATGTAGAAATCTCTCCACAGTCATGGTGTATCTGGATCACGGTGCAGGTGTTCTGTCCAGCTGGAAACATGGAGCCCACGACCCTCCTCCAGAGTCCAGACCACACTGACCCCACCAACAACGTTGGAGGAGGTTATGTTTTCATAACCTCCTCCAAGTTTGTTTTTTTGTCTGTTTGTTTGTAAACGAACTTTAGCCCACATTTTTTCATATATTATGAACTTTTTACTGAAGATTCATATCCTCATAGACAAGAACTGATTGAATTTTCAAGGTCATAGGTCAAAGGTCAAGTCAGGAAAAATCTGGGAAACAATCCCTATCCTTTAATGTTGAATGAATGTTGAAAAATTCATAACTGTCAAAAACAGATCAAATTTCAAAGTTCTCTCACGATGTCCTGGGTCAACAGAGGCTTAAATTTGGAGGTTTTCAGCTTGAAACAGGATGACGACGTCACCATGGAGCGCTGCGCGACGTCCCGCTCCATGGGAAGTCCTTACAACGATAGAAACAATCCAAAATCTCTCATCAGCCTTTAAAATTTTCACCGAAAACCAGCTGAATTTCTCGAATGGTGTCCACTCGGATGTGCCTCACAGTTTTTGAAAAAATTTTGATCAAGCACAGCGCCAGTCTCTCAGCAAATTCTCAGACAATGAAAATCCGACGAGGGGGCTGGACCACTCCTTCCACAAGGCGTGCTCACAGGCAAATGATGTCACCGACAGGCGTGAAAAAACTCTTGCATGCCCACGAGGGTTCAAGGTTGGCTGATGTAATCGCACGTGATTCAAATCCATATGGTTTTTTAAAAAAATAATAAGGTCGGATACTTTTCTAATAGACCTCGTATAAGTGTTAAGAAAGGAAAATAGAAGAATCACTTTATTTAAATTTACAACAACAAACAACCGGTAATTTACCAGCCTTATCAATCAATTATAGCAGTAGTAGTTAGTAGAATGTCCCCTCAATGTGCACAAAACGTTCAGGTTTCTGAGCACGTTCAGGTCCAGTTCGGCACAGTGAAGATGGACCCTCAGTGGTTCAGGAGAGCACAGCAGTCATGACCACTGAGGAGCTGCCAGACGAGATGTTCTTGTGTTTATGTTGCTGGTGTAGTTGTGCTCTCATTTGTTTCTTTTCAGCAAAGATTGTGGTGAAATAACTAAAAATGTGAGAATGAACTGGACAACTGGGAAAATAAAATCAACAAAATAAAAATAAAATCAATTTTGCAATAATCAATGTGTGCTTGTTGTTTGGATTGTAGCTTTTCATTTTTATTGACCATTTTCAGACATAGTTCCTCTTTTTTCTGAGCTCTTAAGAATGTAGACAAACTACACTGCACACACAATTATTAGATTTGTTCCTTTATCCACCAATCACCTACAGCATTGTAGACTTCGTGTGACGCGAACACAGCAACTATGTAAGCAGCCATGACGTCTGAGTGAACCTCGGTAATCTGTCCACAGACTCCGCCCATTCCACACGGTGAGTCTAAAGGTTATTTTGTTATTATTTATTTTATTTATTTAAAATTAATAAATAAAATAAACTCCGCCCATTCCACACGGTGAGTCTAAAGGTTATTTTATTATTTATTTTATTTATTTAAAATTAATAAATAAAATAAACTCCGCCCATTCCACACGGTGAGTCTAAAGGTTATTTTGTTATTATTTATTTTATTTATTTAAAATTAATAAATAAAATAAACTCCGCCCATTCCACACGGTGAGTCTAAAGGTTATTTTGTTATTATTTATTTTATTTATTTAAAATTAATAAATAAAATAAACTCCGCCCATTCCACACGGTGAATTTAAAGGTTATTTTGTTATTATTTATTTTATTTATTTAAAATTAATAAATAAAATAAACTCCGCCCATTCCACACGGTGAGTCTAAAGGTTATTTTATTATTTATTTTATTTATTTAAAATTAATAAATAAAATAAACTCCGCCCATTCCACACGGTGAGTCTAAAGGTTATTTTGTTATTATTTATTTTATTTATTTAAAATTAATAAATAAAATAAACTCCGCCCATTCCACACGGTGAGTCTAAAGGTTATTTTGTTATTATTTATTTATTTATTTAAAATTAATAAATAAAATAAACTCCGCCCATTCCACACGGTGAATTTAAAGGTTATTTTGTTATTATTTATTTTATTTATTTAAAATTAATAAATAAAATAAACTCCGCCCATTCCACACGGTGAGTCTAAAGGTTATTTTGTTATTATTTATTTTATTTATTTAAAATTAATAAATAAAATAAACTCCGCCCATTCCACACGGTGAGTCTAAAGGTTATTTTGTTATTATTTATTTTATTTATTTAAAATTAATAAATAAAATAAACTCCACCCATTCCACACGGTGAGTCTAAAGGTTATTTTGTTATTATTTATTTTATTTATTTAAAATTAATAAATAAAATAAACTCCGCCCATTCCACACGGTGAATTTAAAGGTTATTTTGTTATTATTTATTTTATTTATTTAAAATTAATAAATAAAATAAACTCCACCCATTCCACACGGTGAGTCTAAAGGTTATTTTGTTATTATTTATTTTATTTATTTAAAATTAATAAATAAAATAAACTCCGCCCATTCCACACGGTGAATTTAAAGGATATTTTGTTATTATTTATTTTTTTTATTTAAAATTAATAAATAAAATAAACTCCGCCCATTCCACACGGTGAATTTAAAGGTTATTTTGTTATTATTTATTTTATTTATTTAAAAATAATAAATAAAATAAACTCCGCCCATTCCACACGGTGAGTCTAAAGGTTATTTTGTTATTATTTATTTTATTTATTTAAAAATAATAAATAAAATAAACTCCGCCCATTCCACACGGTGAGTCTAAAGGTTATTTTGTTATTATTTATTTTATTTATTTAAAAATAATAAATAAAATAAACTCCGCCCATTCCACACGGTGAGTCTAAAGGTTATTTTGTTATTATTTATTTTATTTATTTAAAAATAATAAATAAAATAAACTCCGCCCATTCCACACGGTGAGTCTAAAGGTTATTTTGTTATTATTTATTTCATTTATTTAAAAATAATAAATAAAATAAACTCCGCCCATTCCACACGGTGAGTCTAAAGGTTATTTGTTATTATTTATTTCATTTATTTAAAAATAATAAATAAAATAAACTCCGCCCATTCCACACGGTGAGTCTAAAGGTTATTTTGTTATTATTTATTTCATTTATTTAAAAATAATAAATAAAATAAACTCCGCCCATTCCACACGGTGAGTCTAAAGGTTATTTTGTTATTATTTATTTCATTTATTTAAAAATAATAAATAAAATAAACTCCGCCCATTCCACACGGTGAGTCTAAAGGTTATTTTGTTATTATTTATTTCATTTATTTAAAAATAATAAATAAAATAAACTCCGCCCATTCCACACGGTGAGTCTAAAGGTTATTTTGTTATTATTTATTTCATTTATTTAAAAATAATAAATAAAATAAACTCCGCCCATTCCACACGGTGAGTCTAAAGGTTATGAGTCTTTTGATCTCATTTGAGGGTGACACGGGAGTAGATTTTCACTCTTGTCCCATCTTATTCCCACAGAAAAATTCCTGTCCAATCCCAATCCCAGGCCAGAGTAAAAAAATAAATTCTTGTCCTGTCCCACTCCTGGTAATATAGGGAGGCACAGGGAGTCTTTTAGTGTAGGCAAAAAAACTACACTAAAAGACACAAAACATAAATAATGCACGGCCTGTGGTCTTATAGTTTTTCAAAATGTGGTGGTGTTGGACACGTAATGATCCTGACATTTACTTTGTCTTCTATTTCTGTAACTGCAGACTGTATGAAACCAACATATTTCATGTTTTGTGTGATCAGTTTTATTTTTCGTTATTTTTAGTTAATATATATCCATTACTACATTTAAGTCCTGAAGCATTTTCCAAGAAAAAAAAGGTTGGGACAGGGCAGTTTATTCTCAATGTAAGAATTAATGAATAATTTTTACAGCGAGTTTTCTTGAGAAATATCAGAGGATGAAAACATGAACATTTCCAACTCACTGAATATTTCTTAGACTTCATTTATGTCAATCATTCAGAAATACAAACAGTGTGGTACTTTATGGTAAATCTGTGACAGGGAGGCAGTTCTCAAAAACTAAATGTCCATGTTGGAAGAAGACAAGTGAGGGAAGCCACCAAGACACAACTCTGGAAGAAATTTTGGCTTCTGTGGGTTTGAGTGGAGAAACTGGGAATAGTGCAACATTTTTATTTTTATCTTCATTTTACATACAGTCCCAACTTGTTTCTGATTTGTGGTTGTTTTCATTTGCATATCTGAAATTACAGAACTGCTATAAAGAAAAGTGTTAACATTTTATTGTTTTTTCAAACTTTGTAGAACAAACACAAACACTAAACTCTTATAAAGAAGGAAAAAATACATAAACATGCAGGAAAAACTGAACAAAGCAGACTGATTTGACTGTCAGGATTTTTGAAAATAATAAGAGGTAAGTTACTTTGAAATAAATGAAACGCAGAGCTGCAGCCTAATAACTTTGAAAATTAACAAAAAACAGCAGCTTGTATTTTTATTCTGACTAGAGTTCATTTAATCTGTTTTTCTTTTCCTAAGTCATGTTTTGTGCTTGAACATAAAACAACTACATTAAGCCATTTAAAATAAATCTCTTTGGAAAATCACAGCCTGTTAAAGTTCAGAGTTCTCAGCTGCTTTATGTGATTTCTGCTTCTGAACATCACTGCAGAGTTTCCCCACATCAGTTTTTTTAAACACACGTGTGTGTGTGTGTGATTTGTATAATAGTACATGAGCCAGTCATGAATTTTGACCTAATCGGTCGGTACCACTTAAGGGGAAAAAATAACACATAGAATCCAGCCTCAGTGTATCAAGGCCGACACAAAAATGTATGATATCCATCCCAGGGTGGCAGCTGTAGCCAGGTAGGGGTCAATGAAGAATTACACAGAAGTCAAACTTTAAAAATGCTCCAATCATGTTGAAAACTATATCACATTATTTGTCTGATCACAATGATTCCAAAAATGTATAGTTTGGACAATCTATGACGGAATGTTCTGGAGTTATGGGGTAAAAACAGCAAAAATGGTGACAGGTTAATTTTAGTTTGTCAAAAAGTTAAAGTTGCTCCAATTTCAGTAAAAAAAATGATGCAAATTATTGGTTGAAATAAAAGGATCATTAAATGGAATAGTTTTGACTGCGTTTAATTATAAGTAAAGTTCAAACAAGTAAAGGTCAAACAAGGTCAACATCCATTGGATTCTATGACATGTGACATATGTTACCCTGGAACATGATAACTAAGCATGACAGATGGTGCAAACTATTCCTTTTTAGAACACTATTAACCCAAACAATAATTTGCATTTTTGTTTTGTTTTTTTAGTGAAATTGAAGCAACTTTAATATTTGACCCCTGTACAAACTAAAATTGACCTTTGTCACCATTTTTGCCATTTTTACCCCATAACTCCAGAACATTCCATCATAGATTGTCCAAACTATACATTTTTGGAATCATTGTGATCAGACAAATAATGTGATATAGTTTTCAACATGATTGGAGCATTTTTAAACTTTGACATCTGTGTAATTCTTCACTGATCCCTACCTGGCTACAGCTACCACCCTGAGATGGCTATCATACATTTTTGTGTCGGCCTTGATACACTGAGGCTGGATTCTAAGTGTTGTTTTTTTTCCCTTAAATGGTACCAAAAACCTGCTTGGCTCATGGACTAATCTGATCCAGATTACAGATTTTGAGGCCATTTAAAATTAACATTGAAACACTATTTAATGTATATTTTACATTATATCTTAATCAAAGACTACTTGAACAAGGTCAAGTGTATGAGTGTACCACTCCGTCTGAAAAGAGTGGGTCTTCTGTCACATCGTCTGAAGCAAACTTCGGTGTTGGTCTTCCTTTAATTATTACCTCCTGCTTCGATTGAAAGTCCAGGTCAGACAGAGCGGCCGGTCTGCTCTGTGTCAGGATGATCCCATCACATCTCAGAAGCTAAGCAGTGCAGCATCTGGTTAGTACTTGGATGGGAGACCTCTTCGCAACACCAGCGCCTCTCTGTGTTTCTCCGGGTAAAACTGGAGTTGTGTCAGGAAGACGGCATCCGGTGTGAAACTTGTGCCAAATACCAATGCATATCTGACTGTATCCACTGTGGCAACACCGCAAACAAAAACGGAGCAGCTGAAAGGACAACAACAACATCTTAATCACACATGCCAGAATCACTCGTTTTAAAGTGAGGTGCAGACTGACACGCAGTATCACCTGACAAAGTTTGATCTGGATCTGATCCAGATTGTGGATTTTGTGGACATTTGTATTTAATATTGAAAAGCCCATTTGGTGGACATTATATCTCAATCAGAAGTGCCTCAGTCACTCATTTGTGACAATGAGGTGCAAACTGGCACTCTCAATGAACAGACTAAGTTTGATGTGCATCTGATCTGATCCATAGTGCGGATTTAGAGAATATTTTTAACATTGAAAAGCCTGTTGTATCTTTATTTCATTGCTGCAGTAGTTAATGATGTTCACATTTAGTTCAAGGGTTAAAATGGGTTCTCAGTTATGGGTTCGAAGTTAATGTTATTTCTACTGACCACAAGGTGGCAATATGCACCTGTTAACCTTATTCAGGAAGTCAGGGTGGGCGGATCCATTTTGTCAAGCAACTTCCGGTTTGTCACTGCGTCTGATGCACACATGGAAATATGGAAATACAGTTGAGCATTCCTTCCTGTTAAAAGCACTTAATTTCCTAGGTTTTGGAGAAAGTTTCTGCAATATAGTACAGATTTTCTATACTGATATATACAGTTCTGTTGCCCTGAATCCAGGAATGACTCCGAAGTTTAAGGTGTTGCGGGGCATCTGTCAAGGATGCCCTATCTCTCCTAAATTATTTATTTTGACTACTCAGCTATTAGCACTGCTCATTAATAATAGTCAGGATTTAATTGGTATTATGATTTTTGACAAAGAATTCAAAATTAGCCAGTTTGCTGATGATACAGCATCTTCCTCAAAGATAAATGTATGGTTGAAAAAGCTTTAAACCTAATTAATATTTTTTCTAATCCATCAGGGCTAGTCCTTAATACTAAAAAGTGTGAATTGCTTCCTTTACATACATGCACAGATTCTTCTATTGCTTCAATTAGAGTCGAATCTGAAGTTAAATACCTTGGACTAACAATGACCAAAAACATACTCAGAAGAGAGGACACCAATATCTCTGTCCGAATATCAGGTATGAAAAGAAAATTTAGCTGCTGGTTATCCAGAGACCTAACCATTTTTGGCAGAGTGACTCTTTCCAAAGCAGATGGCATTTCAAATTTCATCTACCCTTGTCATTCACTTTATATTTCTCCCAACAATATTAAAAAAGCCAACTCTATTATTTTTCCGTTTCTGTGGAAGAATAAAACACATTACATTAAAAGATCACAGCTTATTAAAGAGTATAAAGAAGGTGGTATCAGAGCTCAAGATTTTGAAACAATGGTTGGAACTCTGAAGGTTCAATGGATTAAAACCTTTTTGGCCCAGTCTGATTCTATGTGGTTCTGATATCAGTATGTGATTTTGATATCAGTAAGATTCCTTTGAAACTTTCAAAATTTCATAAACAGATTCTTCACTTTTGGAAAATGATATTTACCCATACTATTTTGCCTCACGGAGCAACCTTATGGAATAACAGAGTTATTAACATCAATAGAAAATCACTTTTTAAGAAGGATCGGTATGAGAGAGACATTTGGTTTGTTACCAATATAATGGATGGGGATGGTGAATTTTTGAATTATAGTGTCTTTTCATCTAAATATAAGTTAAAATGGTCTCAATATGAATATAACAAAATCTGCAAGGCTATCCCCCTGCCTTTGATTAGACTGATACAAAATATTAAGAAGAATTCTAATGCTAGATCTCATTTACCTCAGTTAATCATAGATGAAATTCACATAAACAATCAGAAGTGTGATAACAGATTTGTTAGTGTGGCCTTTAAAGTAGAGCTATTCCATAACTTCAACGGAACCTTGTTCAGAACAACTGATGAAGTGTCCTTGTCAGTTATGGAAAAGGCTCACACAAAATTTGTGAAGTGGCCTGTTTCACCTAAGGTAAAAGAAACTCAAAATAATAAATAAAATCTATCCAGTTGCTGATTTCCTTAAAAGAAGATTTGGGTTTGAAGAAG
Organism: Thalassophryne amazonica; assembly: GCF_902500255.1. Classification (NCBI taxonomy): domain Eukaryota; kingdom Metazoa; phylum Chordata; class Actinopteri; order Batrachoidiformes; family Batrachoididae; genus Thalassophryne; species Thalassophryne amazonica. The sequence goes on from NC_047119.1 coordinate 68,476,249, forward strand.
AGCCTTGTGCTTTCTGTAATGTAGCTGAGGAAACCTTAGAACATGTTTTATTTATGCCCTGTATCTAGGAAGTTTTGGCTGGATATCAGTGAGGGTTATCTGTGAAAATAGTTGATATGTTACCTTTTGTCATCTCTCACATTCTTTTTTATATGGACAACCTAAAGTCTTCTATTTCTGATGTGGTAAATATTGTCATACTCATGGGTAAATATTATATTCACTGTTGTTATGGAGAAACATTAAGCCCTCCTTTGTAGGTTTTGTTAATGACTTTAAATGATTTTTCTTGTCTCTCCAAAAAGTGAAATCTAAGCTGGTGTGTAAAATCCACAAGGATATAAACTCTGTTACTTTTATGAAATGACCTTATCTGTCACCGTCCTTTCCATACACTTATGGAAAGGACGTGCACGACTCAATCTATTACCGTCGGTAACCACAGGGCGGCGCCATTACTGAGGGTGGAGATGCGCAGATCATCAATAAACTGACCGCTTTTTTTGCACGAGAGTCGATATTACTTAATGGATTTTAATAAATGCAGGCTTGTTTTAAAGCCCTTTGAAAGCTCTTTCTAATGAACCTATGCGTGTGTAGGTGAAAAAAAACCTTTGTGTAAAATGCAGAAATTTGGGGAAATTATGACAAACTGTGCTGCTTTTCTCGCTCTATTGTTGCTATTTGTTAACAGATTTTAATAAAAGTAGGCTTGTTTTAAAGCCCTTTAACTGCTCTTTCCAATGAACCCATACATGCCTGGGTAGAAAAAAAATGTTTTATGTAAAGTTTAGAAATTTGGAGAAAATATGCCATTCTGTTCACTTACTGTGATGGTTTTTTCCTGTCATCATAATTCTCGATGGATTTTTTAGAAATGACGCCTTGTAAGTTGTATTCAAGCTGATTAAAAGCTCTAATGAACCCATTCATGCCTCGATAAAAAAATCCTTATGTATTAAAATATAAATCTGAAGTAAGCCTTGCCATTGTGGTCATTTAACTTGCTGCTTTTTCAACTGTAATATTATTGAAGGTCTTTTAATGACAAAAACATATATATGATTTTTACTAACATTTTATTACAAGTAGATTTAAAGCCATTCAGAATTTATGACTTTTGACCCTCAGTCAGGGTAAAAAGTACCTCCTCCATCCCCTCCAACCACACTGTTAAATTTAAATGCCGCCTGTGACCACCATGTACATATCATATTAAACAACAACTGCATGTATATATATATATATATAAATTTAAACATTTTGTTCCCTTATTTGTATGCATGTGAACTCAGCTTAATGAAAAGAACTTATGGCGTTGAGTTATAGTCTCAGTATATCAATATTAAATTGTGACATAATGACTTTAAAATAGACATTTGTTTTACATAACTACTCGTACTCTACATTAAGGCTATTGTTCATTTTAGTGCAGTTGATGGTGAAGCACTGGCTGCCTTTTTTCCTCTCATTTCACTTGTGTTTATCAGGTGCCATAACTGGTTCAAGGTCTCTCTCCACCCATAGTAATGGCCCTATGGGCGCACGCCGCTAGTCATGTGACGTCCATTCCAGGTCTATATTTCCATGGATGCACCCTGCTCAGAGTGTCTCTCTCATTGGAACGACATCTCTACTATTTTGGAATTGTGGGATAGTTCGCGCCCACAGATCGAGCTCGCCGGACTACTTTCGCCACCCGGCTCAGAGTGCCGCTCTCATTTTCTGCGACAACACACAGAATGTGTCTCTTTGTCCTCAATAGATCTCTTTCAGTGCAGCTTCTTGTTCTGACTTTAACATGACGTTAACACCCAAGTCTTTCATCACCAGCTGTACAGAGACATGTCAAAAGTAAATAGACACCATGATTTTCTGAAAGTTTTATTTCAACAAGAAAACAAAATAATTTGATCATTTTAAATTCTTTGTCTGGCATCGAACTGATGAGTTCACAGATCTTTGGCTGTGGGATTTCAGCCCAGGAAGCACACAACAAGTTGAACAAATCTGCCTTTGACGTTGATTTCCTTGGCTTTTTTCTCACAACTCTGTCCAGTACGGCCCAAAGGTGTTCAATAGGATTCATATCTGGAGACTGACTCGGCCACGGAAGAGGTTTGATGTGATTTCTGTCCTGCTGCCACTACTTGGTCTTTTGAGCTGTGTGGCATTGGAGCACCATCCTGCATAAATAACGTGTTTATCTTTACCATCTGGCAAATTGAAAATATTGGTAGAAGTCCTTGGCGAAGGATGGAAATGTATTTTTCTGTGGCTTTGCAACGAGGATTTTTTTCCAACAGCCAACTTCACAGACCGAAGACACCTCTCAGAAGGTCCTGGTTGACCTGGGCGGGATGATGTTGTCTCTTTGCCTTCGCTTGTGAACTGTACAATCACCCGGTTGACTGTGGCAAGAGGTATCTTAAGGTTTTGTGAAATCTGACGCTGGCTAAGTCCACCCTCTGATTGACCCACAATCCACCCTCTTTAAAAATCGGTTAATTCTTGTGCTCCCTCTGTCCGTGGCATCACTATCTGCTTAAATGGAATTATTCACTGTATTCTGAAATGAAAAAATGACAACATAGTAAAATAAATTATGAAATTGATGAAATTACACAGGAAAAATGCATTAAGAGGGGTGTCTATTTACTTTTGACATGTCTCTGTAAATGGTCATAAAAACATTCCAATTGTGTCTTTCTGAACTCTTCTGAAAGACACAACTCTTCTGAAAGGCTCCTGTAGTTGGTGTGGACCAAGGTAGCTTAGCCGCCATTAGCTGTCCCCCAGCAGATCCCGAGCAGCTGGGAAAGCAGGCCGGCTGGGTGACTGTGAGGAAGAAGCATAGTTCTAAACAGAAGCCCCCTGCACACCACCAACCCGTTCACATCTCTAACCGTTTTTCCCCACTCGGCGACACACCCGCTGAGGATCAAACTCTGGTTAGTGGTGACTCTGTTTTGAGAAATGTGAAGTTAGCGACACCAGCAACCATAGTCAAATGTCTTCTGGGGGCCAGAGCAGGTGACACTGAAGGAAATTTGAAACTGCTGGCTAAGGCTAAGCATAAATTTGGTAAGATTGTAATTCAGTCGGCAGTAATGACACCCGGTTACGCCAATCGGAGGTCACTAAAATTAGTATTGAATCAGTGTGTAACTTTGCAAAAACAATGTCGGACTCTGTAGTTTTCTCTGGGCCCCTCCCCAATCGGACCGGGAGTGACATGTTTAGCCGCATGTTCTCCTTGAATTGCTGGCTGTCTGAGTGGTGTCCAAAAAATGAGGTGGGCTTCATAGATAATTGGCAAAGCTTCTGGGGAAAACCTGGTCTTGTTAGGAGAGACGGCATCCATCCCACTTTATAGGGAGCAGCTCTCATTTCTAGAAATCTGGCCAATTTTCTTAAATCCTCCAAATGAATGAATGAATGAATGAAAACTGTTTATTTCGAACATTTGATACAACAACAATTACAAGATAGATCAGTAAAGACAACAACAAAAAAGTTCCTACTGTGTACCCAACATGTCCGAAAAGGGGTAGGGTGAAGCATCAGCTTATTTATCCCTACCCCTTCTTCCCCACAACCAGTAATACCCTTTGCCACATATACACATAAATTCCTACACACCTAAACCGATATCAATATATATATATATATATACATATATACACATACACATACATATACACATCAACATACATACACATATACATATATACACATATATATACACAAACATAAATATACACCTACACATACCTACTTACATACAAAATACTATATATTTACAAGCCGAAGCAAAAAACAAAAACACCCTAACCCTCATTACCCTTCCTCCTCCCTATACCCAGAAAAAACCATATTTTTGTACCGCTGTTTGAACTGGTTCATGCTTGGACATTGCTTGAGCCCCACTCCCAATCTGTTCCACATCCTCACCCCACAGACAGAAATACAGAAACCTTTTAATGTTGTTCGTGCCCACTGATGCTTTAAATTAAATTTCCCCCTCAGACTGTAATCCCCTGATCTGTTAAAAAACATATTTTTAATATTTGCTGGAAGTAAATTGTTTATTGCTTTATACACAATTTGTACTGTTTGAAAATGAACCAAGTCTGTGAATTTTAAGAATTTGGATTGTAAAAATAGTGGATTTGTATGATCTCTATAGCCAGTATTATGAATAATTCTTATAGCTCTTTTCTGCATTACTGATAGTGATTGTGTTGTACCTTTATAAGTATTACCCCATACCTCTGCACAGTACTGTAAATATGGTAAAACCAGTGAGCAGTAAAGAATGCGGAGTGAGTTGTGGTCCAGAATATGTTTCGCTTTGTTTAGAACTGAAATGCTTCTTGACAGTTTACTTTGTATATGTTTTATATGAGTCTTCCAGTTTATCTTATCATCTATTATCACCCCCAGAAACTTATTTTCATGTACCCTTTCAATATCTACCCCCTCGACTTGTAACTGAACCTGTATGTCTGTATTACAATAGCCAAATAACATGTATTTTGTTTTACATAAGTTTAATGATAATTTATTTCTGTCAAACCATATTTTCAATTTTCCCATTTCTATACTGATCCTCCTCAGTAACTCCTGCAAATCCCCCCCTGAACAAAAAATGCTTGTGTCATCTGCAAATAATACTAATTTTAATATTTTGGAAACATTGACAATATCATTTATATAAATTAGAAACAGTTTTGGACCCAATACTGACCCCTGTGGGACGCCACAAGCATTGTCCAAGCATGATGATGTATATTCCCCCAACTTCACAAACTGTTTTCTGTTACTTAAGTAGCTTCTCACCCAGTGCAACACCAACCCCCTAATCCCATACTGTTCAAGTTTATTGATTAATATGTCATGATTAATTGTATCAAAAGCCTTTTTAAGGTCTATAAATATTCCAACTGAATGTAATTTGTGGTCTATGGCGTTTGTAATCTCCTCAACTGATTCTATTAATGCAAGTGATGTTGAACTATGTGCTCTGAATCCATATTGACTATCAGTAAGTAATTTATGTTTATTTATGAATTTGTCTAATCTATTATTGAATAACTTTTCTAATAATTTGGAAAATTGTGGAAGCAAAGAAACAGGTCTATAATTTGTGAAGTGGTGTCTATCCCCAGTCTTATACAGCGGCACAACCTTAGCTATTTTCATTTGATTGGGAAATTTACCGGTTTGAAATGATAAGTTACAGATGTATGTTAATGGTTCTACAATCCATTCAATGACCTGTTTTACCACCACCATATCAATTTCATTTAAATCGGTAGATGTTTTATATTTACAATTATTCACAATGTCTATAATTTCATTTCCATCCACTGCTGTGAGGAACATTGAACAGGGATTTCTTTCTATGAGATTATTATCCCAATCCTCAGGTTGGGAATCGGGAATTTTTTCTGCCAAGCTTGGTCCAATATTTACAAAAAAATTATTAAAACCGTTGACTACCTCATCCTTATTTTCCTTCTTGACATTATTATCAATGAAATACTGAGGGTAACTCTGTTTTTTATTACCATTTTTGATAATGCTATTTAATATATCCCATATTCCTTTAATATTGTTTTTGTTATTATATAATATGTTACTATAATATTCCTTCCTACATACCCGTATAATATTAGTTAATCTATTTTTGTATTTCTTATATCTATTTTCTGCCTCTTTAGTCTTTAGTTTTATGAATTCTCTATACAGTGTATTTTTCTTATTACATGCATTTCGTAACCCTTTCGTCATCCATGGTCGAGCTTGGATTTTTTGTTTTCTGTAGTCTTGTTTAATTGGACAATTTTTTATCATATAATGATGTAAATATTTGTAAAAAAGTTTCATATGCACTATCAACATCACTTTCACTGTCTACCTTTTCCCAGTTTTGCTCCTGTAAATCCTTCTTTAGTGTGTTCATGTTTTCCTCTGTCCGCACTCGCCTGTATTTTATTTTCTCCTCTGGCTGATTCCGCCGATGGTTTCTATTATAAACGATTAAAACTGGTAGATGATCACTAATGTCATTGATTAATAATCCACTCACAGTGTTATTCTCAATATCATTGCTGAATATATTATCAATTAAGGTAGCACTATGGGATGTAATTCTGCTTGGCCTGGTGATTTTTGGATATAAACTCATACTGTACATTATACTGATAAATTCATCTGTTATTTTATGCTTATTTGGATTGAGCAGATCAATATTTAAGTCACCACAAATGAACACAGTTTTTTGATTAGTTTTTGAGAACATTTTTCCCATACAGTCAGTGAATGTTTCAATACTAGATCCTGGTGCTCTATATATACAGCTGACTAATACATTTTTGCTTTTTTCTTCACATATTTCAATAGTTATACATTCTAATAAGTTATCAATCACAGTTGTCATATTGTCTACTATTTTATAATCCATGTTCTTATCCACATACACAGCCACTCCTCCTCCACTCTTATTCTTTCTGTTTACACAATTAAATTCATATCCATCCAGTTCAAAATCCATTCCTTTATCTTCATTGATCCATGTTTCTGATATAGCAATTATGTTAAATATTTTTTTAAACTGACTTAAATATTCTTTAATGTTGTTAAAGTTTGCATATAGACTTCTGCTGTTGAAATGGATTATTGATAATTTGTTATCCGTTTTAATGATCCGATTAAACTGTTCATCTGTATAATAGCAACAACTGTCATTGATATTTGAGAAGAAATTATTGTCCGGGTCTATATCGTGCTCCAAGTCCAGTACATTGTGGTCTGTGTATTTAAATGTTCTCAGTTCTACTTTTCCATGATCAGCAATCCTTTGAGTTATATCCTTCTTGTCTCCAGATGTAGATGAATAGGTTCCTCTGGTCTGTGTCATGGTGTTGTGATGTGTTTGTGTCCTCATACGTTATTGGTCATATTTGTCCAGATCCTCACTTTAAGAAACACTATTGTTCATATTTGTCCAGCTCCTCGATGTTCCTTATTGCCATGACTTTTGCTTGTTCTGGTGATCCATTCAGTTTGATGAATATTTTACAGTTTGAAGTCCATGTGTGCTGGATTTTTCCCTGTTTCTTCAAGAAGCGTGCTTTCCTGGCGATGTCGGCATTCCGTTTGGTGAGATGTTCATTGATGAATACGTTTGTCCCTTTCAGTTTTCTTCCTTGTTTTAACAGTGCTGTTTTGTGTTTTCTGTTGATGAATCTCATGATGACGGTTCGTTTATCACCGTCATTTCTCCGGGGCAGAGGGTGGCACGCTTCAGTGTTATTTAAATCCATTTCTATACCTTTAGATAGGAGGAAATCAACAACCTGTTTTTCCACAGAGCTGACCTCCTGTTCACTGGACTCCCCTCCGCTCTCATCTGTTACCGCCCGTGCGTAGGACCGTGGTTTGATATGAAGACCTGTGATGATGACGTCGTTGATTCTGGTGTACTGCTCCAATTCAGCCACTCTATTTTCCAGCTGCACCAGATGCCGGTCTTTCTCGGCATTCTGGAGCCGTAATGCCTTCACCTCCTCCACCAGATCCATGATTGATTTCTGTTGCTGCTTCACAACAGAAATCTAGAAATCTGGCCAATTTTATTAAATCCTCCAAATCATGACTATCCAGTGTTGGGACCAGGAAGCAGAGTTGTAGTCTTACACACCTCTCTGCAGCTTCTCTCCCACTGCCATCCCCTCATTACCCCATCCCCGTAGAGACGGTGCCTGCTCCCAGACCACCAATAACCAGCAAAAATCTATTTAAGCATAAAAATACAAAAAGAAAAAATAATATAGTACCTTCAGCTGCACCACAGACTAAAACAGTTAAATGTGGTCTATTAAACATTAGGTCTCTCTCTTCTAAGTCCCTGTTAGTAAATGATATAATAATTGATCAACATATTGATTTATTCTGCCTTACAGAAACCTGGTTACAGCAGGATGAATATGTTAGTTTAAATGAGTCAACACCCCCGAGTCACACTAACTGCCAGAATGCTCGTAGCACGGGCCGAGGCGGAGGATTAGCAGCAATCTTCCATTCCAGCTTATTAATTAATCAAAGACCCAGACAGAGCTTTAATTCATTTGAAAGCTTGACTCTTAGTCTTGTCCATCCAAATTGGAAGTCCCAAAAACTAGTTTTATTTGTTGTTATCTATCATCCACCTGGTCGTTACTGTGAGTTTCTTTGTGATTTTTCTGACCTTTTGTGTGACTTAGTGCTTAGCTCAGATAAGATAATTATAGTGGGCGATTTTAACATCCACATAGATGCTGAGAATGACAGCCTCAACACTGCATTTAATCTATTATTAGACTCAGTTGGCTTCGCTCAAAATGTAAATGAGCCCACCCACCACCTTAGCCACACTTTAGATCTTGTTCTGACCTATGGCATAGAAATTGAAGACTTAACAGTATTCCCTGAAAACCCCTTTTTGTCTGATCATTTCTTAATAACATTTACATTTTACATTACATACTGATGGACTACCCAGCAGTGGGGAATAAGTTTCATTACAGTAGAAGTCTTTCTGAAAGTGCTGTAACTAGGTTTAAGGATATGATTCCTCCTTTGTTATGTTCTTCAATGCCATATACCAACACAGTGCAGAGTAGCTACCTAAACTCTGTGAGTGAGATAGATTATCTCGTCAATAGATTTACATCCTCATTGAGCACAACTTTGGATGCTGTAGCTCCTCTGAAAAAGAGAGCCTTAAATCAGAAGTGCCTGACTCCGTGGTATAACCCACAAACTCGCAGCTTAAAGCAGATAACCCATAAGCTGGAGAGGAAATGGCGTCTCACTAATTTAGAAGATCTTCATTTAGCCTGGAAAAGAGTCTGTTGCTCTATAAAAAAAAAGCCCTCCGTAAAGCTAGGACATGTTGCTATTCATCACTAATTGAAGAAAATAAGAACAACCCCAGGTTTCTTTTCAGCACTGTAGCCAGGCTGACAAAGAGTCAGAGCTCTATTGAGCTGAGTATTCCTTTAACTTTAACTAGTAATGACTGTGTGACTTTCTTTGCTAATAAAATTTTAACTATTAGAGAAAAAATTACTCATAACCATCCCAAAGACATATCGTTATCTTTGGCTGCTTTCAGTAATGCTGGTATTTGGTTAGACTCTTTCTCTCCGATTGTTCTGTCCGAGTTATTTTCATTAGTCACTTCCGCCAAACCATCAACATGTTTATTAGACCCCATTCCTACCAGGCTGCTCAAGGAAGCCCTACCATTAATTAATGCTCCGATCTTAAATATGATCAATCTATCTTTGTTAGTTGGCTATGTACCACAGGCTTTTAAGGTGGCAGTAATTAAACCATTACTTAAAAAGCCATCACTTGACCCAGCTATCTTAACTAATTATAGGCCAATCTCCAACCTTCCTTTTCTCTCAAAAATTCTTGAAAGGGTAGTTGTAAAACAGCTAACTGATCATCTGCAGAGGAATGGTCTATTTGAAGAGTTTCAGTCAGGTTTTAGAATTCATCATAGTACAGAAACAGCATTAGTGAAGGTTACAAATGATCTTCTTATGGCCTCAGACAGTGGACTCATCTCTGTGCTTGTCCTGTTAGACCTCAGTGCTGCTTTTGATACTGTTGACCATAAAATTTTATTACAGAGATTAGAGCATGCCATAGGTATTAAAGGCACTGCGCTGCGGTGGTTTGAATCATATTTATCTAATAGATTACAATTTGTTCATGTAAATGGGGAATCTTCTCCACAAACTAAGGTTAATTATGGAGTTCCACAAGGTTCTGTGCTAGGACCGATTTTATTCACTTTATACATGCTTCCCTTAGGCAGTATTATTAGACGGCATTGCTTAAATTTTCATCGTTACGCAGATGATACCCAGCTTTATCTATCCATGAAGCCAGAGGACACACACCAATTAGCTAAACTGCAGGATTGTCTTACAGACATAAAGACATGGATGACCTCTAATTTCCTGCTTTTAAACTCAGACAAAACTGAAGTTATTGTACTTGGCCCCACAAATCTTAGAAACATGGTGTCTAACCAGATCCTTACTCTGGATGGCATTACCCTGACCTCTAGTAATACTGTGAGAAATCTTGGAGTCATTTTTGATCAGGATATGTCATTCAATGCGCATATTAAACAAATATGTAGGACTGCTTTTTTGCATTTGCGCAATATCTCTAAAATTAGAACGGTCTTGTCTCAGAGTGATGCTGAAAAACTAATTCATGCATTTATTTCCTCTAGGCTGGACTATTGTAATTCATTATTATCAGGTTGTCCTAAAAGTTCCCTGAAAAGCCTTCAGTTAATTCAAAATGCTGCAGCTAGAGTACTGACGGGGACGAGAAGGAGAGAGCATATCTCACCCATATTGGCCTCTCTTCATTGGCTTCCTGTTAATTCTAGAATAGAATTTAAAATTCTTCTTCTTATTTATAAGGTTTTGAATAATCAGGTCCCATCTTATCTTAGGGACCTCTTAGTACCATATCACCCCAATAGAGCGCTTCACTCTCAGACTGCAGGCTTACTTGTAGTTCCTAGGGTTTGTAAGAGTAGAATGGGAGGCAGAGCCTTCAGCTTTCAGGCTCCTCTCCTGTGGAACCAGCTCCCAATTTGGATTAGGGAGACAGACACCCTCTCTACTTTTAAGATTAAGCTTAAAACTTTCCTTTTTGAAAAAGCTTATACAACCCCTGGCAAAAATTATGGAATCACCAGCCTCTGAGGATGTTCATTCAGTTGTTTAATTTTGTAGAAAAAAAGCAGATCACAGACATGACACAAAACTAAAGTAATTTCAAATGGCAACTTTCTGGCTTTAAGAAACACTATAAGAAATCAAGAAAAAAAGATTGTGGCAGTCAGTAACGGTTACTTTTTTAGACCAAGCAGAGGAAAAAAATATGGAATCACTCAATTCTGAGGAAAAAATTATGGAATCACCCTGTAAATTTTCATCCCCAAAACTAACACCTGCATCATATCAGATCTGCTCGTTAGTCTGCATCTAAAAAGGAGTGAACACACCTTGGAGAGCTGTTGCACCAAGTGGAGTGACATGAATCATGGCTCCAACACGAGAGATGTCAATTGAAACAAAGGAGAGGATTATCAAACTCTTAAAAGAGAGTAAATCATCATGCAATGTTGCAAAAGATGTTGGTTATTCACAGTCAGCTGTGTCTAAACTCTGGACCAAATACAAACAACATGGGAAGGTTGTTAAAGGCAAACATACTGGTAGAACAAGGAAGACATCAAAGCGTCAAGACAGAAAACTTAAAACAATATGTCTCAAAAATCAAAACAACAAAACAAATGAGGAACGAATGGGAGGAAACTGGAGTCAACGTCTGTGACCAAACTGTAAGAAACCGCCTAAAGGAAATGGGATTTACATACAGAAAAGCTAAACGAAAGCCATCATTAACACCTAAACAGAAAAAAAACAAGGTTACAATGGGCTAAGGAAAAGCATTCGTGGACTGTGGATGACTGGATGAAAGTCATATTCAGTGATGAATCTCGAATCTGCATTGGGCAAGGTGATGATGCTGGAACTTTTGTTTGGTGCTGTTCCAATGAGATTTATAATGACGACTGCCTGAAGAGAACATGTAAATTTCCACAGTCATTGATGATATGGGGCTGCATGTAAGGTAAAGGCACTGGGGAGATGGCTGTCATTACATCATCAATAAATGCACAAGTTTACGTTGATATTTTGGACAATTGAAAGGATGTTTGGGGATGTTTCAAGATGATAATGCATCTTGCCATAGAGCAAAAACTGCGAAAACATTCCTTGTAAAAAGACACATAGGGTCAATGTCATGGCATAGGGTCAATGTCAACGAGTAGATCTGATTTGATGCAGGTGTTAGTTTGGGGGATGAAAATTTACAGGGTGATTACATAATTTTTTCCTCAGAATTGAGTGATTCCATATTTTTTTCCTCTGCTTGGTCTAAAAAAGTAACCGTTACTGACTGCCACAATCTTTTTTTCTTGATTTCTTATAGTGTTTCTTAAAGCCAGAAAGTTGTCATTTGAAATGACTTTAGTTTTGTGTCATGTCTGTGATCTGCTTTTTTTCTACAAAATTAAACAACTGAATGAACATCCTCCGAGGCCGGTGATTCCATAATTTTTGCCAGGGGTTGTAGTTAGGGTTGGATCAGGTGACCCTGAACCATCCCTTAGTTATGCTGCTATAGACTTATGCCCCGTTTACACATAGACAGTAAGAGCTCCCGGAAGCGTCCTGGAAGAGTTTTTGGCCGTCTTAAGGATCAAACGCTGTTGTCAACGCCGGCACTAGGGGGCGTGGCTTAGTTCCAGCTTTACCGGGAATCGTCGAAAAAATTATTCAACATGTTGAATAATTACTGGAGCGCTCCCAGAGAATTCGTGTGACGACGGAGACAACGCGAACAACGGCGTTTGATACTTTTTAATTGCCGTGTCATCCTGCCCCTTCCTGTAGTGCCGCAGTTTACACCGCTGTAATTGGCGGCCGGCGTTGTATCCCTAACCAACGGCGTGTAAAACGGTGATAGAGCCCACATCGGCGTCCTCAAAGGCGTTTTAACCGGCGACAGAGGCAGACAAAACGGAGGCGCTAGCGGACAGTACATCATTCTAAATGCCACCTCCCGGTTAATGGCGTTCCAAACAGCCGATAGGCGGCGGTCAATATAAAAACGCTAGCGCGCCGCATGCAGGCCTCTCACTCGCGGCCAGCTCCAGATATTTTTGCAGAGAAGCTCCAGTATGCCTCCTAAAAGAAAATTGGCAGCGGCAAGGACTTACCAAGAGGTCTGGTTCAGAAGCAGAGGATAGCCCTGTAGTGGAGACGAGCAACACGTTGAGGAGGGGAAAAGGAAAGGAGAATAAAAGGCTGAGAGATGAGCTCCCTCCCCCTGCAGTGACAGCTGCGTCAGCCTATTATACTCTGGGGACGGTGCCTATATGCAAAAGTTCCTGGAGTAACGCAGGATTTGCCTGGATAAATCCAGCGGTACACAGGGCATTATCGGCGGCAGCAGAACACCGCCGATCTCACGCGCGTCTTAACCTGCGATTGTAAAGGACAGAACTGGGTACTAATCCCCGTTGCCTGACGTGTGCCGGATGCTACGGCGTCAAAACGCCACTTTATTCAGTGGATTTAGAGGCGTTTTATCCGCGCATTTGCGGCTAGTACGGCGTTCAAAACGCCGGCGAAATGCTCCGCCCCTTTCCACCGCGAAAACAGCCGGAACTACCGCGAACTTTGGTCTACGTACTGCCCGCCGACAAAACCGTCTATGTGTAACCTGGGCTTTAGACTGCTGGGGGGTTTCCCATGATGCACCCAGTGTTTCTTTTTATTCACGTCTTTTTGCTCTGTATGCACCACTCTGCTTTTAATCATTGGTGATTGATCTCTGCTCTCTTCCACAGCATGTCTTTTTCCTGATTCCCTCCCCTCAGCCCCAACCAGTCCCAGCAGAAGACTGCCCCTCCCTGAGCCTGGTTCTGCTGGAGGTTTCTTCCTGTTAAAAGGGAGTTTTCCTTCCCACTGTCGCCAAGTGCTTGCTCATAGGGGGTCGTTTTGACCGTTGGGGTTTTTCTGTAATTATTGTATGGCTTTTGCCTTACAATATAAAGCGCCTTGGGGTGACTGTTTGTTGTGATTTGGCGCTATATAAATAAAATTGATTTGATTTGATTTGATTCTGCATCAATCTCCAGTGTCAAAATAGGAAATGGATGAAATGGAGCCTAATAATCATGAAAGGGGGGTAAAAGTAATGAAATGGAGCAGACCGACAACAAATATGATTAAATATGATTCACTTAATTACTTTTATTTAATTATTTTTAAACGAAATAGGGGCTGATAATAACGAAACGGAGGTAAAACGTAACATTTCTTAAATATAGTTGCTTAAATGTCGGGATTCATGGTGAGGAATGAACAGAATGCAGGACACAGAATGCAGACTCACAGAAACTGGAGTTGGAGTAATAAAAGGCTTTATCTGGAAAAACTGGCATAGATTCAGTACACAGGTGATCAGTCAAGGTGGCAGAGGTAAAAGGTCGACGTAAGGCTGACGCGTGGTCAAAGCAAACTGGGTTCAGTGGCACAGAGTAGCAATGTTGTCAGGACTGAGGCAGAATCAGAGTCAAAAAACAAGCACAGTTCAAAAAGCACAGTGATTCCAAGCACAAGGGCTGAGGCAAAAAACAGGGTCTAACACAAAGCAAGGTCTTACACGGTTGAGCAAAAGGTCAGGAGCAAAACAAGGCTGGAACACAGACTAGGTCAAACGAACTGGCAGAGGAGTGCAGAAAGGGAAGGCCTTAAATACACAGATGAGGTAATTAGTTTAACAAGGTGCATGTGTGGATGAAAGTTCCAGAAGGGAGGTGTGGTTGGGTGAATCCAAGAGGAGCAAAAAGATGCAAGAGAGTGAGGGAGTGGTTCAGGGGGACTGTGACAAAGATGAAACAGACAAGTGCAAGAGAATAAGTGAACCTAAGGACAAAACAGAGACAAAGATGAAACAAGCACATGCAAGAGTGTAAGTGAACACACGGGGGGAACAAAGAAGAAACAGACAGGTGCAAAAGTGTACGTGAAGGAAATGCAATCGGTGACCAAAATTAATGACAATAAAGGAACAAACAAAACACATGGCTGAAGTCAGGAAGATAATAAACATAGCAAAGAACCTATAAATTACCATCTGAACTGTAAAACAGAAAACAAAACACAAGACAACCATATAAGCTACGTGAAGAACACAAGAGGACTGAAACAACTAAAGACTACATTATAAGAATCAGGAGACAAACCAGAATGGTTAACACAGTGGAAACAACCATAACTGGATGGAAACAAAGAAAATCCAAAAATAAACAGAAAACAAAACCAGAGACTAGAGAATATAGAACAGAAAATAAATGATGAACTCAGAATGAAACTAATAACTAGAAAACTGAGCTATGAAAATGGGAAATAAGTGAACCTACCCCACCCTGGGGCTGGACCCTGACAGTACCCCCCTACCAAAACGGCCGACCCCAGAGGCCGACAGAACCCCCCAAAAAACATGGCAGAAGGAGACACGAGGTCACCAACAATGGGCGGGCCGGTGGGGGCTGGCAGGCAGGCCCAATCCCACCGAACAGCTACTGGAAAGGATCCCCGAGGCCAGAGGCCAAAAGGGTAAGAACAGAAATAGAAACCCTGCCCCGGGGGTGTCAGTCCCCAGTCAAAACCACAACTGGGGGGGGTCGACTAAGAGGCAGACCAACACCAAGAGCAGGAGGTCGACCATGAAAACCAAAAGTTCCCCACTTCTTGGGGAAACAGTGGGCAAGATGACCAGAAGCTGAGGCAGGGATAGAGGCAGGCCTAAAGGGAGATGCAGGAGACAAAACCTCAGAAAAACCAGACCCCTTACTGGGAACAAATTGTTGGGGTCCAGCATAACGGGCGGGACAAATTAAAGAAATAATGGATTGAAAAGCCATGCGTGCCCGCATCCAAAACAAAAACACAAAGCGGGGAATCAAAAGAAATAAAAAAAACAACCATCAAAAACCATGCAACCCAAAAAAAAAAACCGAGTGGAGGAGGGACTGGTGAAAAACAAAGGGAACCTGAACGCAGGAAAAATGGAATATACCACATGAAAAATCCAACATAAGGATCTCGGCCGGAAGTAACGCAGGTTAATTAAATCAGCAAAAGATCTGAGATAAGTGAAAACCAACAAAAGACCTGGGGGGTAAATCAACATTATAAATGGGCAAAAATGAAGAAGCCAACCAGAAAAACCGTAACCAGGGCAACAAAATGGAAACAGATTAAGAACCGACCAATAGGGGGCACCAAACCAAGAAAAGATAAGATAAGAAAAACAAACACACCATAATGGACAAATCACTGGAAAAGATGGGAAAAAGATCAAAAGAAAAAATATACTTGGAATTGGGGCCCAACCAATGCAGAAAACAAAATAATACGTCATGAAAACACTGAGACACCAATGAACCAAACCAAGTAAATGGGACCCAAACCATAGCAGGCAACTCATGAAAAAGAAAAACAAACTGGTGGAATGCACTTGAGGACTGACAAAAAATGGGCAACTTAAGCCAGCAACCAAAGAACCTTACCCATATGTCATGCAGGGAAATTACTGGTTTCCCTTTTGATTTTAACATACACTCAACAAAAATATAAATGCAGCACTTTTGGTTTTGCTCCCATTTTGTATGAGATGAACTCAAAGATCTAAAACTTTTTCCACATACATAATATCACCATTTCCCTCAAATATTGTTCACAAACCAGTCTAAATCTGTGATAGTGAGGACTTCTCCTTTGCTGAGATAATCCATCCCACCTCACAGGTGTGCCATACCAAGATGCTGATTAGACACCATGATTAGTGCACAGATGTGCCTTAGACTGCCCACAATAAAAGGCCACTCTGAAAGGTGCAGTTTTATCACACAGCACAATGCCACAGATGTCGCAAGATTTGAGGGAGCGTGCTGTTGCTCGTGTATTGAATGTTCATTCCTCTACCATGAGCCGTCTCCAAAGGCATTTCAGAGAATTTGGCAGTACATCCAACCAGCCTCACAACCGCAGACCACGTGTAACCACACCAGCCCAGGACCTCCACATCCAGCATGTTCACCTCCAAGATTGTCTGAGACCAGCCACTCAATTTTGGAGAGTTTTTTATTGTTTTTATTTTCAATAGCCTCAAAGTCATAAGGTGTAGTGACACAAAATTCACTGCACACAACAGTGGTGTCCTGCTGATTATACTATAACACTCATTTTGGGAAAAAGTCATTTTTAAAAAAATGTTGGAGAATGTTTTATTTATATTTTCAATAGCATCAAAGTCATAAGGAGTAGTGACACAAAATTTACTGCACACAACAGTGGTCTCCTGCTGATTATACTACAACACTCACTTTTGGAAAAAGTCATTTTCAAACATTTTGGAGACTTTTTTATTGATTATATTTTCAATAGCCTCAAAGTCATAAGGTCTAGTGACACACAATTTATTGCACACAACAGTGGTGTCCTGCTGATTACACTACAACACTCACTTTGGGAAAAAGTTTTTTTTTTTAAATTTTGGAGAATTTTTTATTGATTTTATTTTCAATAGCCTCAAAGTCATAAGGTGTAGTGACACAAAATTTACTGCACACAACAGTGGTGTCCTGCTGATTACACTACAACACTCACTTTGGGAAAAAGTTTTTTTTTTTAAATTTTGGAGAATTTTTTATTGATTTTATTTTCAATAGCCTCAAAGTCATAAGGTGTAGTGACACAAAATTTACTGCACACAACAGTGGTGTCCTGCTGATTACACTACAACACTCACTTTTGGAAAAAGTCATTTTCAAACATTTTGGAGAATTTTTTATTGTTTTTATTTTCAATAGCCTCAAAGTCATAAGGTGTAGTGACACAAAATTCACTGCACACAACAGTGGTGTCCTGCTGATTACACTACAACACTCACTTTTGGAAAAAGTCATTTTCAAACATTTTGGAGAATTTTTTATTGTTTTTATTTTCAATAGCCTCAAAGTCATAAGGTGTAGTGACACAAAATTTACTGCACACAACAATGGTGTCCTGCTGATTATACTACAACACTCACTTTTGGAAAAAGTCATTTTCAAAAATTTTGGAGAATTTTTTATTGTTTTTATTTTCAATAGCCTCAAAGTCATAAGGTGTAGTGACACAAAATTCACTGCACACAACAGTGGTGTCCTGCTGATTACACTACAACACTCACTTTTGGAAAAAGTCATTTTCAAACATTTTGGAGAATTTTTTATTGTTTTTATTTTCAATAGCATCAAAGTCATAAGGTGTAGTGACACAAAATTCACTGCACACAACAGTGGTGTCCTGCTGATTATACTACAACACTCACTTTTGGAAAAAGTCATTTTCAAAAATTTTGGAGAATTTTTTATTGTTTTTATTTTCAATAGCCTCAAAGTCATAAGGTGTAGTGACACAAAATTCACTGCACACAACAGTGGTGTCCTGCTGATTACACTACAACACTCACTTTTGGAAAAAGTCATTTTCAAACATTTTGGAGAATTTTTTATTGTTTTTATTTTCAATAGCATCAAAGTCATAAGGTGTAGTGACACAAAATTCACTGCACACAACAGTGGTGTCCTGCTGATTATACTATAACACTCATTTTGGGAAAAAGTCATTTAAAAAAAAAAGTTGGAGAATTTTTTATTTATATTTTCAATAGCCTCAAAGTCATACGGTGTAGTGACACAAAATTCACTGCACACAACAGTGGTGTCCTGCTGATTATACTATAACACTCATTTTGGGAAAAAGTCATTTTCAAAAATTTTGGAGAATTTTTTATTGATTATATTTTCAATAGCCTCAAAGTCATAAGGTGTAGTGACACACAATTTACTGCACACAACAGTGGTGTCCTGCTGATTATACTACAACACTCACTTTGGGAAAAAGTTTTTTTTAAAATTTTGGAGAATTTTCTATTGTTTTTATTTTCAATAGCATCAAAGTCATAAGGTGTAGTGACACAAAATTTACTGCACACAACAGTGGTGTCCTGCTGATTATACTATAACACTCATTTTGGGAAAAAGTCATTTAAAAAAAAAAGTTGGAGAATTTTTTATTTATATTTTCAATAGCCTCAAAGTCATACGGTGTAGTGACACAAAATTCACTGCACACAACAGTGGTGTCCTGCTGATTATACTACAACACTCACTTTGGGAAAAAGTTTTTTTTAAAATTTTGGAGAATTTTCTATTGTTTTTATTTTCAATAGCATCAAAGTCATAAGGTGTAGTGACACAAAATTTACTGCACACAACAGTGGTGTCCTGCTGATTATACTACAACACTCACTTTGGGAAAAAGTCATTTTTAAAAATTTTGGAGAATTTTTTATTGTTTATATTTTCAATAGCATCAAAGTCATAAGGTGTAGTGACACAAAATTTACTGTACACAATAGTGGTGTCCTGCTGATTATACTACAACACTCACTTTGGGAAAAAGTCATTTAAAAAAAATTGGAGAATTTTTGATTGTTTAAATTTTCAATAGCATCAAAGTCATAAGGTGTGGTGTCACCAAATTCACTACACACAACAGCCTTGTCCTGCTGGTTATACTACAGCACTCACTTTGGGAAAAAGTCATTTTCAAAAATTTTGGAGAATTTTTGATTGTTTAAATTTTCAATAGCATCAAAGTCATAAGGTGTAGTGACACAAAATTTACTGCACACAACAGTGGTGTCCTGCTGATTATACTACAACACTCAATTTGGGAAAAAGTCATTTTCAAAAATTTGAGAATTTTTGATTGTTTATATTTTCAATATCATCAAAGTCATAAGGTGTAGTGACAAGATTTACTGCCCACAACAGTGGTGTCGTGCTGATTATACTACAACACTAACTTTAAGAAAAAGTCATTTTAAAAAAAAAAACCAAAAAAAAAACCGAGTGGAGGAGGGACTGGTGAAAAACAAAGGGAACCAGTACCAGTACTCCTGCAAACACTCACAATATACAAATATTGCAATCACAAATGGCTGAGGATATTACCTCCAATGAAGTATGATATCTCGGCAACGAGGTGGAGATGACGTCTGGTCTTTATGGAGTGAGAGGATGTTGAGTAGATGGGTGACAGCTGTCAAGAGGTAATGAGTGACAGCTGTCACCCCCGGCTGTGTCCATGGCGGCAGCGCCCTCTCATGCCTGAAGCCCGCACTTCAGGCAGGGCGCCCTCTGATGGTGGGCCAGCAGTACCTCCTCTTCTGGCGGCCCACACACAACAACCGGTCCGGGAGCACAGAGGGGTGAGGTGTGGTGTGGCTTGATCCGGGAAACATGAAAAAGGACTTTGAGGACCTTGAATGGACCAATATACCTGTCCTTGAGTTTGGGTGAGTCCACTTGGAGGGGGATGTCCTTCGTTGAAAGCCACACCTCCTGCCCGGGCTGGTACGCAGGGGCCAGGGAACGCCGGCGGTCTGCATAGGCCTTAGCCCTCGTCCGGGCCTTCAACAAGGCAGAACGGGCGGTGCGCCACACCCGACGGCATCTTCGCAGGTGGGCCTGGACCGAGGGCATACCGACCTCTCCCTCCACCACGGGGAACAATGGGGGCTGGTACCCCAGACACACCTCAAATGGGGAGAGGCCGGTGGCAGAGGACACCTGGTTGTTATGGGCGTACTCAATCCAGGCCAGATGGTGACTCCAGGCCGACGGGTGCGTGGATGTAACACAGCGGAGGGCCTGTTCAAGTTCTTGGTTGGCCCGCTCTGCCTGTCCATTCGTCTGAGGGTGATACCCGGATGAGAGGCTCACGTTGGCCCCCAGTTCTCTGCAGAAACTCCTCCAAACCTGTGAGGATAACTGAGGACCACGGTCCGAGACAATGTCCGTTGGTATCCCATGCAGACGTACGACGTGGTGGACCAGGAGGTCTGCTGTCTCCTGGGCTGTAGGGAGCTTCGGGAGGGCCACGAAGTGGGCCGCCTTGGAGAAACGGTCCACTATCGTGAAGATGGTCGTCATGCCCTGGGACGGCGGGAGGCCCGTGACAAAGTCCAGGCCAATGTGAGACCAGGGGCGACGAGGCACCGGAAGCGGTTGCAGAAGTCCTTGTGTCTTGGCCTGGTTCTGCTGGAGGTTTCTTCCTGTTAAAAGGGAGTTTTTCCTTCCCACTGTAGCCAAGTGCTTGCTCACAGGGGGTCGTTTTGACCGTTGGGGTTTTTCATAATTATTGTATGGCCTTGCCTTACAATATAAAGCGCCTTGGGGCAACTGTTTGTTGTGATTTGGCGCTATATTAAAAAAATTGATTGATTGATTGATTGATTGGAGTGGTCTGCCTTGCCCCTGGCACAGGTGGTGCAGGCCTGGACATACTCCCAGACGTCGGCCTCCATGGACGCCCACCAGAAGCGCTGCCGGACAACTGCCACGGTCCTACGCACCCCTGGATGACAGGAGAGCTTGGACCCGTGACAGAAGTCCAAGACTGCAGCTCTGGCCTCTGGTGGGACGTATAAATGGTTCTTTGGTCCAGTTCCAGGGTCCGGGCTCCGTGCCAGGGCCTCCCGGACGGTCTTCTCCACGTCCCAGGTGAGGGTGGCCACGATAGTGGACTCCGGAATGATGGGCTCCGGTGGATCCGACAGCTCAGTCTTGACCTCATCTTCATGTACCCGGGACAAGGCATCCGATCTCTGGTTCTTGGTCCCGGGGCGGTAGGTGATTCGGAAGTCAAAACGCCCGAAGAACAGTGACCAGCGGGCTTGCCTGGGGTTCAGCCGCTTGGCGGTCCTGATATACTCCAGGTTCCGATGGTCAGTGAAAACCGTGAACGGCACAGACGCTCCCTCCAACAGATGTCTCCACTCCTCAAGCGCCTCTTTCACCGCAAGGAGTTCTCGATTGCCGACGTCATAGTTCCGTTCAGCTGGGGTCAACCTGCGAGAAAAGTAGACACACGGGTGAAGAACCTTATCGGTCTCTCCGCTCTGGGATAGCACGGCTCCTATCCCTGAGTCAGAGGCATCCACTTCAACCACGAACTGGCGGCTAGGGTCAGGCTGCACCAGAAATGGTGCAGACGAGAACCGGCGTTTCAACTCCTTGAACGCGGCTTCGCACCGATCTGAGCAGGTGAAGGGGACTTTTGGAGAGGTCAGGGCTGTCAGGGGGCTAATTACCTGACTGTAGCCCTTAATGAACCTCCTGTAGAAATTTGCGAAGCCGAGGAAGTGTTGCAGCTTCCTACGGCTTGTTGGTTGGGGCCAATCTCTCACCGCCGCAACCTTGGCCGGATCAGGGGCGACGGAGTTGGAGGAGATGATGAACCCCAGGAAGGACAAAGAGGTGCGGTGAAACTCACACTTCTCACCCTTCACAAACAGCCGGTTCTCCAACAACCGCTGCAGGACCTGACGTACATGCTGGACATGAGTCTCAGGGTCCGGGGAAAAGATGAGTATGTCATCCAGATATACGAAGACGAATCGGTGCAGGAAGTCCCGCAAGATGTTATTAACCAAAGCTTGGAACGTCGCGGGGGCGTTAGTGAGGCCGAACGGCATGACCAGGTACTCAAAATGACCTAATGGGGTGTTAAATGCCGTCTTCCATTCGTCTCCCTTCCGGATCCGAACCAGGTGATACGCATTCCTAAGGTCCAGTTTGGTGAAAATTTGGGCTCCATGCAGGGGCGTGAACACTGAATCCAACAGGGGTAAAGGGTATCGATTACGAACCGTTATGTCGTTCAGCCCCCTGTAATCAATGCATGGACGGAGTCCGCCATCTTTCTTGCCCACAAAAAATAAACCTGCACCCATCGGTGAGGTGGAATTCCGGATCAGCCCGGCAGCTAATGAGTCCCGGATGTAGGTCTCCACTGATTCGCGCTCAGGACGTGAGAGGTTGTACAGCCTGCTGGACGGGTACTCAGCGCCTGGGACCAAATCAATGGCACAATCGTACGGACGGTGCGGGGGAAGGGTGAGCGCCAGATCCTTGCTGAAGACGTCAGCAAGGTCGTGGTACTCAACCGGCACCGCCGTCAGATTGGGAGGGACTTTAACCTCCTCATTAGCATTTACACCGGGAGGAACCGAGGATCCTAAACACTTCCGGTGGCAGGTTTCGCTCCACTGAGTCACAACCCCAGACGGCCAATCAATCCGGGGATTGTGTTTAATCATCCATGGGAAGCCCAAAATCACGCGGGAGGTAGAAGGAGTTACAAAAAACTCAATCTCCTCCCGGTGATTCCCAGACACTACCAGGGTTACAGGTAGTGTCTTGTGTGTGATAAAAGGGAGAAGAGTGCCATCTAGTGCTCGCACCCTCACTGGCGAAGAAAGCGCCACCAGAGGGAGCCCTACCTCCCTTGCCCATCTGCTATCCAGCAGATTCCCTTCTGACCCGGTGTCCACCAGTGCTGGGGCTTGAAGGGTTAAATCCCCGCTCAGGATTTTAACTGGGAGTCGTGTTGACAGATGTGTATGACCCACGTGAATGTTTTGACCCCCCCTCAGCCCAGTCTCTAAGGGCGGGCGTTTGTGTTTTGACCGTTTGAGGCAGTCTCTCTGCTGATGCTCACTCGAACCGCAGACAAAACACTCCCCGCGGACCAGCCTCCTCTGTCTGAATGTGGCCCTGCTCGTGTCCCTAGCACCGTCAGCAGGGGGAGTTGTAGCCACACGGAGCGCTGTGGCTGTGGAGCGTGTGGAAGACGGCTCTCTTTCGGACCCGGGAGGAAGAGGGACGGCTTGTGCCTGACCACGCCCTTCGCCTCGCTCCCGTCGGCGTTCTTCTAACCGATTGTCCAATCGTATAACCAAATCGATAAGCTCAGCCAAATCCTGCGGTTCCTCCTTAGCCACCAGGTGCTTCTTCAGGACCAACGACAGTCCGTTCATGAAAGCGGCGCGGAGCGCAGTCATATTCCAGCCGGATCTCGCAGCCGTGATGCGGAAGTCGACTGCATATTCAGCTGCGCTGCGGCGCCCCTGTCTCATTGACAGCAGCACGGTAGACGCGGTTTCGCCTCTGTTAGGGTGATCAAAAACAGTTCTGAGCTCCCTCACAAACCCAGTATAAGAGGCGAGGAGCCGTGAACTCTGTTCCCAAAGTGCTGTAGCCCAAGCGCGTGCCTTGTCTCGAAGCAAATTAATCACGTAAGCCACCTTGCTGGCGTCAGACGCGTACATCACGGGACGTTGTGCAAAGACGAGCGAACACTGCATAAGAAAGTCCGCGCACATCTCCACACAACCTCAGTACGGCTCTGGGGGGCTTATGTATGCTTCAGGGGATGGTGGGGGGGGTCGTTGAATGACCAGTGGAATGTCTGTATTCGGGACCGGGTCGGCAGGAGGAGGAGCTGCAGCAGCGCCCTGAGCGCGAGCTTCCACCTGCGCGGTGAGAGCCTCCATCCTGCGATTAAGGATGATGTGTTGCTCGGTCATCAGGTCCAGCCGAGCGGTAAAGGCGGTGAGGATGTGCTGCAACTCACCAATCACGCCTCCAGCCGACGCCTGCGCACCCTGCTCTTCCATTGACTGTCCAACAGATGGTTGACGCCCCTCGGGATCCATGACTTTGGCCGAGATATCCTGTTGGGGCAAGTGTAGTGACACGGACCCACAACAGGGGGCGCAAATGAACGGTCAATAGATGAGCCAAAAGGTAACAATTTAATGTTGTGAATGTGCACAATGAATATACAGACAATCTCACACCCAGTAACAAAAACAGTCAGAAGGTGGGAAGTCACCTCCACCTCTAATCACACACTCGTGCAGCTCCTGTTAACCACTTATCTGGTTTGGGTGTGAAGCGAAGCCGTCGCTGTTCACACCAAACGCCAATCCAGCAGATGAGGCACACAACAGGAAAGCGGCTGCAAAAAGAGTTCAGACTATGACACAGTTTTCAGTACAGCAGAGAATTACCTTCACAGGTAGATGATATCTCGGCAGCGAGGTGGAGATGACATCCGGCTTTTATGGAGTGATGAAATGACGGGTAACAGCTGTCATGAGTTGATATGTGACAGCTGTCACTCCCGGTTGTGTCCGTGGCGGCAGCGCCCTCTCGTGCCTGAAGCCCGCACTTCAGGCAGGGCGCCCTCTGGTGGTGGGCCAGCAGTACCTCCTCTTCTGGCGGCCCACACAACACATTCATCTTTGAAAATCCGTACATTACTCAAAGGGAGTAGAATGAAGTAAAACTTATATTTTCTACCCCCTTTCACATGTTTTATTTTCGACTACGCAGACAAGAATAAATAAAAAAATTTTGAGATCATATATACCTATATAAACACACACCTTGCATTATACATATCAACATGTATTTACATAAATACACTACCTCTATACACAAATACCCTTGCATACACCAATACACACACTAGATTCAATGAGATTTGACAGTATAACACTTTTAACCCACATACATGCACCCAGCCCATGCATGCATGCATGCACGCACATTTACCTATATTCGATTAAACTTGATGATATATTAATTTTTTTTTTTCCCACACACATGTATCATGGGCAACTCGTGTGCATTCATATTTCCCATACGTTCGTCATGCCCAAATAATATAACAGTTTAGATCCACAAACATGCACACCTGTATGTATACTAAGAATTATGTTATTCAGTTTCATATTTTTTTAATATTTTGAGTTTTAAATTTATTTTGAATTGATGTACTGTAGTACATACTTTGATGTCCTCAGTTAGGTTATTCCATAAATCCACCCCATGTCTCGTAAGGCACATTTGTTTCATTGTTGTACGAGCACACTGTTTTTTTAAATTATATTTCCTTCTTAGATTGTAATCTCCCTCTCTTTCACTAAACAATTTTTGGAGGTTATCTGATAGTAGGTTTTGTTTCACTTTAAAAATAATTTGTAAAGTTTTAAATTCTGCAAGATCTCTAAATTTTAGTATTTTGGATTGTAAAAACAGTGTACTCGTATGATCTCTGAAGCCTACATTATGGATGATTCTTATTGCCCTTTTCTGTAACTTAAAAAGTGTGTCTACATTACTTTTATATGTATTACCCCATACCTCAATGCCATAACTAATATATGGTAATATTAATGTGCAATAAATAATATATAAGGACTCCTGATCTAAGAAATGTTTGGCTTTCCCCATTATGGAAATACTTCTGGCCATTTTGGATTGTATGCTAGCAATGTGGGGTTTCCAGCACATCCTGTGATCAATTATTATTCCTAAAAATCTATGTTGGTTAACCCTTTCAATAGGAACCATGTCAATTTTAAGATTTACTTTTGTTTTCATTTCTCGGTTTCCAAAGAGCATTAATTTTGTCTTTGAAATATTAAGTGACAATTTATTACTATCAAATCAATTTTTTAATTTAATAATTTCTATTTGCATTTCGATCACAAGTTGTTCCAGGTTTTCCCCAGAACATACTATCGTTGTGTCATCAGCAAAGAGGATAAATTTCAGTTTTTCAGAGATGAATTGCAAGTCATTAATATAAATTAAAAAAAAGTTTAGGTCCTAAAACGGACCCTTGTGGAACTCCACAATGTATCTGTTTAAACAAAGATTTATATTCTCCTATTTGTACATATTTTTGCCTGTTGTTTAAATAAGATTGGAGCCAATTTAGTGCAATACCCCTTATGCCAATTTTTTCCAATTTACATAATAATATGTTGTGGTTAATAGTATCAAACGCCTTTTTTAAGTCAATGAAGATCGCCATTGTATGTTTCTTTTTATCAATATTATTTGTTATTTCTTCCACTAAATCAATTAAAGCTAAAGTTGTTGATCTATTTTTTTCTGAAACCATACTGGTTATCGTTTAATATCTTGAACTTTTCAATGTATTGATCTAACCGTACTGTATATAGTTTTTCTAAAATTTTTGAGAATTGAGATAACACAGATATATGTCTATAATTTGAGAATAGATACTTATCTTCACTTTTATATATAGGTGTAATTTTGGCAATCTTCATTTGACTTGGAAACTCTCCATTAATAAAAGATAAGTTATAGATATGACTTAGAGGTTTTGCAATTTCATTAATGACTTGTTTAATTATTGTAGTGTCCAACTTATTGCAATCTACTGATTTTTTTTGCCTTCAATTCATTGACAGTGTTTATTATTTCCATTTCGTCTGTTGCTGATAGAAAGAATGAATTTGAGTTTACTTGTTCAGTACCTATTTCTGAGGCTGAATATGGCATTTTTATTTCAGCTGCCAATTCTGGCCCTATATTGACAAAATAATGATTAAATGCATTTACTAGCTCTTTGTTGTTATAGATCTTTTTATCACTGTCAATGAAATAGTCTGGCAAGGTACTATAGTTCTCCTTTTTCCTGATGACACTATTTATTACATTCCAGAGACCTTTAATATTTCCCTTGTTTTGTTCTAGTTGTGTTTTATAATACATCTTTTTACAATTTCTTAATACACATGTCAACTTATTTTTATATATTTTATATTTATTTTCTGTTTTGATTGTTCTTTCTTTAATAAATACCCTGTATAGCCAGTTTTTCTTTTTACAGGCATTAATTAAACTGCTTGTCATCCATGGGTTGGTTTTAGCTTGTTGTTTGATTTGGATTGATTTCACAGGGCAACATTGATCATAGAGAGTCAAAAATTTATTCAAAAAAGTGTTATAAGCCGAGTTAACCTCAGTTTCATCTAATATTACTTTCCAGTCTTGTTTTAATAGACTTTGTTTGAATATCATTATTGATTCATTTGTTTTTACTCTTATGAAATTAGTAATCTTAATATTTTTCTTGGCTTTCCTATAGTTATAACTTATTTTCATAGTTAAAAATACTGGTAAGTGGTCACTTATATCGTTTATTAATATGCCACTGGAAATGTCATTGTTTAATATGTTAGTGAAAATATTATCAATTAGTGATGAACTCTGTGCAGTGATTCTGGTTGGTTTAGTTATTTTTGGATGGAATGACAAGCTATACATAGTATCTATAAAATTTTCCATAGGGTTATGTGTACTCATTTTTAATAAATCTATGTTAAAATCCCCACATATAAAAACATCTTTATGTTCCATTTTCGTATACAAGTTATGCATTAGTTCCGTAAACATTTCAATACTTGATCCAGGAGATCTGTAAACACACGTAATCAATATATTTTTTCTGTTTTCGATTATCAATTCAATTGTTATACACTCCATAATATCATCAATAGCCAATGTCATGTTGTCAATCTGTTTTGCATGATTTTTCAATAGCATCAAAGTCATAAGGTGTGGTGTCACCAAATTCACTGCACACAACAGCTGTGTCCTGTTGATTATACCAGAGCACTCAGTTTGGGAAAAAGTAATTTTAAAACATTTTGGAGAATTTTTCATTGATTATATTTTCAATAGCATCAAAGTCATAAGGTGTAGTGACACAAAATTTACTGCACACAACAGTGGTGTCCTGCTGATTATACAACCCCTGGTAAAAATTATGGAATCACCGGCCTCTGAGGATGTTCATTCAGTTGTTTAATTTTGTAGAAAAAAAGCAGATCACAGACATGACACAAAACTAAAGTCATTTCAAATGGCAACTTTCTGGCTTTAAGAAACACTATAAGAAATCAAGAAAAAAAGATTGTGTCAGTCAGTAATGGTTACTTTTTTAGACCAAGCAGAGGAAAAAAATATGGACTCACTAAATTCTGAGGAAAAAATTATGGAATCACCCTGTAAATTTTCATCCCCAAAACTAACACCTGCATCATATCAGATCTGCTCGTTAGTCTGCATCTAAAAAAGGAGTGATCACACCTTGGAGAGCTGTTGCACCAAGTGGACTGACATGAATCATGGCTCCAACATGAGAGATGTCAATTGAAACAAAGGAGAGGATTATCAAACTCTTAAAAGAGAGTAAATCATCATGCAATGTTGCAAAAGATGTTGGTTGTTCACAGTCAGCTGTGTCTAAACTCTGGACCAAATACATTCCATAATTTTTGCCAGGGGTTGTACTACAACACTCACTTTGGGAAAAAGTCATTTAAAAAAAAATTGGAGAATTTTTGATTGTTTAAATTTTCAATAGCATCAAAGTCGTAAGGTGTAGTGTCACCAAATTCACTGCACACAATGGCCATGTCCTGCTGATTATACTACAGCACTCACTTTGGGAAAAAGTCATTTTCAAAAATTTTGGAGAATTTTTGATTGTTTAAATTTTCAATAGCATCAAAGTCATAAGGTGTAGTGACACAAAATTTACTGCACACAACAGTGGTGTCCTGCTGATTATACTACAATACTCACTTTTGAAATATAGTAATAATTTATGACAATTAATGAACTAAATAAAAGAGACCCCTGCTGTTCAAACTGAGCACTGCTACTAAAAGGTGATGACACAGAAATGATGTTTCCTTTTTGGTAGGTATAAAGACTTCCTCAGCATTGAGTGAAAGCCAAAATCTCCAAGCCAAGTGTTGTAGTGTAAACAGCATAATATCGAGTATATGTGCTAATGTTTACATCACCCTACAGCTTATAAAAGTGCTGTAATATAACTCGCAGGACACCGCTGATGTGGTGGACACCTCCCCCATCTCAACACAACCTCCTTCACAAATCACTGTGGACCAGGTCAGAGAACAGCCAAGGAAACTTCATCCCATGAAAGCGGCAGGGCCACGCAAGGTGTGTCCCCGACTACTGAAGACCTACGCAACTGAACTGGGAGAACCGCTATGACATATCTTCTCCCTACCCAGCAGTGAGGGAGAGTGCCCACCCTCAGTTAGACTTCATGCATCCTTCCAGTTCTTTAGAAGAACCAGCCCAGCCAGCTGAATGACTTCCGACCAGTGGCACTCACTCCACACTTGATGAAGTTGGAGCGGTTCTTCCTCGACTCCCTCAAACCCCAGGTGCAACACACCCATGACTGTCTGCAGTTTGCATATAGTGCAGCTGTTGGTGTGGAGGATGCCATCCTCTACCTGCTACAAGTCCACTCACACCTGGATAATGGGAAATGGCACAGTGAGGATTCTCTTCCTGGACTTCTCGAGTTCCTTCAACACCATCCAGCCCGTTGTGCTCCAGGACAAACTGAATAAGATGTGAGTGGACCCCTGCCTGGTCACTTGGATCTCCAGCTACCTCACAGACAGACAGTATGTCAGGCTGAGGGACACCATATCTGACGTTGTAATTGACAGCACCAGCACACCCCAGGGCACGGTGCTGGCCCTTCTTCTCTTCACCCTGTAGACCTTAGACTTCTGCTACCACTCTGAGCTGTGTCACATTCAGAAGTTCATATATGACAAAACCATTGTTGGATGCATCAGGGATGACAGAGAGGAGGAGTACAGGAGCCTAGTGAAGGACTTTGCTGCCTGGTGCGACAGAAACCATCTACAGCTCAAAACCTAAAAGACAAAGGAGCTGGTCATTGACTTTTGGAAGTCCAGACCAAATCCACAATCAGTTCTGATCCAGGGAGCTGAGGTGGAGGCTGTGGATTCCTAGAAGTACCTCAGGCTGTGGCTGGACAGCAAACTGGACTGGACAAACCACACCAACCACCTGTACAGGAAGGGACAGAGCAAGCTGGACTTTCTGAAGAGGCTGCAGCCATTTAACAGGAAACACCTGTGGATGTTCTACCAGTCCATAGTAGCCACCATCCTCTTTTAAACTTTGGTGTGCTCGGGGAGCGCAGCATATCCAAGAAGGACACATCCAGGCTGGACAAACTGACCAGGTGGACTGACTCTGTGGTTGACATGAAGCTAGGCTCTCTGGTGATGCTGGCAGAGAAGAGAATACTGGACAAACTGCTGGATATTATGGAAGATGTCAGTCACTTTCTGCACACCGTCATTAGTAACCAGAGGAGCCTCTTCAGCCACAGACTGCTCCTTCTTAAGTGCAGGACCAACAGACTGAAAAACTCCTTTGTCCCTCATGCAATCAGACTGGAGAACTCCTCACTGGGGGAGGAGGAGTAACAGGAAGACCGATGATGGGAAGGAAAGAAACAGTAGGAGCCAGTAAACCAGTATTGATCTGTATGTCTGGTATTTATATTTATATTTACAAACTTTTTTTTTTTTTAACTTTCACTTTTGATACCTTGTGTGCTTCTTACACTGTGTGATGCTATACAATGCTGCTGGAACCTTGGTTTCCCTGAGGGAGTTTTCCTAAGAGATCACAAAAAGTTCTATCTAATCTAAGCAGACATGTGCAGGAAATTTTGTGTCATCACACCTTCTAACACTGACACAATTGTAAATTTAAACAACAAATCTCTCAAATTTTAAACAATGACGTTTTTTCCAAACTGAGTATTGTAGTATAACTAGCTGGACACCACTGTTGTGTGCAGTAAATGTTGTGTCACTACACCTTATGACTTTGATGCTATTGAAAATATAAACATTAAAAAATTCTCCAAAATTTTTTAAAATGAGTTTTTCCAAAAGTGAGTGTTGTAGTATAATCACCAGGACACCACTGTTGTGTGCAGTATATTTTGTGTCACTACACCTTATGACTTTGATGCTATTGAAAATTTAAACATTAAAAAATTCTCCAAAATTTTTGGAAATGACTTTTTCCAAAAGTGAGTGTTGTAGTATAATCACCAGGACACCACTGTTGTGTGCAGTAAATGTGTCACTACACCTTATGACTTTGATGCTATTGAAAATATAAACAATGAAAAATTCTCCAAAATGTTTTAAAATTACTTTTTCCAAAAGTGAGTGTTGTAGTATAATCAATAGGACACCGCTGTTGTGTACAGTAAATTTTATGTCACTACACCTTATGACTTTGATGCTATTGAAAATTTAAACAATGAAAAATTCTCCAAAATTTTTTTAAAATGACTTTTTCCCAAAGTAAGTGTTGTAGTATAATTAGCATGACACCACTGTTGTGTGCAGTAAATTTTGTGTCACTACACCTTATGACTTTGATGCTATTGAAAAATAATCATTAAAAAATTCTCCAAAATTTTTGAAAATGACTTTTTCCAAAAGTGAGTATTGTAGTATAATCAGCAGGACACCACTGTTGTGTGCTGTAAATCTTGTGTCACTACACCTTATGACTTTGATGCTATTGAAAATTTAAACAATAAAAAAATTCTCCAAAATTTTTGAAAATGACTTTTTCCCCAAAGTGAGTGTTGTAGTATAATCAGCAGGACACCACTGTTGCGTACAGTAAATTTTGTGTCACTATACCTTATGACTTTGATGCTATTGAAAATATAAACATTAAACAATTCTCCAAAATTTTTTAAAATGAGTTTTTCCAAAAGTGAGTGTTGTAGTATAATCACCAGGACACCACTGTTGTGTGCAGTATATTTTGTGTCACTACACCTTATGACTTTGATGCTATTGAAAATATAAACATTAAACAATTCTCCAAAATTTTTTAAAATGAGTTTTTCCAAAAGTGAGTGTTGTAGTATAATCACCAGGACACCACTGTTGTGTGCAGTATATTTTGTGTCACTACACCTTATGACTTTGATGCTATTGAAAATTTAAACATTAAAAAATTCTCCAAAATTTTTGGAAATGACTTTTTCCAAAAGTGAGTGTTGTAGTATAATCAGCAGGACACCACTGTTGCGTACAGTAAATTTTGTGTCACTACACCTTATGACTGATGCTATTGAAAATATAAACATTAAAAAATTCTCCAAAATTTTTTAAAATGAGTTTTTCCAAAAGTGAGTGTTGTAGTATAATCAGCAGGACACTACTGTTGTGTGCAGTAAATTTTGTGTCACTACACCTTATGACTTTGATGCTATTGAAAATATAATCAATGAAAATTCTCCAAAATTTTTTTAAATTACTTTTTCCCAAACTGAGTGCTCTGGTATAATCAACAGAACATGGCTGTTGGGAAAGTGTAGTGACACGGACCCACAACAGGGGGCGTAAATGAACGGACAATGGAAGGAGTCAAATTATAACACTTTACTGTTGTGAATGACACAACCAAACACAGCAGATTACAGAATGTGCAAAAGTCAATCAATAAAGGTGTCGTGTGGGCAGGCTCGACGATAGGAGACGCCCGTCTGGAAACGAACCGGAACCACACGATTTCCACTACCACCGAACCCGAGGAATACTGGAGCCGCCAAGTCCCGAAGTCCCCAGGTGGCCACCGTCTCAGCGTGTTGGATCTGGTACTGCTGGCAGAAAGCAAAGACAGTCAAGTGTGGGTGTGTGAACACCCAGCAATAATCCTGGTGGGAATTCCACCTCCACCTCTCACTCAATACTTGCAGCGCGTCCTCAGAGGAAAAAGAGTGCCGTATTGCACAGCCTCCACAAAAGGACCGGAACTCCAGCAAACACTCACAATAAACAGATTCTCAATATTACCACAAAGGCTGAGGATATTACCTCTAGATGAAGATGATATCTCGGCAGTGTGGTGGAGGTGTCTTCCTGCTTTTATTCCAGATGTGGATGATTAGTGACAGCTGTCACGGATGATGGGTGACAGCTGTCACCACGGCTTGTTCCTGAGGCGGCAGCGCCCTCTCGTGCCTGAAGCCCACACTTCAGGCAGGGCGCCCTCTGGTGGTGGGCCAGCAGTACCTCCTCTTCAGCGGCCCACACAACAGGACCCCCCCCTCAACGGGCGCCTCCTGTTTGGGTGGCGATGATAGAAATCGGCCAGGAGGGCCGGGTCCAGGATGAAGCTCCTCTTCACCCAGGAGCGTTCTTCGGGTCCATACCCCTCCCAGTCCACCAAATACTGAAAGCCCCGGCCCATTCGACGGACGTCCAAGAGCCGGCGAACTGTCCAAGCCGGCTCCCCGTCGATAATACGGGCAGGAGGCGGCGCCGGACCGGGTGCACAGAGGGGTGAGGTGTGATGGGGCTTGATCCTGGAGACGTAGAAGACCGGATGGATCCGCAGTGAGGCCGGGAGTTGGAGCCTCACTGCGGTAGGACTGAGGACCTTGAGGATGGGGAAGGGTCCAATGAAGCGGTCTTTCAATTTGGGGGACTTGACCTGTAATGGAATGTCTTTGGTGGAAAGCCATACCTCCTGCCCGGGCTGGTATGCGGGGGCCGGGGACCGTCGACGGTCTGCATGGGCTTTAGCCCTCATCCGGGCCCTCAACAAGGCCGAACGGGCGGTGCGCCACACCCGACGGCATCTCCGCAGGTGGGCCTGGACCGAGGGCACACCGACCTCTCCCTCCACCAAAGGAAACAAAGGGGGTTGGTACCCCAGACACACCTCGAACGGGGAGAGGCCGGTGGCAGAGGACACTTGGCTGTTATGAGCGTACTCGATCCAGGCCAGATGTTCACTCCAAGCCGTCGGGTGTGCGGAGGTCGTGCACCGAAGGGCCTGCTCCAACTCCTGGTTGGCCCGTTCGACCTGTCCGTTAGTCTGTGGGTGATACCCAGACGAGAGGCTTACGGTGGCCCCCAGTTCCCGGCAGAAACTTCTCCACACCTGCGAGGAGAACTGGGGACCGCGATCCGAAACGATGTCTGTAGGTATCCCATGCAGCCGGACGACATGGTGGACCAGGAGATCCGCTGTCTCCTGGGCCGACGGGAGCTTCGGGAGGGCCACGAAGTGGGCCGCCTTGGAGAATCGGTCCACTATCGTGAGAATGGTGGTGTGTCCCCGGGACGGCGGGAGGCCCATGACAAAATCCAGACCGATGTGGGACCAGGGGCGGTGAGGCACAGGAAGTGGCTGTAAGAGTCCCTGTGCCTTCTGGTGGTCCGCCTTGCCCCTGGCGCAGGTGGTGCAGGCCTGGATGTAAGCCCGGACATCAGTCTCCAGGGACGCCCACCAGAAGCGCTGCCGGACCACTGCCACGGTCCTACGCACCCCTGGGTGGCAGGAGAGCTTGGACCTGTGACAGAAGTCCAGAACGGCAGCTCTGGCCTCTGGTGGGACGTACAATCTGTCTTTTGGTCCTGTTCCGGGATCCGGGCTCCGTGCCAGGGCCTCCCGGATGGTCTTCTCCACGTCCCAGGTTAGGGTAGCCACGATAGTGGACTCCGGTAAGATGGGTTCCGGTGGATCTGAC
The DNA here is from genome assembly GCF_902500255.1 of Thalassophryne amazonica. Lineage (NCBI taxonomy): Eukaryota > Metazoa > Chordata > Actinopteri > Batrachoidiformes > Batrachoididae > Thalassophryne > Thalassophryne amazonica. The sequence goes on from NC_047119.1 coordinate 68,511,078, forward strand.
AGCTCGGTCTTGACTTCCCATTCATGCACCCGGGACAGGGCATCCGATCTTTGGTTTTTGGTCCCGGGGCGGTAGGTGATCCGGAAGTCAAAACGGCCGAAAAACAGTGACCAGCGGGCTTGCCTGGGGTTCAGTCGCTTGGCGGTCCTGATATACTCCAGGTTCCGGTGGTCAGTAAAAACCGTGAAAGGGACTGACGCTCCCTCCAGCAGGTGTCTCCACTCCTCAAGAGCCTCTTTCACCGCAAGGAGCTCTCGATTGCTGACGTCATAGTTCCGCTCTGCTGGGGTCAACCTGCGGGAAAAATAGGCACACGGGTGAAGGACCTTATCGGTTTCTCCGCTCTGGGATAGCACGGCTCCTATCCCTGAGTCAGAGGCATCCACTTCAACCACAAATTGGCGACTAGGATCGGGCTGCACCAAGACCGGTGCAGTCGAGAACCGCCGTTTCAACTCCCTAAACGCGGCTTCGCACCGATCCGACCAGGTGAAGGGAACTTTTGGTGAGGTCAGGGCTGTCAGGGGGCTAACTACCTGACTATACCCCTTAATGAACCTCCTGTAAAAATTTGCGAAGCCGAGGAACTGTTGCAGCTTCCTACGGCTCGTAGGTTGGGGCCAGTCTCTCACCGCTGCAACCTTGGCCGGATCCGGGGCGACGGAGTTGGAGGAGATGATAAACCCCAGGAAGGACAAAGAAGTGCGGTGAAACTCACTTCTCGCCCTTCACAAACAGCTGGTTCTCCAACAACCGCTGCAGGACCTGACGTACATGCCATACATGGGTCTCAGGGTCTGGAGAAAAGATGAGTATATCATCCAGGTATACGAAGACGAATCGGTGCAGGAAGTCCCGCAAGACGTCATTAACCAAAGCTTGGAATGTCGCGGGGGCGTTAGTGAGGCCGAACGGCATGACCAGGTACTCAAAATGACCTAACGGGGTGTTGAATGCCGTCTTCCATTCGTCTCCCTTCCGGATCCGAACTAGGTGGTATGCGTTCCTAAGATCCAACTTTGTGAAGATTTTGGCTCCATGCAGGGGGGGTGAACACCGAATCCAACAAAGGCAACGGGTATCGGTTGCGAACCGTGATCTCGTTCAGCCCCCGGTAATCAATGCATGGACGAAGACCGCCATCTTTTTTGCCCACAAAAAAGAAACCTGCTCCCATCGGAGAGGTGGAGTTACGGATCAGCCCAGCAGCTAAGGAGTCCCGGATGTAGGTCTCCATTGATTCGCGCTCAGGTCGGGAGAGGTTGTACAGCCTGCTGGACGGGAACTCCATGCCTGGCAACAAATCGATGGCACAATCATACGGACGGTGCGGGGGAAGAGTGAGTGCCCGATCCTTGCTAAAAACGTCAGCAAGATCGTGGTACTCAACCGGCACCGCCGACAGATTGGGGGGAATTTTGACCTGCTCCTTAGCCTGGGAACCGGGAGGAACCGAGGATCCCAAACACATCCGATGGCAGGTCTCGCTCCACTGTACCACCACCCCGGACAGCCAATCAATCCGGGGATTGTGTTTCATCATCCAGGGGAACCCCAGAATCACATGGGAGGTAGAAGGAGTCACAAAAAACTCAATCTCCTCCCGATGATTCCCTGACACTACCAGAGTTACTGGTGGTGTCTTGTGTGTGATTAAAGGGAGTAGGGTGCCATCTAGTGCTCGCACCTGCAATGGTGTAGGTAGCACCACCAGAGGGAGCCCTACCTCCCTGGCCCATCTGCTGTCTAGCAGATTCCCTTCTGACCCTGTGTCTACCAGTGCTGGGGCCTGTAGGGTTAAATCCCCACTAAGGATTGTAACTGGGAGTCGTGCGGCAATATGTGTGTGTCCCACGTGAATTTCTTGGCCCACCCTAAGCCCAGTTTCTAGGGGCGGGCGTTGGTGTTTAACCGTTCGGGGCAATTGCTCAATTGATGCTCCATTGAGCCACAAACAAAACACGCCCCGCGTGGAAACCTCCTCTGTCTATTAGGTGGTCAAAATGTGGCCCTGCTCGTGTCCATAGCTTCATCAGCAGGGGGAGCTGTCGCCCCACGGGACGTAGAGGCCAGGGAGCGTGGGAAGGGCGGACCTTTCTCGGACCCGGAAGGAAGAGGGATGGCGCGCGCCCGGCCACGTCCTTCGTCTCGTTCCCGACGGCGTTCCTCCAACCGATTGTCTAATCGTATAACGAGATCAATAAGCCCATCTAATTCCCGCGGTTCATCCTTGGCCACTAGGTGCTCCTTTAGGACTGATGACAGTCGGAGTCCATGACGCTGGCCGAGATATCCTGTTGGGAAAGTGTAGTGACACGGACCCACAACAGGGGGCGTAAATGAACGGACAATGGAAGGAGTCAAATTATAACACTTTACTGTTGTGAATGACACAACTAAACACAGCAGATTACAGAATGTGCAAAAGTCAATCAATAAAGGTGTCGTGTGGGCAGGCTCGACGATAGGAGACGCCCGTCTGGAAACGAACCAGAACCACACGATTTCCACTACCACCGAACCCGAGGAATACTGGAGCCGCCAAGTCCCGAAGTCCCCAGGTGGCCACCGTCTCAGCGTGTCGGATCTGGTACTGCTGGCAGAAAGCAAAGACAGTCAAGTGTGGGTGTGTGAACACCCAGCAATAATCCTGGTGGGAATTCCACCTCCACCTCTCACTCAATACTTGCAGCGCGTCCTCAGAGGAAAAAGAGTGCCGTATTGCACAGCCTCCACAAAAGGACCGGAACTCCTGCAAACACTCACAATAAACAGATTCTCAATATTACCACAAAGGCTGAGGATATTACCTCTAGATGAAGATGATATCTCGGCAGTATGGTGGAGGTGTCTTCCTGCTTTTATTCCAGATGTGGATGATTAGTGACAGCTGTCACGGATGATGGGTGACAGCTGTCACCACGGCTTGTTCCTGAGGTGGCAGCGCCCTCTCGTGCCTGAAGCCCACACTTCAGGCAGGGCGCCCTCTGGTGGTGGGCCAGCAGTACCTCCTCTTCAGCGGCCCACACAACAATGGCTGTTGTGTGCAGTGAATTTGGTGACACCACATCTTGTGACTTTGATGCTATTAAAAATTTAAAAAATAAAATATTCTGCAGTTTTTCATAATGGCATTTTTCCAAACTGAGCTCTGTAGTATAAACAGCAGGACCCCACTGATGTGTGCAGTGAATTTGGTGATATCACTCCTTATTACATTGATTTTTTTCCATGTATGCACTTTGTGGACGGTCCCTAAGCTTCTGTTTCTCTGCCGCTGCTGCCCGTTCAAATCAGTGTTATTTTTTTCAGCTCAGTGGACGGCTCATATGGATAAAAATAAGGTTGTAGCTCGTTGTCTACCTTCCTGAGGTTAGAAACTAGTGGTGTTTGTCTTTCTACAACGTTTCTCTTCAGATCTATTGAGCTGTGAACTTCGAATCTGTGAATATCTTTCTAACTTTACTTAAGTTGCCCCACGCCCCCATTCCATCTGGATTTGAGCACAACGAATGGATAACATTTATTTATGCAGAAAACTTGACCAGATTTACAGGTCAGAAAGTTTTATTGCGTTTTCACATCATGTGGGCCTCAGAAAGAGAGTTTAGGTGCATTTGAGTGGAAAATAGTGTTAGTTGTTGACGCATCACGGAGGATCAGCTGTTTTAACGTGCAGATACGGAGCAGCTGAGCTCTAAATAAAGGAGGAAAAAAGCATAAAAATGTCTATGTAAAGCTCAGTGCAGGTGTGCTGTTATCACTGCGCTTTAAGAGGTGACGACGAGTCGTAGCTGCTACAAAAACAAACAAACAACAACAACAAAAAACAAACAAACAAACAAACAACAACAACAAAAAAAAACGCGGATGAAAAGCTCACAGCTCGCTTTACTTCGTAAAAAAAAAAAAAAATCCGCAGGCCAGTAGGCCATCAGGCCAGTGGTGGCCCTCTCCAATCAACTATTTATCAAACTACGTTGTTCTTATGAACAATGTCTTGAATGTCCCATTTTCTTCAGACTTTCAAAGAGAAAAGCATGTTCAACAGGTGCTGGTTTCATCCTTAAATAGGGGACACCTGATTCACACCTGTTTGTTCCACAAAATTGACAAACTCACTGACTGAATGTCACACTACTATTATTGTGAACACCCCCTTTTCTACTTGTTTTACTAATAGCCCAATTTCATAGCCTTAAGAGTGTGCATATCATGAATACTTGGTCTTATTTGTGAGAATCTGCTGAATCTACTGGTACCTTGTTTCCCATGTAACAATAAGAAATATACTCAAAACCTGGATTAATCGTTTTAGTCACATAGCACTACTATTATTCTGAACACTACTGTATATATGCTGGTGTAACATGCTATATGGAAAGCAGAACAATATGAAGAGTTCATGCATAGAAATGATGGAAAGCTTGGCTGCACCTCATGCTGTGATGTGAAGAACCTGGGTGTCATGGCATCCTGTGGTGTTAATATTGCTATTCAATGGGCTGAGGGAAAGATAGCCCCATATGGTAGTTCCAGGGAGATCCAGCTTTCATCAATGGGCAAAAAAAAAAAAAAAATCCATGAGCATGGGAACTCCAAAGCACACAATGAAGTAAACAATATCCTGGAGATGGCAAAGAAGGAAGTCTAGATAAGATAAGATTTTATTGATCTCACAGTGGAGAAATTCACGTTACGTCAGCTCTTAAAAAACACACACAAGATGGGTGTGAGTAGAGGAAAATGTTCATCAAACAGCGTGTGCAAGGATAAGCAAGAATAATAATACTTGTAACAATACAATAAAATAAGAAAATAAGTTAGAAACAGAACATGTGTGTGTATATATATATATATATATATATATATATATATATATATATATATATATATATATACACACACACAGTCTACTGCCAAAGTATTCAGAATGGCATATTATGTGGCCAAGAATGGCAAGCTGTTCACTGATTTTGAGAGTTTGGTTGACCTGCAGGTAGCCAATTGTGTCCACTTGGGCCGTCTTTTGCACAGCAAGACTATCTGCATCGATACTACTGAGCACATCTCATCACAGATGAAATGGGAACTTCTCCAGAAGACGATTGAGAACAAGAGTAAGATCACAATCATGGCTGATGAGTCAACCAGCGCTGGGCACAAATGAACTCTGATAGTGTATCTGAGGGCTAGTGTTGATGGGAAGATGGAGCCCATTGCCTTTCCATTGGATCTGGTGGAGCTGGGTAGTCTCTCTGCAGCTCACATCAAGGATCAGCTCATGGGCTGCTTGCTGAAGAATGGCTTTACCACTGAGCTGCTACAGAAGGTCCTCACTGGATTTTGCACTGATGGTGCCAGTGTGATGCTGGGAGTAAAGTCAGTTAAGTTAAGAGTACAGTACATGTAATGTAATAATTTCATGATTGTATGTGAATAATAATAATAGTGATAATAATAATAATTATAACAACAACAACAACAACAACAATAATAATAATAATAATAATAATAGCAACAACAAGAATAACACTACACCACTCATTCATTCATTCAGGTGTCAGGACGCTGCTCCAGGATGACTTCCCTGGGACAGTGCTATGGCACTGCCTTAACCACAGGCTGGAGCTCGCTGTGGATCAGGCACTGGATGTGACAGGAGGAACGAAAGACTTCCAGGTCTTCCTCGACAGTCTCTACTCCTTATACAGCCAGTCACCAAAGAACATCAGGGAGCTGAGTGAATGTGCTCACAACCTCCACATCACCCTCAAGAGGACTGGCAAAGTGCTCAGTGTCCGCTGGGTAGCATCATTATACAGAGTCTCTGCAGTTTGGCAGTCATTTCCAGCCCTGGCCCAACACTTTTGAAATGCATCAGAAGATGAGGCCAGGAATGACAGGGAGAGGGCAAAGTTCAGAGGTCTGCTCTCCAGGTTGACCTCCATCAGCTTCCTGATGAACCTTGCTGTAATGGCAGACGTTCTCAGTGAACTTAACAACTTGTCTGAAATGCTCTGGAGCAGGAAGATCACACTCCCAAAGGCCCACAACACCATGACATTGTATGTCAAATGCATCGAAAGCATCAGTACCTGCCCAGGAAAATACACAGTCGCTGCCAACCAAGCAGAAGAAGTGATGGAGTTCAAGGGAGACAAGCTAAGTGTGGGCCAGTCTCCCATCATCAACTCTGACCAGTTCAACCCGAGCAGTGTCTGACAACATGACAGAAAGGCTTTTCACAACCTCAGCAAACAGAGCACAGGCCAGTGCCACAGTCAGCCAAAACCAGACCCACGACGCACTCATCAGTCAAATGGCAGCCTTCGAGCCTAACCACTGGCACCACGACAATCCTTGCTTTGAAGAAGAGATGAAGGCTTTCAGTCAGGTCCTACATGTGAATGAAAAAGAGGCCCATCTTGGTTTTGTGGAGTACAAGACAAGTGGAGGGAGAAGTCTCCTTAACCAGACAAAGAAGCTGCTTAGACACATCGTCTCCAAGCAATGAACATGATCATTACACAGTACAGAAGCAAACTCACAACCAAGAATGTAGTCGATCTCCTCTGCATCAGCTGTGTGGGACCACCGTGCAGACCACCACCACCAGGCGGTGGGATCCACCACCTTATGTGAAGACATGGCTGGCAAAGGAAAAAAAGCAGCCACCTCAACTAAAGGCATAGCTTGAGTTGCCACAACACAGGAGAGGAGGACAATCACTACAGCCCTCTATGGAAAATGTGGAACTCTGATTCCATTTTCCATGAATTTCCCTTGCCTACATCAAGACCTGCTGCTTCTAGTTGATAATCTATAGTTTTCATGACACCTAGAAAGGGACATGGTCAGCAAGACATTATGTTCTCACAGTGTCAGATTGTTACCCCAGTGAGGAGACCCTGACCATCCAAACTAGCCTTTGTTTCTCTGTCGTCCCTCTCCATCTGTCTGTTGTTGCAATACTAGTAAGTAGATACTTCGTGTCTAACATCATTCATCATGCACATAAGTTAAGAACCTCAAAGCCAGAAAAGAGCCGTCTTCAATATCTTTAATATGATCTTTAGTAGCACATTTCCTGCTAGAGTCTAATCTTACTTTCACCCCTGGGTTATGGGCAGACACAGAAGCAGATGGAGGATTTTCATCAATTTCCCTGGTGGAAGTCACTGAGGGAGTCAAACAACTGCATAGTGGCAAAGGCCCGGGGAGTTGATGAGATCCACCCAGAAATGCTGAAGGCTCTGGGTGTGGAGGGACTGTCTTGGATGAGAAGTCTCTTCAACATCGCATTGAGGTCTGGGACAGTGCCTAAGGAGTGGCAAACTGGGGTGGTGGTCCCCATATTTAAAAAAGGGGACCAGAGAGTGTGTGCCAACTACAGTGGCATCACACTACTCAGCCTCCCTGGTAAAGTCTTCTCCAGGGTGCTGGAAAGGAGGGTTCGACTGACAGTAGAACCTCAGATTAAAGAGGAACAATGCGGGTTCTGTCCTGGCTGTGGAACAACCGACCAGCTCTTCACTCTCACAAGGATCCTGGGGGGTGCCTCCACAGTAAAATCACCAATGTTATTTCAACTTACGTAACTAGAGTAGTCTGGTGGCATCATGAAATAAGTGAAATAAAAGAAAAAATATATGCAAATTGTTACATCAATTTGTCTCATTGAGACAGCACCTTTTTTAGAGTGCAGCTTTCCCCAGTGTGAGGCCGTGTTTGATCACATGCTCCACCAAATTTGCTTGAATTTTATCTGAAACATTTCTCCTTCTTGCGCTTCTTTGTCCTTGTCCTTGTCCATGTATCTCTCTTTGTCTTCCTTGTCCTCTTCCTCTTTCTCTGGGTCTTATCGCCTCCATGATTGCAGATTTGACAAAACGTAGTGTCAAAGGTCATCTGATTGGTGGTGAGTTTTCTGTGTGAGTGTTTTCAGATGTGTGCATAAATGTTTCCCATTACCAGATGTGTTTTGCCTTTAAGTGTTTTCCCAGTGGTAACAAGGTATTTTATCTTTGAGTTCAGTGTCTAATGTAGGAAACTGTGATGTTCTGCAACAACTGTGTTGAGGAACTGGAAGCAAAGTGCAAAGCAGACAATGTGTTTAAGGTATTGTTACATTGTGTTTTAGCTGTTGTTACAAGAGGTTTTGGATTTGAAAACCTAATGTCATGCCTGGTCTGGGTCTAGGACTTCCTCCTTTCTTTTCGTCACCATCTGCCCCAGCTTTGTTTTATTAGTTATTTTTCATGTGTTTATTCTGTTCCATTTTGCTTTTTCACGTTGTTTTTTTTATACTTTAGCCATCGTCCCGTTCTGTTCTAGTTTTGTTCTGCCAGATTGTGTTTACATTACTGATCATTGTTTATCACTTGTTTATTTTGCTTTTCTTATTTGTGTTATCAGTTATGGTTTATGTCGGGTTTTGCTTTCTGTTTTCATGTAGTTTTTTTTCTTAGAGCTCGTTCACCACCTTGTTTTCCTAGTTTAGCTTTGCTTTAGTATTTCTGCTCCTGATCAGTTCTCATGTCATGCCTTGTCCTTGGTTATGTTATTCTGTTCTCAGGCTCGATTTTACCTTTGTTCATAGATCTCTGTTTCTCTCACGCCCCTCTGAGTACGTTCCCACTCCACAGCACTGCACCTGCTGTTGTCCACTCTGTTTTCTTTCACTCTCTCTCTTGGCACCTGCTCTCGCTTCTCTGTATCTTACATCACTTCACTTTGTGCACTCTCTTCCTCCCCATCTTGCACAGTGTTTACTCTTTGTTCACTAGCCACCCCCCTTTCCAGATTGTTCCTCACATGCACTTCGTTAACACCACCTGTCCCTCGTTTCACACCAATTAGTCCACCATCATTTAAACCCTCACAGTCTCACAGTCCCTCGCCAGTTTGTTGTTGCGCTGTGCACACATCCCAGCCTTTGTATTTTGTCCTGATTTCTTGCCATGTACTGTGTTTTGCCCTGTCCTCCTCGATCACACCTTTTTGCCTCATTCCTGAAAACTGTGTTTGCTCGTGCCTTTGAACCCTGCCTGAATTTGACTGGTTACTGCTCTCACAGCCAAAACAGTCTCAACTTCAAATAACTTAGATTTAAAAAAAAAAAAAAACCTAGTAATTAGACACAGAAAATAGAACCATAACAGCTACGGAAAGTAACACTCTCCGTGGCTGGCAATCAAGTCACCCAATTTGATGTGTCAATCCCGTAAGATCTCAGAGAGCTGGCTTTCACAGCATATACATATATATATATATATATATATATATATATATATATATATATATATATATATATATATATATATATAGAGAGAGAGAGAGAGAGAGAGAGAGAGAGAGAGAGAGAGAGAGAGAGAGAGAGAGAGAGAGAGAGAGAGAGAGAGAGAGAGTCAAAATGATAAATATTGCATGTTGTTCTAACTAAATGTACTGTGTGCAGCAGCCAACCCTTCAGCAAAGGCGAGAGGCCACCATTTAAACAAAGAAGCTACAAAACGCCTGTAAATTTAAACAAACCCGAGGTCAACACAACTGCCATTGCTAGTACTGAAGAGGACGACCTAACATGCTACTGTCCAGTCCATAAGAAATGCATCCTGTAGCCAAATGTAGAGCCTTCCAGATCAAACCACTAGAAGAAAGACGAAACATACTCAAAGAACACAAATGGTGGTTTCGCTGTTGCTCTCCTATACACATGATAAAAGACTGTGACATGAAACTCAAGTGTGAGGAGTGCCAAAGTGAAAAACATTGCTCTGCCATGCATCTTGACACAACTCAGCAACCTCAGCTGGAAAACAAACCTGAGCCAGAGCCTCAACCCCAAGACAACATGCTATTAAAGGTAATGTCTGTTGTGTGGGCCGCTGAAGAGGAGGTACTGCTGGCCCACCACCACTAGAGGGCGCCCTGCCTGGAGTGCGGGCTCCAGGCACCGGAGGGCGCTGCCGCCTTACAGGAGCAGCCAGGATGACAGCTGTCACCCATCACTGGAGACAGCTGATCCCAATCAACAAGGAGGTATATCAGCAGGACGGCATCTCCACCTCATTTGCCGAGATATCGCCTTACCAAAGAGGTAACAATCTCAGCCTACACATACGTGTGACTTTAATTGTATTCTTGTTGATTATCTGTAGGACAGCTGACTACCAGACAGCATTTGGATAAGTACTCACCTTCCTACACTTCTTGATTGTTGTTGACGAGAGGTGGAGGTGGACTCTCCACCCTCCGTGTTGCTGGGTGCAGCCGCATCCACACCTGACTGTTTCTGTTTCTTGCCAGCAGTACCGGATCCGACGAGCGGAGGCAGTGGCCACCTGGGAATTCGGGACTTGGCGGCTCCAGTATTCCCGGGATTCGGTGGCAGGGGAAATCGGGTTGGTTCCGGTTCGACTTGGACAGACGTCTCCTATCGTCGAGCCTGCCCACACGACACCGTTGTAATTAAACTCAGTCTCAATATTGTAATGGGTTGTATTTGTTGTGCCTGTTTCACAACAGTAAAAACAGTGTTATTTGACTCCTCCATTGTCCGTTCATTTGCGCCCCCTGTTGTGGATCCATGTTCCTACACTTTCACAACAATGTCACTGTGCACAGAGATCTGCGGTGAAGGTGGCCTACCACGTTCATGCTCCAAGGTATGCCTAGTTCGAGTTTTCCCTAAAGGCCAACCGAAACGCTCCATCAGGATGTATCTTTGACGATTAGAGTAATAGCTCACGGGCCCGTCCATAATTTTTTGAGTTATTTGGGATTGACGGTAGCCTTCTGTCATACCATATGAGAACATGTGCTGGTCTAACTGAAATGCTTGGGAGGAAGGCAGTGGGGTTCCAAATTGAGCCAGTAGGTGGAGGCCCACGTCTAGACCTCCCTCCTCTCATTGAATGTGATGAAATAGTGTTCAACAGAGATGAAATACCTACGCCCGAAGTTGCTCAAGCCCACGCTCAGTTGAAACACCTTGCTTCTCTCATTCCAAAGTACGACCCAGACACTCAGATAGCAGTTTTACTTTGCAGAAACATCATACAAGTCCACAAAGCACAGTAGCAAATCAGTGGTCCCCACAACGCCCCATTTGTTCAGCGTTTGGATCTCAGCTGGGTAATTGTGGGGGAAGTGTGTCTCAGTGCTCATAAGCCAACTGTCAATGTCTACAAAACTCACATGCTCTCATACACTTCTATGTAGATAACGGGTTGATCTCACTCCCATCTGAGTCTGCAGCCATAGACCTGCTCAAGCGCACATGTGCATCAATGGCCAAGTCCAATCTCAAACTCCACAAAATGGCCTCGAACAGCGTCTCAGTAATGCAAGCCTTAAAGCCAGAAGACCTGGCCCCTGGTATCAAAGACTTGGGTCTCGGCAATGACACTCTACCAGCTCAGAGAAGTTTAGGCTTGTACTGGGACATAAACACTGACTCTTTCACATTTAAGGTAGCTGTCAATGACAAACCCTATACTCGCCGTGGGTTTCTTTCTATAATCAACAGTATCTTTGACCCCTTAGGACTAGCATCGTCAGTGACAATCAAAGGCAGAGTCTTGTTACGTGAACTGTCAAATGGAGTCCAAGACTGGGATACTCCTTTCCCTCAAGACAAAATGGACATAGGGGAAACATGGAAAATGTCCCTCCAAGATGTCAGCTGTCTGAGAGTGCCACGCTGCTATGTACCAGCTTCCCTTTCCAAGTCCACTTACACCGAACTGTGTGTTTTTTGCGATGCCTCAAGCCAGGCTATTGCGGCAGTAGCATACTTGAAAACTCACATGGGGGGGGGGGGTGTCTGGGAAAGGATGATCAGGGTAACTTGCAGAATACTGGACTGTATCCTTCTGCAAAACAAACACATCCGTCTGACACATGAAGTGCTTTGTACCTTACTGGCTGAGGTATCGTCTATAATCAACGCAAGGCCCTTAGTTCTCATCTCAACGGACCCGTCCTCACCATTCCTGCTATGTCCTGCAATGATCTTGACACAGAAGCAGCATGTCCCCCCTCCTCCAGGAGACTTCTGTGGAAAAGACTTGTTCAAAAAACAGTGGAAACAAGTGCACACACTCTCCAAAGAATTTTGGAGCCGCTGGAGTAACGAATATCTCAAAACACTCCAATCAAGACGTAACTGGCATATGACCCACCGTAACCTCCAGTCAGGTGACATCGTACTCTTAAAACAAGATCAAGCACCCAGAAATAAATGGACAATGGCCACCATAACAGCAACCTTTCCAAGCAGTGATGGAATAGTCAGAAAGGTCGAAGTGAGGACATCATCCCAGGGTGTCTCAAAGACGTACTTGCGTCCCATCTCAGATGTTGTTATGCTGTTAGAAAACGAAGAGATAGATAAAAAGCAGTAGTGGCATCAGAAATGCCAGGCGGGGAGTGTTTTGCCTGCAGTAAAAATGTGTTTTATGAAGGGTTAAAATGGTTTTTCATAATTTAGTGGTAAGTATGTCAAAGATTCATGTTAAAAAGGTAATTTGGTTAAAAACAGAAAATATTTATGTTCAGTCAGCATTGGTTTACCTCTATTTTATTTTGAAGGTGTAGTTAGTAGTCGCAATGCATTATGGGTAACAGGAGCTGCAGCTAGTCAAAAGGAAAAAAGTCACAGAAAGCCTGCCTGTCCATGCTCAAACATTACCACCTGCGTACTAAACGTTAAATACACCTTCAAAAGCAACGGCTGTAAGTTCAATGTGTGCTTTGGTTACTTTATAAGTTTTATAGGCTCTCATTTAGAAATCGTTTTGTGAATGTGTTGTTACCAGGAATTAGCCACATCCCAACTTGTTCAGCTTAGAGCATTGAGTTTTAGCGTAGCAATGCTGCTAATGTTCTAATCAACATGAAAAGATAGTGAAGATTGCTGTTTGTTATTGGAGGCAGCTAAGGTTGACTTTGCATTAATGTTCTGGTCACTTTTTGACTGATGCAGATTTTTCTCTTTTTTACAGTTTTTTTAAATTGATAAAACACAAAACCCAATTCTCTAAACCAAATGACCAGTTCTCTAAACACATTTAATAAAACTAGCCCCCATTTGCCAAAACCATAAACAGATTTCACATGAAGACACAATTCACAACATGCAGTCCTCCTTTTCTCATAAATCTAAACATTTTGCCTTGCTAAAACACATGTTGCATAAAACTCTGCTCAGATTCTCAATTTAAAGCTCAAGTGATGCAAAATGCTTGCCACAGTCAGCAAAACCTGAATACAATGTACACACCTGGCTTCATTCATTAAACATAACGACTCAGAATTGTAGACACTTGTTGCAAATAATGTGACCACACCTACAGAAGCCAGTTCAGAGTGCACAGTTTGCTGAAGTTTCCAAACATATGGACAGAGGCAGAATCAGAGGAAGAGGAGTTAGAGTCAGAGGAGGGAGAGGAGCAGGCCAAGGAGGGAGAGGAGCAGGCCGAGGAGGGAGAGGAGCAGGCCAAGGAGGGAGAGGAGAAGGCCAAGGAGGGACAGGAGAAGGCCAAGGAGGGAGAGCAGCAGGCCAAGGAGGGAGAGCAGCAGGCCAAGTAAGGAGAGGAGCAGGCCAAGGAGGGAGAGCAGCAGGCCAAGGAGGGAGAGGAGAAGGCCAAGGAGGGAGAGGAGAAGGCCAAGGAGGGAGAGGAGCAGGCCAAGGAGGGAGAGCAGCAGGCCAAGGAGGGAGAGGAGCATGCCAAGGAGGGAGAGGAGAAGGCCAAGGAGGGAGAGGAGAAGGCCAAGGAGGGAGAGGAGCAGGCCAAGGAGGGAGAGCAGCAGGCCAAGGAGGGAGAGCAGCAGGCCAAGGAGGGAGAGGAGAAGGCCAAGGAGGGAGAGAAGAAGGCCAAGGAGGGAGAGGAGCAGGCCAAGGAGGGAGAGCAGCAGGCCAAGGAGGGAGAGGAGCATGCCAAGGAGGGAGAGAAGAAGGTCAAGGAGGGAGAAGAGCAGGTCAAGGAAGGAGAGGAGCAGGCCAAGGAGGGAGAGGAGAAGGTCAAGGAGAGAGAGCAGCAGGCCAAGGAGGGAGAGGAGCAGGCCAAGGAGGGAGAGGAGAAGGCCAAGGAGGGAGAGGAGCAGGCCAAGGAGTTAGAGGAGGAGGCCAAGGAGGGAGAGGAGCAGGCCAAGGAGGGAGAGCAAGGCAAACTCGCACCATCATGCCTGCAGCGTAGATGAGGTCCTGTGGCCTGACCTAGCTTGACGACGTCATGCCACACAATGATGTGTGTGTGTGTAAGTGTGTGTGTGTGTGTGTGGTATAGTTCAATAAATGAAAAAAACCATCACACCCTGAACATTGTGTCTTGAGTATTGTGTGTAATGGGTCCTCTGTAGTGTTTGCATTGAGTTGTGATATGAAAACGTGCTAAGAACCATTTCGCAAATAGTGGGTAACTCTGCCTACATTGTTTTACGCAGGATTACCATTATGGTTACTGACAATTTTCCTCGATTTAATCCCTACTACATCTTTACACTGTACACATTTATCGTGGACGTCCTTTGTCACAGTGTAAGACAACAACTCCTGGAGAGATCTGAAGTCCTGAACGTCCTACAGAAACTTAATACAGCGGTTTGTCTGAATAATGGCGGGGATGTTTTACACCGAACCCTGCAGATGATTAAATAGTAACTTCTTTTTCTGTTTTTTTTTTAATTAATAATAAAAGATGTGTAAAACAATAATTTCTCTGTTTTTTTAAGTTGTGTGTGTGTAATAAAATTATATATATATATATATATATATATATATATATATATATATATATATATATATATATATAAACTAGGATTGCGTGTTTTTTCGTCATTCACATACTTGATCCCTTACATGATGGCTGAAGAAAGATTGATGAGAAATGTGTATTACAACCCTGCAAATCCTGGAAGCTTCAGTGGTGTGGAACGCTTACAGAAGGTGTCAAACCCGAATCCGGGGTTAAACCCTCCAGGAAAGATGTGGAGTATTTCTTGTCCGGGGAAGATGCTTACACTTTACATAAACCCGCAAGGATGAATTTTATCAGAAATAGGGTATTTGTTACAGCCCCTATGAAACAATTCCAAGCTGATCTCTGTGATATGCAGTCAGCTCATAACGATGACTATAAGTATCTCTTAACAGTCATAGACATATTTTCAAAAAAAGTATATGCAAGGCTTCTCAAAACTAAAACTGGTCGTGAGGTCTCAAACGCTTTCGCCACAATTTTACAAGAAAACGGAGTCCCACAGAATTTGCAGACTGATGCTGGGAAAGAATTTTTCAACAAGGTTTTTTCAGCCCTCATGAAAAAACAGCATAAAACATTTTTCAACTGCCAGCGATCTGAAGGCCTCAGTCGTTGAACTCTTTAATTGGACACTAAAAACCAAGATGTGGAGGTTTTTCACTTCAAACAATACACGTCGTTACATTGACGTGCTGCAGGATCTGCTTAAAGCCTATAATGCAGGGGTGGGCAATCATGTGCCATAAAGGGCCGAGACACTGCAGGTTTTCCATGCAACCAATCACCTCAGCAGGTGTTTTCATTAAAGATCAGGTGTTTCAGTAGGTGATTTCATTGACAACCAGGTGTTTATGTTCAGAGCAGAAGCTCATCAGCAACCCACCTGCTGAGGTGATTGGTTACACGGAAAACCTGCAGTTTCTCGGCCCTCGACGCCCACCCCTGCTATAATGTGTCTTATCATGAAAGCATTAAGATGAGTCCGAATGAGGTTAATGCTCAAAATGTCGATCAAGTGTTTCAAAATTTGTACGGGACTTTTCCCCTACGCACAAGGCCTATGAAGTTTAAATATAAGGTTGGTGATATAGTCAGGATCTCCAAGCTCAGGGGAGTTTTTGATAAAAAATATTTTACAGATGAAATGTTTTTTTACAGCGTTTTACAGATTAAATGTTCACAGTGTCAGAATGTATTCCACATTTCCCACCTGTGTATAAATTAACGTACTACGACGGTGAACCAGAATTGCAGAAGGTTAAAATATCAAAAGACAAACTGTATCAGGTTCAAGAAATTATTCGTGAACGTTTTACCAAGGGGAAGAAATTTGTATTTGTCAGGTGGAAAAACTGGCCTGAGATATTTAACTCCTGGTTCCTGCAGACCAACTGATAGCCATATAAATGTGACGACATCTATCTTCAACCGGCATATGAAAAATGGATTGGGACCTGAGACAAGGATTTTATGTGACTCTGCCTTCAAATGCCAGCCTAAAAGTATTCACGGATAACAAGATTTCATGCTACCAGGTGGACTTGGCTCAACACCTGGATTTAGAGGGAGAGTGGGTTGTGGCGCTGACGGATATTTCTTATCCTCACAACTGGTTAAATATTCCGGAAAAGCATTGCTCTATGTTTCAGGTGAAAAAATTACAGGTCCAAAATCTCCGTTCACTCAACTTCTTTTGAGGCAGGATATTATTACAACTTTGACCTGATTGCAACGCAGATAAACTCTCGTTTGAAGAACATAGATCCAAAGATCTCTTTAAAATATGACGATACTCAAAAAAATTTTGTGTGGGAAGGAGACAGCACCTGCCACGTACATTTTGAAACCCCAACGGCGTACATGCTGGGGTTACAGCCTGATAAATGGTTGAGATGCGGACCTGGGGCCGTAACCTCTCCCCGTTTCCCTGATATAAAAGGCGGGTTATATCATTTTTTCTGTTACACATGTAACGGGGTTGAATTGTACCTGTTAAATTATGGCAAAAAGGTGCAACACCGCCATCTAGTGGCGCAGTGGTGGACTTGGGTAAAGCACAGAAAAAAAAGAGGACTTCACTGTGGTAAGACGTCCTTTCCTATGGTCCGGGATAATTAATTATTTTCTTTACATTCCAAATGGTTATATTTAACATTTTGCCGCGGCATGTACTCACTGTGGCTTAAGCTAACTGCTTGAGCACTTTCTGTGAGTTATTGGACCAAGAAAAAGATGTTTAGAGGCTTATTAATGATGCTAAACTAGCTTAAATGTTTTCCCTCGTGGCAGGTGTGTTCAGATTGTCCCGACACTGACGCAATCTTTCCCACACCACTGCGGTGCTATATGCTGTGTTGCAGTGCTGTAATAAAGTACCATCATAATCCACCTGGTCGTCATCTCTGGAGGCAACAGCAGTGTGGTAGCCTGCGACCCGTCACATTGGTGCCGTGACCTGTCGATCTGTTGCTGGTTCTTCACCCTGGACCGGGATTACCTTGCTGGAGAGCTTCACCTTGCACTTCCAGGTGGACAGAGTATCTGCCAGTCTATAGCATATCTGGTTGTTGCTCCACCAGTTCTTTTGTCTTATTATATTCTTTTCAGTTTTTATTGTGTTTTATGAGATCCTTTTTGTGTGGAGATTTGAATGTGAGCTACATACAAGGGAATGCTAGTACGCCTCCTTTTATTGGTAGAGGTAGGGGTAGGGGTATGGTGTTGCAGTTTGATAGCCCTGTTCGGGGGGGGGGGGGGTGTTCATGTGATGGGGGGTGAGCACGTGCTGTCTGGGACCTCTTCAGTCAGTGGGGATGGGGTTCCTTCTCAGAGCTGTCATGCTGAGCATACACAGAGCACACCGGTTACTGCTACATTTACGCAAAACCCGGTTTCACCCTCTCCTGATGTAGTCAGTCAATTGGGCGACATTATCAGGCAGGTTGGACAACAGCTGGCGGATAGCGTAATTGCACGCCTCAGCCCAATGCATAGTACACCTACACCGAGCCCCCAGAATGTACACGATGCCCCCACTAACTTGTATACACATAGTCAGAATTTGTCACAAGTTCAACTACTGTCTCCTAGGAAGGTGAAAGAGCCTCCAACCTTCACAGGAGATAACTCTGACTCTGTGGATGTGCACGAGTGGGAAGACCTGATGAAGGGTTACATACAGAGGGCGAATGTCAAGCCAGAGCAGCAGGCTGAGGAGATACTCATCCACCTCAGAGGTCGAGCTAAAGATGTTGTTAAGTTTGGGATGAGGAACAGCGGCATCGACGTGACTCTAAACCCAGATGTCATTTATGCCCTCCTCCGGAAACATTTTGCTGCTGTCCCCTGTTCCCCTCTTCCTCTGGCAGACTTTTACACTACACTCCCGAAGAGTAGCGAGGATGCGTATGACTACTGGCTGAGGCTCAACCAAGCTGCAGATGTTGCTGCTGACCGCCTCAAAGAACAGGGCAAGGAACTACATTGCCCCAGTCTGGAAGTTACGCGTATGTTTATAAAGAATTGTCCTTGCAAAGAGCTTGCTATGACTATCAGGTCAAAGACAATTGATAAGTGGACTGCGGTGGAGGTTCAGGATGTGTTGGAGGAGTACCATGCCGAGAGAGGTTTGAGAGGTGCTACTGCTGCTGCGAGTAGGAAGCCCAGTGAGAATGTGTATGTGAACAATGTTGAGGTACTTCACACTGCGGTACCTCCACCTGACTTAACAGACTCTCACACAACCAAGTCATCAGACCTGGCGGCTCTTGAACGCGTCATCAGTATGCTGGAGAAAGTTCTGCTGGGGGGACCTACTCCAACCCAAGCTAATACCACCAGGCAGCTTAGAGTGAGAGCCCCCAGGATTGAGGGTCTGAATGAACTACCGTGTGCTGTCTGTGGCGATGCTAACCATTCTGCACTCACTCATTGCCGTGACAAGAACCTCTGCTTTAAATGTTTCTCAGCCGGTCACTCCAGACGCAGCTGCTCCAGGCAGATGGCATCTGCACAGTTGGGAAACTAGAGGATCTGCATCAAGGGGAGGACGGTGCGGATCCTACTGATGTTCCTCCCTCAGTTAATATTGACGACTTTGAGTCAGTCTTTGAGTCGGTCTGTTCCAGCGTGCCCTCAAGCAAAACTGTCATATTTCAAGGCACACACAGAATTCAGAAGTCAGACAGCTTGTTCTACACCACCGTCACTGCAGCAGGTGTCTCTCTGAAGGCAATGATGGACAGTGGATCGACAGGGTGCACATTGAGTGAACCTGCTGCACAGCGCCTTCTGCTTCATAATCCAGATATGAAACGTTGCTCTGCGGATGATGTTATCATTGTTGGATGTCTGGGTCATCAAGTCACGCCTTCGGCTGTGTGCGATGTCGGAGTAGAGATATATGATTGCAAAATGATTATCCCCATGTTCGTGGTACCTGGACAGACCGATGACATGATCTTGGGCAGCAATGCTATAAAGACAATTATCCGACTATTAAGAAAGACTGATGGCTATTGGCGCCTCATGTCTGAGCCCAGTAGTGTAACTGATGATGACTGCCACCACTTCTTTTCTCTTCTTTCCAACACAGAGAGGTGGAGAGGTGACACGGTGCCTGACAAGGTTGGCACACTGAAATTGCAACGGTGTGTGTCACTACAGCCACAAAGTGAACACCTCGTGTGGGGCAAGCTTCCTGCTTCTGCACCTGTGTCGGTTGGTAGTACAGTGATTGTTGAACCAACTCGTGCAAGATGCAAACCCAGAAATGTCTTGATTGGCAGGATTGTTACACCTATGTGGGGTGACAGATGTCTGCCCATGAAAATCATCAATCCTACCAATGAGCCCATAGTGCTGAAGAGGAACACAAAACTTGCGGATGTGTTTCCTTGTGTTGCAACTGAGGATTTGTCCCAATCTGACCACATCCGAGTGCACTCTCAATCCCTGGCTGATGCTACGATGCCAAGTTCCAAGGAGGATGTTAGGAGAACATTAGACGAGCTTGGTTTATCTGATTTGGACTTGGATTCATGTGCAGTCTCTGACCTGTGGAGGGACAGGCTTCTCCAGATCATCGAGAGGCATAAGTCAATCTTCTCACAACACAAAATGGACTGTGGGGAGGCAACTGACTTTGTGCACAAGATACATCTAGTGGATGAGAAGCCATTTCGGTTGCCCTACCGCAGAGTGCCACCAAGCCACTATGAAAAGCTGAGAACAGCCCTCAGTGAAATGGAAGAGAAAGACATCATTCGCAAGTCCTCCAGTGAGTACGCATCGCCCCTTGTCCTTGTTTGGAAGAAAAATGGAGATCTGAGCATTTGCACGGATTTCAGATGGCTCAATGCTAGGACAGTGAAGGATGCGCACCCACTGCCTCATCAGGCTGACGCTCTCGCTGCACTGGGTGAAAATGTCTTCTTTTCCACCATGGATCTCACCTCTGGCTTCTACAACGTGCCCTTGCATGAGGACCACAAGAAGTACACTGCCTTCTCATCCCCTTTTGGTCTGCATGAATACAACCGGATGCCTCAGTGTTTGTCCAACAGCCCAGCTACATTCATGCGGATGATGCTGTCAATCTTTGGAGATGAGAATTTCACCAGCCTTTTGTGCTACTTGGATGATCTTTTGGTCTTTGGGCCTAATGAGCAGATTGCACTTGAGTGCTTGGAGATGGTGTTCTCTCGCCTGAAGAGTCATAACCTCAAACTGGCACCACAAAAGTGCCACTTCCTGCAGAGATCTGTTAGGTTTCTTGGACATGTCATCTCTGAGTCAGGGGTGCAGACAGACCCTGGAAAGGTTGCTGCCATTAATCATGTACAGGTGTCTGATTTGATGGACAGTGACGGCGTTACTCCTTCGCAAAAGAAGATTCGGTCATTCTTGGGGATGGTGTTGTATTATCAGCACTTCATTGAGGATTGCTCCACTAAGGCGAGACCCCTTTTTAAGCTCCTCTCAGAACAAAAGTCTGGGGGAAAAACCAGACGCAAGAGGATACATGAGAAGAAGTGCTCTGGTCAGGTGGCACTCTCGGCAGATGATTGGACATCCGAGTGTAAGGAAGCATTTGACACCCTGAAATACGATTTGTCACATAGTGTAACCCTAGCCCATCCTGACTTTGGAAAGCCTTTCATTCTCGCCGTAGATGCCTCATTTGATGGAGTTGGAGCCGTTCTTTCCCAACTTCAAGATGGTGAGAAGATTGCAAGGCTAGCAAATCACTGTCAAAATCCCAGATGAACTACCCAGCTCACAGGCTAGAATTTCTTGCATTGAAATGGGCCATATGCGACAAGTTCTCCCACTGGCTGAAAGGAAGGCATTTCACTGCATGGTCAGACAACAACCCTTTGACTTAAATCCTGACGAAGCCCAGGTTGGATGCCTGCGAATAGAGGTGGGTGGCAAAGCTAGCCGCATATGACTTCGACCTGAAGTATGTCCCTGGGTCTAGGAATACTGTTGCTGATGCTCTGAGCCGTGAACCCTTTGTCCAGTCCAGCATTAGCCATCGTCTGGTGAAGGAGCCCTATCTGTCTCTGTTGAATGAGATTAATGGGGTTGTCACTGGCACAGTGCAAGACGCCTTCCGACTTACTACCAAGTTATTCAGACTGCTGATGGCTCCAGTAATGAGGATTTTAGCCCAGGACAGGACACCTGTCTGTCGTCTGGAGGTGCAATTGGTGCAGAAGAGGTGTCTGCCGTATTGGACGCTCATTGCACGGGTGGTGTCTCCCGTCTGTCTGGCGTGAGTCCTTCCTCACTGCAGTTACCAAATGAAGACCCATCCATCGTCATTCCCCTCAGCCAGTTGCATAACATGCAGCAACAAGATGAAACAGTGTCCAGGGCCTTCTTTTATGTTCAGCGACATAAGAGGCCAAACATGTGTGAGAGAGCAGCTGAGCCAAGCTGTGTACTCAGGCTGTTGAAGCACTGGAAGAAATTGAAAGTGCGTAATGGGATTCTCTACAGGGTGAAGAGGGATCGTCATGTTAACAGGAAGATTTTCCAGTTTGTCATACCCGAGTCTTTGAAACAACAGGTCCTGCATGGTGTTCATGATGCAGCTGGTCACCAGGGCCGTTCAAGAACCCTCTCCCTGGCCAGTGAGAGATTCTTTTGGACAGGCATGGGCAGGGATGTTGTGATGCATGTGAAGCGTTGCCAGAGATGCATTTTGGGTAAGACATCTGAACCAGATGCCCGAGCTCCCCTTGGGCCTATCCGCACCTCGGCTCCTATGGAACTGGTCTGCCTTGATTTTTGGACAGCAGAGACAAGTGATGAGAAGACTACTGATGTCCTCGTTGTTACAGACCATTTCTCAAAGCTGGCACGTGCCTTTCCCTGTAAGAACCAATCTGCAAAGCAAGTTGCTCGCTGCTTATGGGACAATTTTTTCTGTATTTATGGATTCCCCAACCGGATCCATTCTGATCAAGGAGCTAACTTCGAAAGTAGGCTCATCAAGGATCTTCTTGAGATGGCAGGTGTGCACAAATCTCACACTACTCCTTATCATCCAATGGGCAACGGCATAGCAGAAAGGTTCAACAGAACTCTTGGAGGCATGATAAGAGCTCTTCCCCCACAGTACAAGTCTAGGTGGCCACAAATGCTCCAGATGTTGACCTTCTGCTATAACTGCACAGTTCACGAGACGACAGGCTATGCACCATTTTACTTGATGTTTGGACGGACCCCACGCTTGCCCATTGACATCATGTTCCATCATGTCCTAGAGAATGACAGCACTGTCAGCCATCATGAGTTTGTAAACCACCTGAGGAGGGATCTCTCTGAAGCCGGACAGGTTGCTCGCCGACATGCATGGGGTCAGTAAGATCGCCATGCCAAAATTTACAATCGTAAAGTGAAAGGTCTGCCGTTGACTGTGGGTGACAGGGTGCTACTTGCCAATCGGGGAGTTAAAGGCAAGAGGAAGGTTGCAGACCGGTGGGCTTGAGGTGGTGTCTGTGAGATCTGGCATTAACGTCTACAGGGTCCGCGATAATGTTACTGGAAAGGTGAAGGTTGTGCACAGAAACTTGCTGCTCCCAGTTGATTTCCTGACATTTCCTGAGCAAGATGGGCCTCAGGCAGTGCCTGGAGAGTCGCAGTCATTTGTGTCAGGTGCCAGTGGCCAAAGCTCTGTTGTTGATGATCAAGAGGACGCTCAATCACGCACTATGTATTGGCTCTTGCAGTCGCCTGTCCGGGCTGAAGCTGGGAGTGGGAGTGTTTCGGAAGGGAGTGACTTTGGTGACACCTCTCTTGTGCATGCAATGGAGACAGGCCAGTCAGGGAAGCTGCCAGACTGTGCACCTGATGGCTTTGAGCATGACCACATCCCTTGTGCGCATCTTTCCTCATCCTCAGTCTCGGTGCATGTTACAGGACACACACCTACTGATACATCTGTTGTCTTGGGTGACTTTCTCTTTCCAGATGGGGTTGAGTTGGAAGAGGTAGTTTGCACACATCCGCTATCCACACCGGCCCCTTCAGTTTTTACGAGATGTGGGAGGGTCAGCAGACGCCCAAATAGGCTTATTTGTGAGATGTTGGATCAGAGATTTGTGCAGAAAACTGAACCTGTGTTGGGGTCCATGTTCGGTCCCGTTGCATCTAATGTGCGCATGTCAGTTTGTGTGTAGACCAGTTAATGTGACTTTTGTAGCAGGCGATCACCTGTTGTGTTTTTTTTTTTTTTTCCTTCTCCTGCTCTTTTCTTTTGGCTAGTGTAGTTGACTTTAGAATTGGGTATATGTGATTCCTTACACTGTAAGAGCAAAGGTATGTCCATGTTTATGAGATGTAGAAGGCATCTCTGTTAGTCTGTGATAAGTACAGGCTTTGGTGCCAGCCTGTCCTTGCACACTTCCTTGGGAAGAATTTCTGACATTGACTTTTTCGTGCATCACTGCTCGATACCCACAACCCTCTTGTCTCTCCCTCTCCCTTGTTTTTGTTGGATCCATATTTTTCTTTTTTTTTCTCTTTTTTTTTGTATGTCGGTATTTTGTTTTGTTGTTGTTTGCTTTTATATTGGAGGTTTGTTTGGAGTTGCCCCTATTTAGCATAATTTAAGGGGGGTGTATGTAACGGGGTTGAATTGTACCTGTTAAATTATGGCAAAAAGGTGCAACACCGCCATCTAGTGGCGCAGTGGTGGACTTGGGTAAAGCACAGAAAAAAAGAGGACTTCACTGTGGTAAGACGTCCTTTCCTATGGTCCGGGATAATTAATTATTTTCTTTACATTCCAAATGGTTATATTTAACATTTTGCCGCGGCATGTACTCACTGTGGCTTAAGCTAACTGCTTGAGCACTTTCTGTGAGTTATTGGACCAAGAAAAAGATGTTTAGAGGCTTATTAATGATGCTAAACTAGCTTAAATGTTTTCCCTCGTGGCAGGTGTGTTCAGATTGTCCCGACACTGACGCAATCTTTCCCACACCACTGCGGTGCTATATGCTGTGTTGCAGGTAATATTCTTTTTTTGTGCATTTTTCCTGTAAATGTAACCTTCCCTGATGTTTTATTTTGTTATCAGCCTGTGTGAGCAGCTTTTGGTTGTTCAGTTAAAGGGCTCGCATTTGTTCACATAGTTCTGTATTTAATGTTAATGAGTCACTAGTAAAATATCTCATAGTAGATGTTTATTGTGTTCTTCAAAGATGCTTCATGTCATATAATGATTATGTAGGGATTGTCAATTTAGAATGTTAGAACAACAAAATAATACACTATATGATCACATTAGAATGTATTTTTCTTTTTATTTTATATGAACAGATTTCTGTATTTAATTGCAACAATTGACTTAATTACTGTCCAGCACAGAAAAAAAGAGGACTTCACTGTGGTGTGTTCAGATTGTCCCGACACTGACGCAATCTTTCCCACACCACTGCGGTGCTATATGCTGTGTTGCAGTGCTGTAATAAAGTACCATCATAATCCACCTGGTTGTCATCTCTGGAGGCAACAGCAGTGTGGTAGCCTGCGACCCGTCACACACAGACGTTGTTCAGGCTCAGACGGTGGGTGACAGTTTTGCTCGTCTGCTCCGCTATTTCAAGATCCAAGGGAAGTTTGGAGAAATTATCACCCAACCCTGCTTATTACATACCAGTTTCTAAAAGACATATTGAAAAGATACGCGTTGAGATTCATACAGATCAAGACGAGCCCGTTAAATTCACATATGGGAAAGTGATTGTCACCTTACACTTTAAACCGACGTTTTAAAAAAAATAATGCAAGCTGATGTTTATAGATTCATTCCTTATTATGAAAATCAGGTCAGTTCACGGTTTTTCCAGTTCCCCCGTTATGTATGGGAAAGGTTTGAGTAACATATTTTCAAAATTATTCAAGTTCGTCACGCCTTTATTAAAACAAGGATACACGCTTACCAAACCTCACCTAAAAACCGCGGCCAAAACTATCACCTCCGATATGGTGAGCCATGTGGTTGAAAGGGTGTCCCGTCCTCAGGAAGCCGGCGTGCAGGAAGGATCATGGTACTCTCGCGACGTCCCAGGAAACGCCCTCCTGGGAAATGCATAGGCAGGGGTAAAAAACAAAGAGTCTCGAGCAAAACTGAGACAGTCCGATGGAATGCCAAGAAGAGAAGACCATCTTGTGATATTTTTTCTTAAGGATGAGCCTGTTACGATATAATTCACCCAAGTGCGCCATGAGCGAAACACGTGCCCGCTTTTCATTCTCCCCCTGCCTGATAAGCAATAAATAACACTGCAGGAGAGCCTCGTATTTTTTTATTTTCTCATAAGGACTCTGTCCATCCTCAGCTATAACTGCCCTCATTTGAAAATCCAAATAATTTTCAGCAGACTGTCTGATGTCTGCACCACCAGGATTCAACCGTTGCATATTTGAGGTCATCTGTTCAAGTTGCTGGGGCGTTACCAGAAACATCTTCTGAGTTGATTTTGACGTCATTTATCCTCGTATAAGTTGAGTAATAATCGGCAGTGCAGCAGCCAGTAGTGCAACAAGAATCCTCCAGTCTGTATAAGACTCCTGCATTTACTCTTTAAGCTGGTCTTTTTAGCCGCCAAAAGCCGTAAAGCTTTTTTCCTCCTTTTCAGGGCTCTGAATTGTCTCCTGTTCAGGACTATATTATCCTTTAAAATATTCAGAGCAATCTCAGGTGGATATCCAGACGCCTCCTGTTTATGTTTTAAAAATGTGTTTATGTACCCCACAAATATATTATCGCTTTTAGTTTCGAAATGCCAGACCTCATTAATCTCTGCCACAATGTAACCTTTATCCAAAGCTTTGTGAAATTCAGGGGTCGGCCACGTCCCGTTCAAAGCTCTTTCCTGATCGCAGTGTGTGTATGATTCATCTTGGTTGTTGAGATCAGCACACAGGTGACAAAGAGGAAAGACTAGCTTTCCCTTAGGTGTCTGTTAAGGAAGAATGGGGAAATGTAACCCGCGTGGCGGGTACATGCTAGCTTTGATGAGACCGAAATATGAATGAGGGTCTTGGAAATCCCTGACGATGATTTTCGGATGTCCTGTGGGGTATGTGAAATTTACGTTAACGTAAGGGTACAACAACGTCACATCAACATAATGAATCTGTTCACCCTGACCTGACGTGTACTGCAGATGCGCAGGGGCTGTCCGTCCCCCGTACAAAGCGTCTCTTGGTTCGAGGGGTTTCGGGGCTCGGTACTGCTGGAGAAATTGTTGGACTGTCTGATTATTTTTTTCATGTTATTCCATTCGTGCTCCCAAATAATGGTAAGACTGACACCCTCCATCGCCCGCAAAGCTGCTAATTTCATCTGACACACTGCGTACAGCTGACCGAATGTGGTGTTCAGAAGAGGATTTTTTTTTCAATCAATCAATCAATTTTTTTTATATAGCGCCAAATCACAACAAACAGTTGCCCCAAGGCGCTTTATATTGTAAGGCAAGGCCAGAAAACAGGTTGGCCAAGATAAAAGTGACCAAGGACATTTTTCACCCCATTAACCTCCGCATAACCATCAACGGTATACGCCCCCAGCCTTTTCTCACCCTGTTTCACTGCGTGAGCGACTGTAATATTTCGGTTCCCCATTTCCCATTCTAACCATTGAATCGAACCGTCTGAAACTCTTTTATACTGTTGCCGGTAATTGTCGGCTGACGGTAAGGCCAATGTATTAGGTGGAAGAAAGTTCGTTTTAAAAACTTTCATACAGGCTGAGGCAATTGTAGTGCAGCTGAAAGGGTCCACCCATGTTTCGCTGACAAACTCCTTCATAAATTTAGTGCATGCTGCTTTGAAAGGTTTGAGCTTTGAAAGAGCTTTGAAAAGCTTTGAAAAGAGCTTTGAAAGGTGGTCATGACACCATTGTAAAATTGAAGTGTGGGGTATCACCTGTTGCAGGGAAATGTAACATTTGCCGGATTTCCACGTTATTAAAACTGTTTCTGGTTGTTGTAACAAGATTTCTCCCTGGCCCGCTCATGACAGGTGCCCCTCCCGCATGATCCCTGCTCTGACGGTGTGATTCTAATTCACTGTGCAGAAGTGATGACGTTCCCGGTCTCTCGTCTTCTCCCCTCAAGGAGGAAACCGTGCTGATTGGAAGGGGGGTTCGTGAGGAGGCTCCTGGTATTTCGCCACCAAAGCCAGTTTTGACGGGCCGGGCTAAGCCGTTTAACGCCTCCGTTAACTGTTTCAGATGTATTTGGTTTGGAATTTGGCCTGATTAATACGGTGCGGGGGTGTTCTCTCTGGTGAATCATGTAGGGGATCTCCAGGCTGACATGTATCATTTAAAGCATTATTTATTTCTGAAATTAAGGCGGCGAGATAAGGATTCACTCCTGATTCGGGTGAAGGAGGGTTTAAATCATTTAGCGCTTCTGTTAAAGGGGTCAAATGTATACGGTTTTGGAATTTGGCCCGATTAATACAGTGCGGGGTGTTCTCTCTGGTGACTCATGTAGGGGATCTCCAAGCTGACACGTATCATTTAAAGCATTAATTATTTCAGAAATTAAGGCGGTGAGATAAGGATTCACTCCTGATTCGGGTGACCTATCTTGACTGTCCTCTGACATATTGAAAAACAATGAAAATCAGTATCCCTCTGTATGTGAGTTAATACCAGTTCAGCTGTGATGAATGTGCTAAACAAGGTCTGGATCTGGAGGTCATTTGGGCGCTGGTCAGCAGGTCTCCTCCTTCTCCGGGAACTGCTCAATGTCTCCTGGCTGAAATATACAGATTTTACGTGTTATGAATAAATTATTGCTTAATTACATGTCATGTCAACAGAACGCTTTTGCAAATACTCACCAAAGAATGCAAGTAGGGATCTATCCTCGGGCGTCAACGGCTGCCTGCACCCCCCTGAAGGTCGACTGAAGGAGAGGTCTGCACTGGTTCTGTAACACAGACATGTATGTGAATTTTTACAAGTACGAGGGCTGTCAATAAAGTATAGGTCCTTTTTATTTTTTTCAAAAACTATATGGATTTATTCATATGTTTTTACGTCAGACATGCTTGAACCCTCGTGCGCATGCGTGAGTTTTTTCCATGCCTGTCGGTGACGTCATCCGCCTGTGAGCACTCCTTGTGGGAGGAGTCGTCCAGCCCCTCATCGGAATTCCTTTGTCTGAGAAGTTGCTGAGAGACTGGTGCTTTGTTTGATCAAAATTTTCTAAACCTGTGAGCACATCGAAGTGGACACGGTTCGAAAAATTAAGCTGGTTTTCGGTGAAATTTTAACGGCTGATGAGAGATTTTGAGGTGATACTGTTGCTTTAAGGACTTCCCACGCAGTGGGACGTCGCGCAGCGGGCCCAGGCGCCGTCGTCAGCCTGTTTCAAGCTGAAAACCTCCACATTTCAGGCTCTGTTGATCCAGGACTTCGTGAGAGAACAGAGAAGTTTCAGAAGAAGTCGGTTTCAGCATTTTATCTGGATATTCCACTGTTAAAGGAGATTTTTTTTAATGAAAGACGTGCGGATGGGTCCGCGCGTCGGGACACAGCCGGCGCGGTGCGGCGGCACAGGAAAAACACCTCCGTGTTGATAACCATTTGTAAAATCCAGGCGGCTTTTGATGGCTTTCAGTGGAGTATCTGAGAAATTGTTTAACAGTTGGGCATGTTCCAACTTGTCCTTAAGGCTTCCAACAGAGGTGTTTTTCCTGTGGCGGAGTGTCGCTGCAGCTGCGAGCTGACGCTGCAATTCAGGATTCAATTCTGGCGATTCAGGACACATGATTAGTCATTGCCTAGCCAGGGGTGCCACCTTGCGGCCAAAGTCGGACATATGGGTGTCTAAATTCTATTTCTCCATCCGCAGCACAAATGTTTTTCCTGTGAGGCTGTCCTCTGAGCATTCCTCTTTTCCTTGTCAGCCTTCACTGATTCCGGTTCTGAACGCAAATTTAATTCAGTCCTCTCTTGCCAGGTCCCTGCATCTGATTTAGTACAGCCCTCGCGTCCTCTGGGGTGCGTGCTGTGGATGGCCGTTGAATTGGGACTGTCACTCACCGCGCTCAGTCTGGTTTCTTTGACTGTGACAGAGAATCACTCCGAAATGATCAGTTTTCATGTGTTTGACAAGCTGACACATCCGCTTATTCTGGGGCACCCCTGGTTACAGCAGCACTGTCCTCATTTTAATTGGGCTGAGGGGAAAATTGTGTCATGGGGCCCAGCTTGTGATAACTCCTGCCTTTCAAGATCAATTCTCTCTCAGCCCGTTGCTAACCCTGATCTCACAGGGGTTCCTGCTTGCTATCATGATTTAGCTACAGTTTTTAGCAAAAGCAGGGCCAAATCACTACCTCCTCATCATGTGTATGATTGCGCCATCGAGCTCCTTCCTGGGGTAAGCCCACCCCGGGGAAAACTATTTTCTCTGTCAGCACCTGAACGCCATGCGATGAACGAGTACATACAGGAGTCCTTAGCAGCTGGGCTAATTCGTCACTCCTCGTCACCTGCTGGGGCAGGGTTTTTCTTCGTGGAGAAGAAAGGTAAATCACTCTGCCCATGCATTGATTACCGGAGGCTTAACAAAGTTACCATTAAGAACCGTTATCCTCTGCCGCTCATCTCATCAGCTTTTGAGTTATTGGAAGGAGCTACGGTGTTTACGAAATTAGATCTCCGTAATGCTTATCATCTTGTTCGGATCAGAGAAGGAGACGAGTGGAAAACGGCGTTCAGTACACCCTCGGGGCACTATGAATATTTAGTGATGCCATTTGGTCTCACAAATGCCCCAGCTGTGTTTCAAAACCTGGTAAATGATGTGTTGCGGAACTATTTGAATAAGTTTGTATTTGTTTATCTGGACGATATTTTGATTTTCTCACCTGATCTAGATTCGCATATTGAACATGTTCGCACCGTACTTCAGACCCTGTTAAGCCATAGCCTGTTTGTCAAAGCTGAAAAGTGTGAATTTCACCAATCTTCTGTTTCTTTCTTGGGGTTTGTGATTTCAGAAGGTGAAATTAAAATGGATCCTGCCAAGGTGGCTGCGGTACGAGATTGGCCTGTTCCATCTTCTTGTAAGGAGGTCCAGAAATTCCTGGGCTTCGCTAATTTCTACCACAAGTTCATCCGTAATTTCAGTTCCATTGCAGCTACTCTTCATGACGCCACATCATCCCTCCGGTCATTTTCATGGACGCCGGAGTGCGAGAACGCTTTCAGGGTCTTAAAGAATCGCTTTACTGAGGCCCCCGCGCTGCTCCTCCCTGACCCTGCCTGACAGTTCGTGGTAGAGGTACACGCTTCCGATTTTGGAGTGGGTGCGGTACTGTCTCAACAATGTGCTGAAGACAATAGGCTGCATCCGTGCGCCTATTTGTCCAAGAAGTTGACACCTGCTGAGCGAAATTACAGCATCGGGGACCCCGAGCTGTTGGCGGTAAAGGTGGCCTTGGAGGAGTGGCGCCACTGGCTGGAGGGGGCACAAACACCTTTTCTGGTTTATACCGATCATAAAAATCTGGAGTATTTGCGATCGGCCAAACGCCTTAACGCTCGTCAAGCTAGGTGGGCAATATTTTTTAGCAGATTCAATTTCATGTTGTCATACTGGCCTGGGACAAAAAACGGGAAACCCGATGCCTTGTCTCATCAGGGGGAACCTATCAACGCCCTAGCAGATCCTGAACCCATCCTGCCTGCTTCCTGTTTTGTTTCCGCTCTCACATGGGAAATCGAGTCGAGAGTCCGGTCGGCAGCTGATGGGGTTCCGGTGCCTTCCGCCTGTCCTGCTGATAGGCTTTTGGTTCCTGCCGGACTCAGGGGGCAGGTAATCAAGTGGGGACATGACAGCCGCTTTGCTTGCCATCCGGGTATAAAAAAGACTCAGTCGGTACTTCAGCAGAGATTTTGGTGGCCGGGAATGGTGAATGATGTAACCGAATATGTTAATGCTTGTCAAACCTGTGCTATGCATAAGACGCCCAATCGCCCTCCTGCAGGACTGTTAATGCCGTTGCCTGTTCCTACTCATCCATGGTCACACATTACTATGGATTTTGTAACTGGTCTTCCGCCCTCTAGAGGAAACACTGTGATTTTGTCCGTAGTTGATAGATTATCCAAAATGGCTCATTTTGTTCCCCTGCCCAAGTTACCTTCAGCCAAGGAAACCGCAGAGGTGATGCTCAGAAGCATCTTTAGAATCCATGGTTTTCCCCAGGATATTGTGTCGGATCGGGGTCCTCAATTTGTATCACACTTCTGGAGGGAATTCTGCCATCTCCTTGGGGTTTCAGTTAGTTTAACCTCGGGTTACCATCCACAAGCCAATGGTCAAACCAAGCGGGTCAACAAAGATTTGGAAAAGGGACTCCGAATTTTAGCCTCCCAGCAGCCTGCCACCTGGTCCGTCCAACTGCCATGGGTTGAAGTAGCCCATAATCATTTTCCTTCAGCATCTACTGGTTACTCACCTTTTCATGTCGTTTTTGGTCATCAACCCTCTCTGTTTCCTCCTCTAGATCTCGAGTCTTCGGTTCCTTCTGCACTTTGTCTCATCCTCCGCTGCTGACGGACCTGGGAGTGGGCCAAGAGGGTTTTAGTTCGCACCTCACAGGCCTATAAGTCTGCCGCTGACTGTAGAAGGTCCCCTGCTCCTGCCTATGTTCCTGGCCAAAAAGTGTGGCTTTCTACCCGCCATCTGAAATTGAGAGGACTGTCTCGTAAACTGGCTCCCAGGTTCATCGGTCCATTTCCTGTGTCCAGAATTATTAACCCCGTTTCTGTTTGTCTTCGTCTCCCCAGGTCACTCCGCATTCATCCGTCCTTTCATACCAGTCAGATTAAACCTGCTAGGTCCAGTCCTTTGTGCCCTCCTGCCGTTCCCCCTCTGTCCGCCCGGTTCGTGGATGGTGGCCCGGTGTTCGCGGTGCGGCGGCTCCTGGCCTCTCACCGCTGTGGCTATGGGGTTCAGTATTTGGTGGATTGGGAGGGTTATGGCCCTGAGGAGCGGTCATGGATTCCTTCCTGCTTTGTTCTGGACCCCGCTCTGATTCGTGAGTTTCACTTCTCTCATTACTGTCAGGGCTTGGGTTTTGTTCTTTTGTGTTATCAGGTTTTTGGTTTATTTATTCTTTTGTTGGGATTTTTCTGCTTGGGTCTGTCTGTCTCTGTTTCTCTTATTGGTTCTTGGTAATGGGTGTTTCTCATTCTTTCTCTGGCCACGCCCTGCTTCTGGTGCTTTTCATGTGCACCTGTTTCTGATTTGCTGATTGCCACCTGGGGTTTTATAAGCTCACTGGGTGGTACTGTTCTCCGCCAGTTTGTCGTGCCTTGTGCCTGCATTCCAGCTCTGTACCTGTGTTCTTGTTCCTGCCTGCCTCATAGTGTGTACCTGACCGCCTGTTGTTTTGACCACGCCATTTTGCCTGATGATTTCTGTACTGCTGCTTTTGTTGGACTGCCTGCTCGTGTACCGACCTCTGCATTTTCCTTTAGTAAAGACCACTAACAAACAGAGCTGTCTGCCGGAGCTGTGCATTTGTGTCCTACCATTACCGTGCATCCCGCCTGACAGATGGATGGAGCGTGAGATCGATAGACGGATCGGTGCAGCATCTGCAGTGATGCAGTCACTGTATCGGACCATCGTGGTGAAGAGAGAGCTGAGTAGGGGGGCAAAGCTCTCGATTTACCAATCGATCTACGTTCCGATCCTCACCTATGGTCATGAGATTTGGCTCATGACCGAAAGAACGAGATTGCGAGTACAAGCGGCCGAGATGAGTTTCCTCCGCAGGGTGGCTGGGCACTCCCTTAGAGATAGGGTGAGGAGCTCGGTCACTCGGGAGGAGCTCGGAGTCGAGCCGCTGCTCCTCCATGCCGAAAGGAGTCAGTTGAGGTGGCCCCCCATTGGGAGGAGGCCCCGGGGAAGACCCAGGACATGCTGGAGGGACTACATCTCTCGGCTGGCTTGGGAACGCCTTGGGGTTCCCCCGGAGGAGCTGGGGGAGGTGTGTGTGGATCGGGAGGTCTGGGCAGCTTTGCTTGAGCTGCTGTCCCGCGACCCGACTCCAGATAAAGCGGAAGAAAATGGATGGATGGATGGATGCTTACCGGCTCTGTTAAGCTTTTCAGGAATGTCGTTCGGGGTTGCTGAATCAGTACCAAAAAGTAAAATAATTATTAGGTATGATAGAAAATAAAATAATTATTACACAAGTTCACTTTTCATTAGAAAGAAAGTTTTTATGAACGGAGGGTAGCACCTCTTCTTCAGACTTGAATTCTAAAAGTGAAGAGAAAGAATTATATGCGCGCCTCAAACACTAATAAATAAATAAATACTTTTCATTAGAAAGAAAGTTTTTATGAACGGAGGGTAATTTACCTGGCACCTCTTCTTCAGGCTTGAATTCTAAAAGTGAAGACAGAGAAAAAGAGAGAGAGAGAAAGAATTATGCGCTTCTCAAATGCTAAAAAATAAATACATACACAAATAAATAAATAAATAATCTGAGATAATTACCTCCCCGGCTTAAAAATGTCCACGGACTCAGACTGCCTCACGGTCGCAGGAAGACTGTTCCACAGGGTGGGTGCATGATACGAAAAGGCTCTTTGACCTGTTGACTTCTTCTTCACCCTGGGAACACAGAGAAGTCCCGCATCCTGCGACCGCAAAGCCCGGGCCAGCATGTAGAGTTCCACCAGATCAGCCAAATAAGATGGTGCCAGTCCATGAACAACCCTATAAGTCAATAGCAAAACCTTAAAATCTGCTCTCACAGTGCAAAGATGCCAAAATGGGTGTGATATGTTCAGACCTTCTTCTACGTGTCAGAAGTCTGGCGGCAGCGTTTTGAACCAGCTGAAGACCCCTAATGCTGGACTGTGGTAACCCTGAAAATAGAACATTACAATAATCTAGTCTAGAAGAAACAAAAGCATGAATCAGGGTCTCAGCATCAGTCATGGACAGGATGGGGCGGATCCTTGCTATATATCTCAGATGGAAAAAAGCAGTCCTAGTAACATCCCTGAAGAGTTTCAGTCAGGTTTTAGAATTCATCATAGTACAGAAACAGCATTAGTGAAGGTTACAAATGATCTTCTTATGGCCTCGGACAGTGGACTCATCTCTGTGCTTGTTCTGTTAGACCTCAGTGCTGCTTTTGATACTGTTGACCATAAAATTTTATTACAGAGATTAGAGCATGCCATAGGTATTAAAGGCACTGCGCTGCGGTGGTTTGAATCATATTTGTCTAATAGATTACAATTTGTTCATGTAAATGGGGAATCTTCTTCACAGACTAAAGTTAATTATGGAGTTCCACAAGGTTCTGTGCTAGGACCAATTTTATTCACTTTATAC
Organism: Thalassophryne amazonica; assembly: GCF_902500255.1. Lineage (NCBI taxonomy): Eukaryota > Metazoa > Chordata > Actinopteri > Batrachoidiformes > Batrachoididae > Thalassophryne > Thalassophryne amazonica. The sequence goes on from NC_047119.1 coordinate 68,545,759, forward strand.
ATGCTTCCCTTAGGCAGTATTATTAGACGGTATTGCTTAAATTTTCATTGTTACGCAGATGATACCCAGCTTTATCTATCCATGAAGCCAGAGGACACACACCAATTAGCTAAACTGCAGGATTGTCTTACAGACATAAAGACATGGATGACCTCTAATTTCCTGCTTTTAACTCAGATAAAACTAAAGTTATTGTACTTGGCCCCACAAATCTTAGAAACATGGTGTCTAACCAGATCCTTACTCTGGATGGCATTACCCTGACCTCTAGTAATACTGTGAGAAATCTTGGAGTCATTTTTGATCAGGATATGTCATTCAAAGCGCATATTAAACAAATATGTAGGACTGCTTTTTTGCATTTACGCAATATCTCTAAAATTAGAAAGGTCTTGTCTCAGAGTGATGCTGAAAAACTAATTCATGCATTTATTTCCTCTAGGCTGGACTATTGTAATTCATTATTATCAGGTTGTCCTAAAAGTTCCCTAAAAAGCCTTCAGTTAATTCAAAATGCTGCAGCTAGAGTACTAACGGGGACTAGAAGGAGACAGCAAATCTCACCCATATTGGCCTCTCTTCATTGGCTTCCTGTTAATTCTAGAATAGAATTTAAAATTCTTCTTCTTACTTATAAGGTTTTGAATAATCAGGTCCCATCTTATCTTAGGGACCTCGTAGTACCATATCACCCCAATAGAGCGCTTCGCTCTCAGACTGCAGGCTTACTTGTAGTTCCTAGGGTTTGTAAGAGTAGAATGGGAGGCAGAGCCTTCAGCTTTCAGGCTCCTCTCCTGTGGAACCAGCTCCCAATTCAGATCAGGGAGACAGACACCCTCTCTACTTTTAAGATTAGGCTTAAAACTTTCCTTTTTGCTAAAGCTTATAGTTAGGGCTGGATCAGGTGACCCTGAACCATCCCTTAGTTATGCTGCTATAGACGTAGACTGCTGGGGGGTTCCCATGATGCACTGTTTCTTTCTCTTTTTGCTCTGTATGCACCACTCTGCATTTAATCATTAGTGATCGATCTCTGCTCCCCTCCACAGCATGTCTTTTTCCTGGTTCTCTCCCTCAGCCCCAACCAGTCCCAGCAGAAGACTGCCCCTCCCTGAGCCTGGTTCTGCTGGAGGTTTTCTTCCTGTTAAAGGGAGTTTTTCCTTCCCACTGTAACCAAGTGCTTGCTCACAGGGGGTCGTTTTGACCGTTGGGGTTTTACATAATTATTGTATGGCCTTGCCTTACAATATAAGGCGCCTTGGGGCAACTGTTTGTTGTGATTTGGCGCTATATAAAAAAAAAATTGATTGAAAAATTGAACTGATTATATAATACCGAAGTTTTGGCTATGCAGCGCGAAGTTAAAACACGTCAGGCCATCGCGGTGTGAAAAGCGAGATATTCCACCTCAGCACCTTTAAAGGGAGACACACACACACACGCGCGCGTGCACGTGCGTGCCCACACATCACCTGCAATGAGCGTTTCTGTCAGAACCGTTTTTTAAAGGGTTAATCCCACAGGGCTCCCAGACTAAACAATTGTTTAATGAACTAAATAATTACATTTTCTAAAGAATTAAATAATTACATTTTATAAAACTTTATTTTATATGTAATATTATAGTGTCAGAGACTCCTGGAAGGGGTGAACCCCAGTCGATGCAAATTGGGCAGACATGCCCATCCATGCTCAGACTAGCATTCAATGCAAATTAGGCTGATATGACACCTGTGTGTGAACTAATTATGGATGGGCGGGACTCCAGAAGCGGGCTCACGCTGATTGGCTGTGATGTCATAGGGGTGGGATTAGGGGAGGGGTTGGGGGCTCACACTGATTGGCTGTGACACATCATAGGGGCGGGATTAGGGGACGGGTTAGGGGGCAGGAATTAGTGACATAGTCGATTCTGATTGGCTGTGATGTCATCCATCAAACTTTTGACAAGAGGAGGTGGGGTATTATTCTCTCTAGCATGCTTCAGTTTTTTGTCCACGTGTGAGTCTGTCTGTCCTTGTGTACTGGAGTAAGAAAGATAAGGAGGCAGCCAATCTTCCCAAGGCCATAGAAATTCTTCTGGAGGAAAAACAATGGGCATTTTATCCTTGACAGGCTGATAAGACTGCCGTGTTTGTGGTTGAGCAGCGAAAACACTTTTCTAGCTTCACATGAACAAACCAAAACCCAATTATGAAAAATTCCCTGGCCTCTGAAATCTTCTCCTGCAACGCACGCATTTGCTCCGAGATGTTGTCCAATTTGCGTCTTGAGTTCAAGGGTTAACGCAGTCTGAGAATGCATTGCCTTGCCCCATTCATTAATTCATGACAGACAAGCGAGGGGTCGTGGTTTTGGCGGCAGCCGTCTTGGCAATCTTCCGGTAGGTCAGGGCAGCACATAAGCCAGTAAGTACCAGCCCTCCTACTATAAATCCAAAAATGAATAAATCCTCGATGTCCTCCACAGAGAAAGGCGGAAAGCATGCAACCCGCCAATTCTCCCAGGCATCGAGAACATAGCCCGCAGGGTAAATTCCATCCGGGCACGCAGGGTCCCCCGGCCCAGATCTTCTTGTAAAAAAAAAAAAAAAAAAATGGTGTCAATAGCGTTCAGAGACCAGCTGATCAATTCCATGATTAATCCAATGTAGTTTGAAGAATTCACAGCCTGGTGAAGTAGGGACTTTGAAGGTAGGAGCAGAGATAGAGAAGAAAGGACATGCGACCGCCCTCGTCAGAGTCCCAAGCTGCTCTGGGTGTGAAATGTTTAGTTATTCCTTGGCCTCCTTTAGCAGTAATGGTACTTGTAATAAGTGTAGCTTATTCGTAGCTTTGGAGGCCAGGCTGGGCGAATTGGAGACTCGGCTCCGCACCGTGGAAAATTCTACAGCTAGCCAGGCCCCTGTAGTCGGTGCAGACCAAGGTAGCTTAGCCGCCGTTAGTTTCCCTCTGGCAGATCCCGAGCAGCCGGGAAAGCAGGCCGACTGGGTGACTGTGAGGAGGAAGCGTAGTTCTAAACAGAAGCCCCGTGTACACCGCCAACCCGTTCACATTTCTAACCGTTTTTCCCCACTCGACGACACACCCGCTGAGGATCAAACTCTGGTTATTGGCGACTCTGTTTTGAGAAATGTGAAGTTAGCGACACCAGCAACCATAGTCAGTTGTCTTCCGGGGGCCAGAGCAGGCGACACTGAAGGAAATTTGAAACTGCTGGCTAAGGCTAAGCGTAAATTTGGTAAGATTGTAATTCACGTCGGCAGTAATGACACCCAGTTACGCCAATCGGAGGTCACTAAAATTAACATTCAATCGGTGTGTAACTTTGCAAAAACAATGTCGGACTTTGTAGTTTTCTCTGGGCCCCTCCCCAATCGGACCGGGAGTGACATATTTAGCCGCATGTTCTCCTTGAATTGCTGGCTGTCTGAGTGGTGTCCAAAAAATGAGGTGGGCTTCATAGATAATTGGCAAAGCCTCTGGGGAAAACCTGGTCTTGTTAGGAGAGACGGCATCCATCCAACTTTGGATGGAGCAGCTCTCATTTCTAGAAATCTGGCCAATTTTCTTAAATCCTCCAAACTGTGACTATCCAGGTTTGGGACCAGGAAGCAGAGTTGTAGTCTTACACACCTCTCTGCAGCTTCTCTCCCCCTGCCATCCCCTCATTACCCCATCCCCGTAGAGACGGTGCCTGCTCCCAGACCACCAATAACCAGCAAAAATCTATTTAAGCATAAAAATTCAAAAAGAAAAAATAATATAGCACCTTCAACTGCACCACAGACTAAAACAGTTAAATGTGGTCTATTAACATTAGGTCTCTCTCTTCTAAGTCCCTGTTAGTAAATGATATAATAATTGATCAACATATTGATTTATTCTGCCTTACAGAAACCTGGTTACAGCAGGATGAATATGTTAGTTTAAATGAGTCAACACCCCCGAGTCACACTAACTGCCAGAATGCTCGTAGCATGGGCCGAGGCAGAGGATTAGCAGCAGTCTTCCATTCCAGCTTATTAATTAATCCAAAACCCAGACAGAGCTTTAATTCATTTGAAAGCTTGACTCTTAGTCTTGTCCATCCAAATTGGAAGTCCCAAAAACCAGTTTTATTTGTTATTATCTATCGTCCACCTGGTCGTTACTGTGAGTTTCTCTGTGAATTTTCAGACCTTTTGTCTGACTTAGTGCTTAGCTCAGATAAGATAATTATAGTGGGCGATTTTAACATCCACACAGATGCTGAGAATGACAGCCTCAACACTGCATTTAATCTATTATTAGACTCAATTGGCTTTGCTCAAAATGTAAATTAGTCCACCCACCACTTTAATCATATCTTAGATCTTGTTCTGACTTATGGTATGGAAATTGAAGACTTAACAGTATTCCCTGAAAACTCCCTTCTGTCTTATCATTTCTTAATAACATTTAATAACATTTACATTTACTCTGATGGACTACCCAGCAGTGGGGAATAAGTTTCATTACACTAGAAGTCTTTCAGAAAGCGCTGTAACTAGGTTTAAGGATATGATTCCTTCTTTATGTTCTCTAATGCCATATACCAACACAGTGCAGAGTAGCTACCAAAACTCTGTAAGTGAGATAGAGTATCTCGTCAATAGTTTTACATCCTCATTGAAGACAACTTTGGATGCTGTAGCTCCTCTGAAAAAGAGAGCTTTAAATCAGAAGTGCCTGACTCCGTGGTATAACTCACAAACTCGCAGCTTAAAGCAGATAACCCGTAAGTTGGAGAGGAAATGGCGTCTCACTAATTTAGAAGATCTTCACTTAGCCTGGAAAAAGAGTCTGTTGCTCTATAAAAAATCCCTCCGTAAAGCTAGGACATCTTACTACTCATCACTAATTGAAGAAAATAAGAACAATCCCAGGTTTCTTTTCAGCACTGTAGCCAGGCTGACAAAGAGTCAGAGCTCTATTGAGCCAAGTATTCCTTTAACTTTAACTAGTAATGACTTCATGACTTTCTTTGCTAATAAAATTTTAACTATTAGAGAAAAAATTACTCATAACCATCCCAAAGACGTATCGTTATCTTTGGCTGCTTTCAGTGATGCCGGTATTTGGTTAGACTCTTTCTCTCCGATTGTTCTGAGTTATTTTCATTAGTTACTTCATCCAAACCATCAACATGTCTATTAGACCCCATTCCTACCAGGCTGCTTCCATCTTAAATATGATCAATCTATCTTTATTAGTTGGCTATGTACCACAGGCTTTTAAGGTGGCAGTAATTAAACCATTACTTAAAAAGCCATCACTTGACCCAGCTATCTTAGCTAATTATAGGCCAATCTCCAACCTTCCTTTTCTCTTAAAAATTCTTGAAAGGGTTTGAATCATATTTATCTAATAGATTACAATTTGTTCATGTAAATGGGGAATCTTCTTCACAGACTAAGGTTAATTATGGAGTTCCACAAGGTTCTGTGCTAGGACCAATTTTATTCATTTTATACATGCTTCCCTTAGGCAGTATTATTAGACGGCATTGCTTAAATTTTCATTGTTACGCAGATGATACCCAGCTTTATCTATCCATGAAGCCAGAGGACACACACCAATTAGCTAAACTGCAGGATTGTCTTACAGACATAAAGACATGGATAACCTCTAATTTCCTGCTTTTAAACTCAGATAAAACTGAAGTTATTGTACTTGGCCCCACAAATCTTAGAAACATGGTGTCTAACCAGATCCTTACTCTGGATGGCATTACCCTGACCTCTAGTAATACTGTGAGAAATCTTGGAGTCATTTTTGATCAGGATATGTCATTCAATGCGCATATTAAACAAACATGTAGGACTGCTTTTTTGCATTTGCGCAATATCTCTGAAATTAGAAAGGTCTTGTCTCAGAGTGATGCTGAAAAACTAATTCATGCATTTATTTCCTCTAGGCTGGACTATTGTAATTCATTATTATCAGGTTGTCCTAAAAGTTCCATGAAAAGCCTTCAGTTAATTCAAAATGCTGCAGCTAGAGTACTAACGGGGACTAGAAGGAGAGAGCATATGTCACCCATATTGGCCTCTCTTCATTGGCTTCCTGTTAATTCTAGAATAGAATTTAAAATTCTTCTTTTACTTATAAGGTTTTGAATAATCAGGTCCCATCTTATCTTAGGGACCTCATAGTACCATATCACCCCAATAGAGCGCTTCGCTCTCAGACTGCAGACTTACTTGTAGTTCCTAGGGTTTGTAAGAGTAGAATGCGAGGCAGAGCCTTCAGCTTTCAGGCTCCTTTCCTGTGGAACCAGCTCTCAATTCAGATCAGGGAGACAGACACCCTCTCTACTTTTAAGATTAGGCTTAAAACTTTCCTTTTTGCTAAAGCTTATAGTTAGGGCTGGATCAGGTGACCCTGAACCATCCCTTAGTTATGCTGCTATAGACTTAGACTGCTGGGGGGTTCCCGTGATGCACTGAGTGTTTCTTTCTCTTTTTGCTCTGTATGCACCACTCTGCATTTAATCATTAGTGATTGATCTCTGCTCCCCTCCACAGCATGTCTTTTTCCTGGTTCTCTCCCTCAGCCCCAACCAGTCCCAGCAGAAGACTGCCCCTCCCTGAGCCTGGTTCTGCTGGAGGTTTCTTCCTGTTAAAAGGGAGTTTTTCCTTTCCACTGTCACCAAGTGCTTGCTCACAGGGGGTCGTTTTGACCGTTGGGGTTTTTACGTAATTATTGTATGGCCTTGCCTTACAATATAAAGCGCCTTGGGTCAACTGTTTGTTGTGATTTGGCGCTATATAAATAAAATTGATTGACTGATTCCTCAAACTATATTTGGATAAAATGTGATGGGAAAAGTGAGAAAGACGTGCTTCTGCAACTGGTGCTTATGTTGCTGTAATTTGTAAATTAGAATAGAGGGGAAAGGAGACGGTGATTGTACAACTTTCAATTTTTATTCAAAAAAAGAATTTCAACGGTGCTGGGATTTAATCGGCTCCTCTTCTGCCTCACTGCCTCTCCTGCTAACTATACTAAATGAACTCTAAACTAGACCTAAATATAAACTAATGCTTTCCCTGGCTCACGTGGTAATTGGCAATAACAATGTCGCTAGCAGTCTCCTCCTTCAAAACCCACGGTTTGAGCCGTGATTCAGATCTCATTTAAATACTTGGCGGGTCGTATTGGAACACCTAGATTATTCGAATTTCCCGCAAAGCTAGACACGTGGTGTGATGTAACAAGGCCTCGCTCGCAGTGGTCACGTGATGGGGGGGCGTGCTCGAAACGCTGCTCACTGACACTTCCGGTTCAAAAAGCTTGATGCTGTGATGAGCAGACTGACTCAAGCTAACCACATCTAACCACATCACTAACCACACCTCTTTCCTGAACTTTCCACACACGTGCTTTACATCAACCTGATTAGTTTGCTCCCCTTTAAAACCTTCACAGTTCCACAGCTCACTGCCTGATTGTTGACTTTGTTCACTCTCTCGCCTTTAGTCCTTGTCTTCATTGCTCTTCAGTGGTTTTCGACCTTGCCTGTGTATTCTGACCTCCACTTTGCCGTTGCCCTGTACTCAGCCTGTTTTTTGACTCTGCCTCTGTTTTGCCTACATTACTCCTCGATGCCGGTTGTACAGTAGTGTTCAGAATAATAGTAGTGCTATGTGACTAAAAAGATTAATCCAGGTTTTATATTGTTACATGGGAAACAAGGTACCAGTAGATTCAGGAGATTCTCACAAATCCAACAAGACCAAGCATTCATGATATGCACACTCTTAAGGCTATGAAATTGGGCTATTAGTAAAAAAAGTAGAAAAGGGGGTGTTCACAATAATAGTAGTGTGGCATTCAGTCAGTGAGTTCGTCAATTTTGTGGAACAAACAAGTGTGAATCAGGTGTCCCCTATTTAAGGACGAAGCCAGCACCTGTTGAATATGCTTTTCTCTTTGAAAGCCTGAGGAAAATGGGACGTTTAAGACATTGTTTAAAAGAACAGCGTAGTTTGATTAAAAAGTTGATTGGAGAGGGGAAAACCTATACGCAGGTGCAAAAAATTATAGGCTGTTCATCTACAATGATCTCCAATGCTTTAAAATGGACAAAAAAACCAGAGACACGTGGAAGAAAATGGAAAACAACCATCAAAATGGATAGAAGAATAACCAGAATGGCAAAGGCTCACCCACTGATCAGCTCCAGGATGATCAAAGACAACAACACCTCCCCTCTCCGGCGCCGTCAACGTCAATTTCCCAAGCTGGCTGACTGGCGACGCGACTTCAAGGTTGCAGCGGCTGTAACACACCACATCGCCTCAATTGGGAAAACGGACTGTTCAAGTTTTAGTGCACATAACAATGTCAAATGTATATGTGTTGTCTTCATTTCTGATGTGTGCCATTATTACGGTGAACAAGTAATAATTGTGGATTAATTGCGGTTCGTCTGTGGTATGTGAGTGTGCAAATCTCGTTGTCATGAAAAGACGTGCGGAGGAATTCGTGCGTTGGGACGGAGGCGCACAACAAAAAAGCAACGCCGTGATGAAGCCTCACAGGACATGTTGTGGCATGTCCAGTTCGTCCACAATTTCTTGGATAGTCACCCGACTGAAAAGCCATCGAAAGCCATCTGAATCTTCCAAATGGTGCAAGAGCTGGGCATGTTAGAACATGTCCTGTGAGACCAACACGGAGGTGCGTTTGTCCCGCGCCATTAGCGGCTCCGTGGCGAATTCCTCCACTCCTCTTTCCATGACAAAAACTCCTGTAACAGTGCAATGTGCCGAAAAAGTGCTATGTCCACATCTTCTGCCATTTCTGTAGTAGTCAGACGACGTCCCGGATCAACACAGCCTTCACTTTGGAAATGATCTGGTCATTTCAGCCTGTCGATCGCCGCTCGGAGCGCGGCACGCCCTCCGCTATTGTGCGCCGTCTTTAAACCAGTTGTAACACTCCTTAATCTGTGTGATCCCCATAAGATCTTCACCGAAAGCCATCTGAATTTTCCGAATGGTTTCCACCTGGCTGTCTCTCACAGTTTCTGGAAAAATTTTGATGCAGTAAAGTGGCAGTCGATCAGCCAATTTCCTGACAATGAAAATCCGCCGAGGAGGCTGGACCACTCCTCCCACAAGGCGTGCTCACAGGCGAATGACGCAACCGACAGGCGTGAAAAAACTCACGCATGCGCATGAAGGTTCAAGCTTGGCTGATGCAATCACATGTGATTCAAATCCATATAGTCTTTGCAAAAAATAAAAAGGTCGGATAGTTTTCTAACAGACCTGTATACACATTCATGTTTCACAGCAGTGCTCACATGATTGGTAACGTGGTACTTCACCTTGTAAAAGGCGTCAAACGCCATTTTACAAAAGGTGCAGTGATACTTTCTGCAGCACTGTGCATTGCTTTAGAGATGGAAGGGGATCCTGCCCTCTTGTCTGATGCATCTGTGCAGGTCAAACACACACAAGCACACACCTTTTCAATATGTTAAAAAAAAATGTTAAAATAACTTCTAATACACACACAGAGCACATTTGCTGAAAGTTGCCATATGTTTCGCTCATTTTTGTTAATCAAGCGCTGTTTAGTGGGGAGGTAGCTAACTAACACTATCATACTAGCTACGTTAGCATGCAATTCCTTCATTATTTATGTGTATGTCGACATAGCAAGATATGTCTAGGAAAACATTTTAAACACTTAATTATGTTTGTTATGTTGGGATACTTCCAGCCATGAAGTTAAAGTATGTTTCCACATTACGTTAGGACGGTCTTTAAGTCTACCAATAGGTGTAACTGAACTGACTGTGAGGGAGAGATTGAACCTGGAGGCGGGACTGACACTGGTTCAGCCCCGCCCATTGGTTCTGCAGTGAGCAAACTACCAGATTTGAAACCTCAGTAGGGCGACGCCATCTCACACTCTCAGGTGACGCACTGCATTGTGGGAGAGGTGAGAGGCATATGCGTAGGAGGTGGGGAGGGGGGCAGGAGGGGCAACCGCCCCCCGGGCTCAGCAAAATGCTCAAATTCGGGCAGATGGACTGGGAAATTTGGGCATGGGCCATGTTAAGGAAAATATGTTTATGTCTAAAAATATATTCCAAAGGCCAAGAAAAAAAAAACTGATGATGAAATTTTACTTGAAAGTGTGATGACCATCATCAGTGTAGAAGTAGAACAGATGTCTAGGGTTGTAAATGCCAGCATGAAGCCCACTCCTTTCAGTCCATAGCCCAAGCAGAGCTGCCTCCTGGTGGAGAGTAAGAGAACTAAAGGCCACCTGTGGACCAACCAAAGAGGTTATATATATATATATATATATATATATATATATATATATATATATATATATATATATATATACGAGGGCTGTGAGCACTCCTTGTGGGAGGAGTCGTCCAGCCCCTCGTCGGAATTCCTTTGTCTGAGAAGTTGCTGAGAGACTGGCGCTTTGTTTGATCAAAATTTTTTCTAAACCTGTGAGACACATCGAAGTGGACATGGTTCGAAAAATTAAGCTGGTTTTCAGTGAACATTTTAACGGCTGATGAGAGATTTTGAGGCGATTCTGTCGCTTTAAGGACTTCCCACGGTGCGAGACGTCGCTCAGCGCTCTCAGCCGCCGTCGTCAGCCTGTTCAAGCTGAAAACCTCCACATTTCAGGCTCTATTGATCCAGGACGTCGTGAGAGAACAGAGAAGTTTCAGAAGAAGTCGGTTTCAGCATTTTATCCGGATATTCCACTGTTAAAGGAGATTTTTTTAATGAAAGACGTGCGGACGGGTCCGCGCGTCGGGACGCAGCCGGCGCGGTGCAGCGGCACAGGAAAAACACCTCTGTGTTGATAACCATTTGTAAAATCCAGGCAGCTTTTGATGGCTTTCAGTGGAGTGAGTATCTGAGAAATTGTTTAACAGCTGGACATGTTATGTGCTGGGGTGTTTGGCTGGTTTGGTTTTTGTTTTCTGTTTCTCCCACCAGGTGGTATCCATTCAGGACTGAGTGGCTGAGCATTAGGACCTCACCCTGAACACCTGAGGCTTGTCATCAGGACTCACAGCTGTGGTGTATTTTGTCTTGATCAGAGATTGCTGCATTTAAACCTTGAATGCACAGTGTGTGATTGCCAGAGACTCGACCTTGTGAGCAGACATGTGAGATCGACGTCAGGAGAACAATCTCACCATCACGGACGCAGAGACCGCTCCAGGTTTGACGCCTGTGAAGGAGGATTGGGTGAGGTCTCACGCTCTTCAGCACACTTCCTGAGGTAATTCGGTTTTTGGTGACTTTTATGAAGTAATGACAGTGGATTTGGTGTCCCTCACACCTTGTGTTATTGAGCTGTCACGTTATGCTAATTGTCTAATCAGCTTCTGCTGCAGTGGAGATTTGAACTGAGTTGTTCCGTGCCTGCTGGGTGAGAAGCTGATGTATAGATTTAAGCCAGGAAGTGTTTGCTGATTGTGTGCACCTTTGAGTTGTGTCTCTCTGTGTGGAGTTGGACTCACCTCCATGTTTTCTTTCTTCACAGACTTGGTTTGTCGCGGCCACCTGGGGGGAGTCGGCGGGGTCCCTGGGTCCGAACTGCTGTGGCTCCGGACCGTTTGCGCTGTTGAGAGTGCGCCGTGTTTCCACCTCACCAGACCGCGGACTTTTTAGTTGTTTAGCACTTCACCCACTGTTATGTTTATTAAATTCTGTTATCTTTTGAACCGTGCTCTGCTTATTTCATGCTGGGTCCTTTCAAACGCTGGGTCGGTGCTCCGACCGCGTCCGAAACATAACAGGACATGTTCCAACTTGTCCTTAAGGCTTCCAACAGAGATGTTCTTCCTGTGGCGGAGCGTTGCGGCGGCTGCGAGCCGACGCTGCAATCCACCCGCACGTCTTTCATTAAAAAAATCTCCTTTAACAGTGGAATATCCGGATAAAATGCTGAAACCGACTTCTTCTGAAACTTCTGTGTTCTCTCACGACGTCCTGGATCAATAGAGCCTGAAATGTGGAGGTTTTCAGCTTGAAACAGGCTGATGATGGCGCCTGGGAGCGCTGCACGACTTCTCGCTCCGTAGGAAGTCCTTAAAGCGACAGTATCACCTCAAAATCTCTCATCAGCCGTTAAAATTTTCACCAAAAACCAGCTTAATTTTTCGAACCGTGTCCACTTCGATGTGTCTCACAGGTTTAGAAAAAATTTTGATCAAACAAAGCGCCAGTCTCTCAGCAACTTCTCAGACAAAGGAATTCCGACGAGGGGCTGGACGACTCCTCCCACAAGGAGTGCTCACAGGCGAATGACGTCACCGACAGGCATGGAAAAACGCACGCATGCGCACGAGGGTTCAAGCATGTCTGACGTAAAAACATATGAATGAAATCCATATAGGTTTTGAAAAAAATAAAAAGGACCTATACTTTATTGACAGACCTCGTACATACGCCATATATATATACTAGAGGCCACCATGAACACCCACAATGCAGGGATGATGAGGAGTTTGCTCTTATTTGGGGAAAAAGCCCAACAAACTGCTAGAAAAATCTGTGAAATTGCGCCAGACATTGGAGAAGTTGAAACAACTAAAAGGCAGAAAAAGCCATCAAAGAGGCTGCAAGCCCTGACAGGAGAGACTGCTGAAGAGCCCATCTCCATCACAGACCTCCAGAGAGCGAGGGCTGAAGTGTATTATGATGCACTGGACAGAGTGTTCTCTGAAATGAGAAAGAGGTTCACAAGCAGAGACATACATATCTTGACATCCCTTGCAGAAGTAGTGTTAGGTAAAGCTGAAGAAACCACTTTCAAAGTAGTGTCAGATATCTACAAGGTCAATCTGGACACTCCAATGGCTGAAACCAACATTTTTCACAATCTGGAAGGTGTTGAGTTAAAAAATTCCAATCTCTATCTCCAGTCAAATTCCCTATGTGAGACATTGCCACATTTCACTGAGGTGGGAAAAACCCTGGCAGTTATACCTGCTACATCGTGCTCAGCAGAGAGGTCATTTTCATGTTTAAGAAGACTGAAAAGCTACCTCAGGTCTACCATGCGTCAGGATAGTCTCTTATCATTAGGACTTCTGTGTATTGAAAGAAGCCACACCAACAAAGTGGACATCAACAGTATTGTTGATGTGTTTGGTAGAAAGAGGGGAAGGAACAAAATGTTTTTCTGATTGATTACAATTTAACATTGCCTTACACTATCTTGATACCCTTTGCAGAAGTAGTCACCCGAGGTAGTTTTTGAGTCTTCTCTTATACCGCTGTATATGATAATTGTCAGGCACGTTTTCATTTAATATTGTACTTGATTAGGTTTGCCTTTTTTGGATATGTTATTCCCATTATAAATCTCTTGACAGGTGTTCATACTAAGTTGTGAACAATTTTGTAACAAGTACTTTCATGTGTTGGTCTTGAGGGAGGTCTGTTTTATACACACTCACGGCAGTTTATGTGTATGCATGTAGACTGAATACAGAATAGAATGACCTAAAATGTCAGACTTATTTTCACAATTAATCAATCAATTCAATCAATTTTTTTTTTTTATATAGCGCCAAATCACAACAAACAGTTGCCCCAAGGCGCTTTATATTGTAAGGCAAGGCCATACAATAATGATGTAAAACCCCAACGGTCAAAACGACCCCCTGTGAGCAAGCACTTGGCTACAGTGGGAAGGAAAAACTCCCTTTTAACAGGAAGAAACCTCCAGCAGAACCAGGCTCAGGGAGGGGCAGTCTTCTGCTGGGACTGGTTGGGGCTGAGGGAGAGAACCAGGAAAAAGATATGCTGTGGAGGGGAGCAGAGATCGATCACTAATGATTAAATGCAGAGTGGTGCATACAGAGCAAAAAGAGAAAGAAACAGTGCATCATGGGAACCCCCCAGCAGTCTACGTCTATAGCAGCATAACTAAAGGATGGTTCAGGGTCACCTGATCCAGCCCTAACTATAAGCTTTAGCAAAAAGGAAAGTTTTAAGCCTAATCTTAAAAGTAGAGAGGGTGTCTGTCTCCCTGATCTGAATTGGGAGCTGGTTCCACAGGAGAGGAGCCTGAAAGCTGAAGGCTCTGCCTCGATTCTACTCTTACAAACCCTAGGAACTACAAGTAAGCCTGCAGTCTGAGAGCGAAGCGCTCTATTGGGGTGATATGGTACTACGAGGTCCCTAAGATAAGATGGGACCTGATTATTCAAAACCTTATAAGTAAGAAGAAGAATTTTAAATTCTATTCTAGAATTAACAGGAAGCCAATGAAGAGAGGCCAATATGGGTGAGATATGCTCTCTCCTTCTAGTCCCCGTCAGCACTCTAGCTGCAGCATTTTGAATTAACTGAAGGCTTTTTAGGGAACTTTTAGGACAACCTGATAATAATGAATTACAATAGTCCAGCCTAGAGGAAATAAATGCATTAATTAGTTTTTCAGCATCACTCTGAGACAAGACCTTTCTGATTTTAGAGATATTGCGTAAATGCAAAAAAGCAGTCCTACATATTTGTTTAATATGCGCTTTGAATGACATATCCTGATCAAAAATGACTCCAAGATTTCTCACAGTATTACTAGAGGTCAGGGTAATGCCATCCAGAGTAAGGATCTGGTTAGACACCATGTTTCTAAGATTTGTGGGGCCAAGTACAATAACTTCAGTTTTATCTGAGTTTAAAAGCAGGAAATTAGAGGTCATCCATGTCTTTATGTCTGTAAGACAATCCTGCAGTTTAGCTAATTGGTGTGTGTCCTCTGGCTTCATGGATAGATAAAGCTGGGTATCATCTGCGTAACAATGAAAATTTAAGCAATACCGTCTAATAATACTACCTAAGGGAAGCATGTATAAAGTGAATAAAATTGGTCCTAGCACAGAACCTTGTGGAACTCCATAATTAACTTTAGTCTGTGAAGAAGATTCCCCATTTACATGAACAAATTGTAATCTATTAGACAAATATGATTCAAACCACCGCAGCGCAGTGCCTTTAATACCTATGGCATGCTCTAATCTCTGTAATAAAATTTTATGGTCAACAGTATCAAAAGCAGCACTGAGGTCTAACAGAACAAGCACAGAGATGAGTCCACTGTCCGAGGCCATAAGAAGATCATTTGTAACCTTCACTAATGCTGTTTCTGTACTATGATGAATTCTAAAACCTGACTGAAACTCTTCAAATAGACCATTCCTCTGCAGATGATCAGTTAGCTGTTTTACAACTACCCTTTCAAGAATTTTTGAGAGAAAAGGAAGGTTGGAGATTGGCCTATAATTAGCTAAGATAGCTGGGTCAAGTGATGGCTTTTTAAGTAATGGTTTAATTACTGCCACCTTAAAAGCCTGTGGTACATAGCCAACTAACAAAGATAGATTGATCATATTTAAGATCGAAGCATTAAATAATGGTAGGGCTTCCTTGAGCAGCCTGGTAGGAATGGGGTCTAATAAACATGTTGATGGTTTGGATGAAGTAACTAATGAAATAACTCAGACAGAACAATCGAGAGAGAAAGAGTCTAACCAAATACCGGCATCACTGAAAGCAGCCAAAGATACGATACGTCTTTGGGATGGTTATGAGTAATTTTTTCTCTAATAGTTAAAATTTTGTTAGCAAAGAAAGTCATGAACTCATTACTAGTTAAAGATAATGGAATACTCAGCTCAATAGAGCTCTGACTCTTTGTCAGCCTGGCTACAGTGCTGAAAAGAAATCTGGGGTTGTTCTTATTTTCTTCAATTAGTGATGAGTAGAAAGATGTCCTAGCTTTACGGAGGGCTTTTTTATAGAGCAACAGACTCTTTTTCCAGGCTAAGTGAAGATCTTCTAAATTAGTGAGACGCCATTTCCTCTCCAACTTACGGGTTATCTGCTTTAAGCTACGAGTTTGAGAGTTATACCATGGAGTCAGACACTTCTGATTTAAAGCTCTCTTTTTTCAGAGGAGCTACAGCATCCAAAGTTGTCTTCAATGAGGATGTAAAACTATTGACGAGATACTCTATCTCCCTTACAGAGTTTAGGTAGCTACTCTGCCTGTGTGTTATATGGCATTAGAGAAACATAAAGAAGGAATCATATCCTTAAACCTAGTTACAGCGCTTTCTGAAAGACTTCTAGTGTAATGAAACTTATTCCCTACTGCTGGGTCGTCCATCAGAGTAAATGTAAATGTTATTAAAAATGATCAGACAGACGGGAGTTTTCAGGGAATACTGTTAAGTCTTCTATTTCCATACCATAAGTCAGAACAAGATCTAAGATATGATTAAAGTGGTGGGTGGACTCATTTACTTTTTGAGCAAGCCAATAGAGTCTAATAATAGATTAAATGCAGTGTTGAGGGCTGTCATTCTCAGCATCTGTGTGGATGTTAAAATCGCCCACTATAATTATCTTATCTGAGCTAAGCACTAAGTCAGACAAAAGGTCTGAAAATTCACAGAGAAACTCACAGTAACGACCAGGTGGACGATAGATAATAACAAATAAAACTGGTTTTTGGGACTTCCAATTTGGATGGACAAGACTAAGAGACAAGCTTTCAAATGAATTAAAGCTCTGTCTGGGTTTTTGATTAATTAATAAGCTGGAATGGAAGATTGCTGCTAATCCTCCGCCCCGGCCTGTGCTACGAGCATTCTGACAGTTAGTGTGACTCGGGGTGTTGACTCATTTAAACTAACATATTCATCCTGCTGTAACCAGGTTTCTGTTAGGCAGAATAAATCAATATGTTGATCAATTATTATATCATTTACCAACAGGGACTTAGAAGAGAGAGACCTAATGTTTAATAGACCACATTTAACTGTTTTAGTCTGTGGTGCAGTTGAAGGTGCTATATTATTTTTTCTTTTTGAATTTTATGCTTAAATAGGTTTTTGCTGGTTATTGGTAGTCTGGGAGCAGGCACCGTCTCTACGGGGATGGGTAATGAGGGATGGCAGGGGGAGAGAAGCTGCAGAGAGGTGTGTAAGACTACAACTCTGCTTCCTGGTCCCAACCCTGGATAGTCACGGTTTGGAGGATTTAAGAAAATTAGCCAGATTTCTAGAAATGAGAGCTGCTCCATCCAAAGTGGGATGGATGCCGTCTCTCCTAACAAGACCAGGTTTTCCCCAGAAGCTTTGCCAATTATCTATGAAGCCCACCTCATTTTTTGGACACCACTCAGACAGCCAGCAATTCAAGGAGAACATGCGGCTAAACATGTCACTCCCGGTCTGATTGGGGAGGGGCCCAGAGAAAACAACAGAGTCCGATAGTGTTTTTGCAAAGTTACACACCGATTTAATGTTAATTTTAGTGACCTCCGATTGGCGTAACCGGGTGTCATTACTGCCGACGTGAATTACAATCTTACCAAATTTACGCTTAGCCTTAACCAGCAGTTTCAAATTTCCTTCAATGTCGCCTGCTCTGGCCCCCGGAAGACAATTGACTATGGTTGCTGGTGTCGCTAACTTCACATTTCTCAAAACAGAGTCGCCAATAACCAGAGTTTGATCCTCGGCGGGTGTGTCATCGAGTGGGGAAAAACGGTTAGAGATGTGAACGGGTTGACGGTGTACACGGGGCTTCTGTTTAGGGCTACGCTTCCTCCTCACAGTCACCCAGTCAGCCTGCTTTCCCGGCTGCTCGGGATCTGCCAGGGGGGAACTAACGGCGGCTAAGCTACCTTGGTCCGCACCGACTACAGGGGCCTGGCTAGCTGTAGAATTTTCCACGGTGCGGAGCCGAGTCTCCAATTCGCCCAGCCTGGCCTCCAAAGCTACGAATAAGCTACACTTATTACAAGTACCATTACTGCTAAAGGAGGCCGAGGAATAACTAAACATTTCACACCCAGAGCAGAAAAGTGCGGGAGAGACAGGAGAAGCCGCCATGCTAAATCGGCTAAGAGCTAGTAGCTACGCTAAGCTAGCGGATTCCTAAAAACACGCAAAGTGAATAATGTGTAAATAATTTAGAGGTGATTCAGCAGAATGAGTGCTTTAGTTAAGGCACGTAAAGATTACACTGGGAAACAAATCGTAATCTAGATAACTAGATCAATCTAACTGCGCAGATTAAACAGCTAACAGATACAGAAAAACACCGCTGTGCTCCGGAACAGGAAGTGATACAATACCGCAGTGAGAGCCAACCACCACCAATTAATGTAAACTGCTATTTGGTCACCAGTATAAATATATGGTAATTTAAAGAATAATGGGGGTTTCTGAAATTCGGGCAAATTTGGTGTCGCCCCCCAAATAGACCCCACCTCCTACGCCTATGGTGAGAGGTCTTCTGACCCACACACAGCCGACGCGTGTGAGTGGCACCTTGTAAATCCAAGTAATTTCTCTCTGTTTATCAGTATTTTGTTTCTGTCTGTTGCCAGCAGCTGCTATAATTGCAGCTCTAATAGTGTATCTTAAAGTTGCTGCAGTTAAAAAGCTCGCAGTTGGATCTCGGTGCTCTTAAATGGGTATCCCGTGTTTTTTAGGACTTTATTACAGCAAAACAGAAAAAAAGGAATACACTGACAACTCTCAGAATCTATAACAAAGAATCAGATGTAATAATGAAGCGATTATGAACCCCCAAAGAAAATACAATCTGCAGTACATCATTTCCTCAATGAGTCAGTGGATTGTATCTGTTATAATGTGACCCGAAGTTTTTACTTTGAAAATTAGTGTGTTTAAAGCGGGACACCTGGATATCCCAGCTAGGAATAATGGAATAGGACTGTGGTTTTATTTTGTGGGTTTTCGTCTCCTAACTGGGGCCATGATTAAGAGAGATGGCCGCGAGCTAGAGGTGAACATTTTCATTAATCAGGAACAAAAGTCGGAGGTTCAAAGATGATCGGATACCGTTGTAATTCCAACCATAAGCGATGACAACTAGCAATCTGGCGGCGTTATTCTCATGACCTGCCGGGAAGCGTCCGGTGCACCAGTTACACCGGGAAGACGGGGGGAGACGGAAGGGCACCATCAAGAGTGGATTAATTTGACTCAAAATGGGAAACCTCACCCAGCCCGGACACGGAAAGGATGAACAGATTGATCGCTCTTTTGCTCCCACCAGCTCCTGTCAGTGTTTATTCTCACTGTTCTTAGTTGGTGGTGCAATCTGTCTGGTTAATTCCAATAACGAAGGAGACCCCGACATTCTAACTAGTTACGCGGCCCTGTGTGGTTGGCATCAGCTTCTTAGAGGGACAAGTGGCGTTCAGCCACACAAGAGAGCAAAAACATGGGTAACTGTGACAGTAGTGAAGAAGAAAGTAGACATGCAAATTCCAGGCGTATTGTTTAAGCCTGCAGCATGCCAGTGCTTGGGTCCCGTGACCATTGACCAAGTACTGTAGCCTCTCCTAGGCATGCACACTTGTAACTGTGAGATGGCTTATTATATAATGACTTTATTCCAGACTTAAGAGTACATAGATATCCCACATATGTAACTGCCCACATATGTACATAGGTTCATATGTGGGCAGTTACAAACTTATACAGTGAAGTTTGTCTGTAACATCCGTAACCAGTGAGTCTTGACAGGGGAGGTGATGGTCTAGTGGTTAAGTGTTGGGCTTGAGGCCAGAGTATCCTCAGTTCAAACCCCAGCCTGACCAGAAAATCACTAAGGGCCCTTGGGCAAGGTCCTTAATCCCCAAGTTAATCCCAGTGTGTAGTGAGCACCTTGCGTGGCACCACCCTGACATCGGTGTGTGTCTGTGTGAATGGGTAAATGTGAGGCATAATTGTAAAGCGCTTTGTGCTTCTGATGGAGATGGAAATGCGCTATATAAATGCAGACCATTTGATCCTGGAACTATATTTTAAGATGGTGTTAAGAAAAGCACGTATGATGGGATTCAAAGACTTGTCTAAACACTACATGAACTGACAAACCAAATTCCTTATTGCAGCCTGACAACACTGTATGTCAAAGACTGTGCCGAGCAGTGCCGGCCCAACCCAATTTGGTGCCCTAGGAAAGATTTTTAACCCTCTTGAGTCCAGGGTATAATTGGCCGTTTTTGACTACTTTTTGTTTTACCTTTATAATTTACCTTTAAAAAGTGTTTACCTGGTCTTGTTTGGTGTCATTTTTTTCAGCACAACCTCACCTGTGACGTTACAGTTTTTCATTCATTCTGACCTACTGTATTAACACAGTGAACCTAAATCACACACAATAAAAATTCCAAGTAGGAAAAAGTTTTTTTGTGTGAAAACCACTAACTTGTTTAATGAACCATTTCATAACTTCAAATGTAAATATAAATTGTAAATTTCAAAAACATATGTACAAATTTAGCAAAAAAAAAACCCCTCCCCTTTCAGATTTTTTTGTGAGAGCATTTGCCCTCCCTCTGGGGCATCCTCATCTGTTCTCCCTGTATGTGCCACATGCCCTGAATTTCATGTTAGCCAGGTCCATGAATAGTTTAGGACTCGTGTAAAAATTGTCTATGTAAATGTGGTACCCAGTACCAAGCGAGGATGGCTGAATCAGGTTCATGACCATATCGTACAACAGCCCGTGCTCACTTGTGGTCACAGTTTTGCCAGTGTAAATAGTGAACTTGAATGTGTAGCCATTACTTGAAACAGCCAACATAAAAAGTTTCATGCCCCATTTTGTTGGCTTGGCCAGGCCTGACTCGAAACAGTTTGTCATGACCTACTGTTCCCTTTCTTTCATCATCTGGATCACTTAGGTGGATGTTCCAGAATATCGATCTAAATCTGTCTCTGAACATTACTTTTGCTGGAAAGGACACAGAAAAAAAATATGATTTTCTTTCCAGTAGTCATGGAGACTTGGCAGTGACATCAATGACATGTATATCGGAAGCCCATAAAATTTGTACAGATCTTCCACTTCAATGTCTGCCCAGTTGTATTTTTTCCTTAATGCCTTGTTTTTTGCAGCAATTTTATTGGTGTTGGTGCAAATTGTTCTAATTGTGTCAGAACAAAAAAAAGTCTTTTGGACTTTGGGTGGAAAGTGTATCAACCTGGATTCCTGGTGTTCTCCGAGGATGAAATCTGCTTACTGCTGGACCAGTGTCTGCATCCTCCTCCGTGTTCCAGCAGTCAGCGCTGGGGCGTCTCTGCTGCGCGTCCGAGCCGAGATCTGGATCTGGAAACAGAAACGCAAGCTCCGATCCTCTGGTCAGACCTCCGTGTACACGTTGGGGGATCCACCTGCTTTGGTTGCTCATCCAGAACAAAAGAGGGATTATCTCTTTCAGCACCAGAATCCTCATTGTCTGTTTCAGACTCTGATGATGCGCTGCACGCTCCATCTTCCTCCAGTTCAATAAACAACTCAAGCGCTTGCTCCACATTCATAAAATGCCTCATTTTTACAAAAAACACCAAACAACAACAAAACACTAACCACATACACTTTTCAACAGTAACAAAAAGAAAAGGCATGCACAACCAGACCCACGTGGCGTGGGTGGGCTGTGATCAAACACAGTGGGGTCAGTGACTTCTGATTGGTGGAAAATTTCAGGAGGCAACCAATGAGGAAGGAGGAGTCATATTTCTTCCCACCGCTGTTGCAGGAGAGAAGGAAATGATCCTTTTTGCTGCGTGTGTGTACATAAACGTGCAGCGAAAAACGACAATATTCATGAAAATGCATGTTGTAAAAAATACAAGTCAAGTTATACTAAGCCTAACAAAATTTAAAAAGTGCTATAAAGGTTGAAGTCTCTACGTTCAAAACACACTTTAAGGGAGCCTCAGAGTGCAGATTGTTACATCCGCTCAATTAGGTCATGTGACTTTTTATGCGAGGGCGCGTCATTCGACTCGAG
Source organism: Thalassophryne amazonica (assembly GCF_902500255.1). Lineage (NCBI taxonomy): Eukaryota > Metazoa > Chordata > Actinopteri > Batrachoidiformes > Batrachoididae > Thalassophryne > Thalassophryne amazonica. Next base: position 68,567,637 of record NC_047119.1, read on the forward strand.
GGTTAATAGTACCGCCCCCACAGTAAATTCCACATTTATATACACACTCGCAGAAACTAAATCAGTTTTTTTAATTTAATGTCACACAAGTCAATTAAAAACAGTTAAGAACACAGAACAAATTAGAAAGCTTTTTACAGTCTCACACTTGCCCCTTTCACCAGCCAATGATCTTGATGATCACTGTTTATCAAACTGACAGGGAGAAACACCGCTCAAAGCCTCTACAATCAACTATTCCCACCCCAACCAGTTTATTTTGGGTTGTAAGGTCAGTTTAGGCAAACATCACCCAAAATGCCTCAGGAGTCAGGAATTGGCAAACCATGGATGAAGGCACGTTAACACTGATGTAATACAGCGGAAAAAAAAGAATCATATTTTTACTGTACCTCAACTGGTCCCGTTTTTCCTCCCCTGGAGGAACAGTTTGGTCCATTTTGACATTGTTGACTTGTTATTCAAGTAATTAATTGCAACCTGGGCCTTTTTTTTTTTTTTTTTTTTTTAAGAAGGGCTCCGCTTGGGGGGGACGGACTATTTTCATCAAAATAGTTATTTAATAGGCTTTGCTATGTAGATAAATCAATATGGACTTACAGTAGTGTTCAGAATAAAGTCCCTCTGTTAAATAAAAGACGTGCAGAAGAGGTTACAATTTGCCAAAGAACACATCAACTGGCCTAAAGAGAAATGGAGGAATATTTTGTGGACTGATGAGAGTAAAATTGTTCTTTTTGGGTCCAAGGGCCGCAGACAGTTTGAGACAACTCCCCAAACTCTGCTTGGTCTTGTTGGATTTGTGAGAATCTACTGGTACCTTGTTTCCCATGTAACAATAAGAAATATACTCAAAACCTGGATTAATCTTTTTAGTCACATAGCACTACTATTATTCTGAACACTACTGTATTACTTCTATTTTGTCAACTGATTTTTAAATGAACCATAATAGAAATGGGTATTTTCACTTTCTTGTATCATTCATGAATTTTTAACATTTACAATTATATTATGTACTTACAATAAAATTACTAAAACACACTTAAATATATAATCTGCATGTGAACAAGGTACGTTCAAACATTTTGAAGCTGTGTAACAGTTCATTTAATTTTTCTGAGTTTCATCATCATGATAAATTTTCACATTTACACATTTCTTAATGTAGTTCAGGTTATAGTTGATTTTACTGTCCATTCATAACTAGAAGAGCAGAGTGCATTTTTTTTTCCCCTCTTTTCCTTGTGACAACCAGTCACAGCTCTTAGAAGACCAACCTGGCAACAGGGTCAACCCCACCTCCTCACAAAGTTTCTGTCTACTCCTTGCTCAGAGTTCCTCTCAGATACGTCCAGGATCACTCTTAAGCTAAGATTCCTTACCGAGAATTTTTAGGCTAAATTGTGAGGTCTCTGGGAGGACTGAGATGCTTCGTGAATACAGGCCCAGACTTTTAGTGCATCCCAACAGTACTCACTACCCTTGACTTTTTCCACTTTTTTTTTTTTTTTTTTAATAAGGCTGTATGTAACAAGTGTGGAAAAAGTACAGTGCTGTACTTTTGGATGCACTGTAAGGAGAAAAAAAAAAATCTACTTCATAAAGAGGAATTCTGTTTTTGAATACAAATTCCACAAATTAATTAACTTTATAACAATGTGACTCCTTTATTTTTATGTTTTCACTGTTAGCATGTTCAGAAACAAACTTAATCACTTAAAAACAAAGACATTAAAACAGATCAGAGTCTGCAAACTGACAGATGGCTACAGGTCACGTAGACAAAACAAGAACTCTGCATTTCAGTCACATGACTGAGTGAAGGACACCTGCAGGAGTCAGGAGCTTCAGAACAGCAACAAGCAGACAAGCAACCAAACTACATCTGAACCTTTGGGAATGTAAAACACTGCTTTAATGGTCGTCTCTCACTGTGGAACCCAGAATCATCTGCTGGTGTTTCTCCACTGCAGGGACGCGTTCACGATAGGGTCACAGTCAGGGAGACAGGAAAAACTGACGCCTCAGCAAATAAAGCAGACCAACATTCTTACTCACAGTATCTGAGCAAACCAAGTCATAATACGAGTTTTATCCTCGACACAGGGAACAAAAGAGTCGAGATATCACCTCACTCAGTCAACAGTCTCTGCAGAGGAAACATACCCTCGTTCCTGCAGGTGAAGGAGTTAATGGGTCCACAACACTGGTCTCCTTATTGTTTCTCAGTTCAAACAGAAAAAAACTTCTGGAGATCTGCAGGTGTTCTCCTGCAATCCTCAAAGGACAGCAGACTTGTAGCCTTCTTCACGAGGATGCCTAGAGGTCGGGTTCATCAGCTTGCTGTACAGGGCCACACCGGGCAGTTTCCTAAAATACCCGATCGAACTCCGTCTGGCCTGTGGTGGTTGGGTTTCTGTTCTGATTGGGCTGCTGTTGAGGCATGTGGCCTTTCCGCCTGGGCGGGGCCAGATATTCAAACATGGAGGTATTGTGTGCGGACAGCATACTCTTCAGGTCTGATGGCATGGGGTCGGACCAGAAGAAGTCGTGGTTTAGTGCGTCATCGCTGTCTATGCGCTGGGCTGGGTCTAGAACTAGGAGCTTGTCGATCAGGTCCAGAGCGTAGGGGTCTTTGACATAGGCTTTCAGACGATCTTTCACTTTCCTCTTTTGGCCTTTGGGCAGCTCCATTTTCTGGTAAAGCTCATACTTCTTATCCACACCAGGCCAAACCTCGACAAAGAAGAACCCGGGTCAACATTCAGGCAAGGCAGAAGGAATTACATCACCAAACTTGGATCTTTTCTTACCTCCACAGTGATGGAACCACAGAGCTGGCTGATCAGAGTCAGCTGGTGTTGCTCCGTGTTGCCCTGCATGATGGGACTCCTGGTCCACATCTCTGCCATGATGCAGCCAGCTCCCCACAGGTCAATGGGCGGACCATAGTCTCGTTCACCTGCCAATACAGAATCAGAGCAAAGTACAACCTCAAGCCAAAACTGCGCTACAGCAGGGGTCAGCCAAAAACCAGTCCAGTTACTACAGCAGATAAAATATTTAGAGCAGAATCCTGCAAATGATGATACAAGCATCAGATTTGGCACAAATACTCCTTAGACATCCCTCTTCGGGGGGGGGGGACGACGACGATCGGCCACTTGAACTTGCAATAAACAGCCAGGTAGAGAGAGGTCAATTAAAGAATTACATGGAGATCAAATTCAAACATGTTCCAACAGGGTTGGGTATTGGGAACTGATTCTTTTCAGGTATCGTTAAGAAATGATTCAATCCACAGACAGCCATTTTGCTTAACGATTCCCTTACTGGTCCTTCAGAGCGGCCGTTATTTTGGGGGTGTTTGTCGGGAAAATGATCATTTCTCTACGTTGACTACAAACTCTGCAAGGGTCTGTAATCAACCGTTTCTGCAGCACGGCTCTGCTTTGAAGCAATGAAACAGTACTCCCACCCGTTGCTTCATTGGTTACAAAGTATACAAATCTATTCTACATAGCCTCTAAGGAGAGAGAGACAAAGCATACAAAGAATGCAAAACCTGAACATGAAGGTACATAAAAGGGTGGTGGGGGCGGGGTGTAGTCTTGATTCTGGATGTGCTCCCCCAGAAATTTTTTAAAAGAGCAAGTTAAATTCTGCATATTCTAGTGAATTTTAATGGGTTTGAAGCCCTCTGAAACAAAGAAAACTCACTTCAAACTGTCAAGTAAAAATTCTTTGTTTTTGTCACCGGCTGCCTGGCCCCCTTTCCCCTCTGTTGGTTTGTTCTTTCCTGGTGTTTCCGGTGCTCCTCCGGGGCTGCCTGCCTCCCCTCCGTCTCATAGTCTCCCTGGTGCCTCCGCGGGTCTGGAGTTGGGCCGCGGTGCCCGGTGTGTGTGGCCCGCTCCCTGCACCGCGCCTCTCCTCCCGCCGGCCGCTCGGGGTTGGGCCTCACATGTCACACCCTTTTAATGTACTTCACCAGCACAATACATGCACGCACATCATACTGGGGTGTAAGTAGCACATTATAGGGATCACACAGTTCTGCAGCCAGGTGTTGGGTATGGATTGATCTCAATCCGCCACTCCTGCCCTGCCATTTTAATGCACACGCTATATTTCAACACAATTAGTAAACACACTCACTTTTCAGAGTTGGGGTCACAGGCGGTAGTGGGTTTGTAGAGCAGGCTGTGGTGCAGCAGTGTACCGCAGCCTCCCACGGCAGTCTGCCACCTGCTGTCTCCTGCCCTGCTTTTAATGCAACACTATCTTTGCTCACTTAGGGAGTTGTACACAACAAGGGAGTTAACTATAACAATTATGGTGGGGTTGGTAGGTAGGGTGAGTGTGGGATATGGGGTTGGGCCCTGGATGGCTGTGGGGGTCTGGGGCAGGTCTGCCTCGCCGGCTCTGCCGTGGTCTTGGGGCCCTGCTCTGGGACTCATGGGGCCTGGGGTCCTGCAGTTCGCTGGGGGGGGGCGCGGGAGTCTGGCACAGGGGGCGGATGGCAGCGGTTTCCGTGGGGTGGGGTGTTGCCTCGTTCTCGCTTAGGCAGTTCCCGACCTTGGGCTTGGTTCTGGGGTTGGGTGGGTCCCGCCTCTTTCCTAGGGGCCCCGCCCTCGAATGCCGGTGGTCCCTGCCTGCGCTCTGGGTTCAGTTGCGGTGGCACCTTTGCCACCGGTGTCGTGGGCGGGGTGGTGCGGTTCTGGGCCCATGAGTGCTTCCCTCGGGTGTGGGGTTCCGTCGGGGGTGGGGTGTGTGTGTCGTGGGTGCATTCTGGCACCGTCAGGCCGCTCCTTTGTTGGTCTGTCGTGCTGCCCCGGTGGCTCTGGTGGCTGCCCTTCCTGGTCCCTGTGCCCTTCCGCTTCCCTTTTTTGCCTGGTTCCTCCTGGGGCCCTGCGTACTGGGCCCTTTTCCGTTGTCGTTTGCAGTCGGCCGTATGGCTTCTGACGCGCCAGAGTGGTCCATGTCATATGGTAGGGTTCTGTCCTTTTATCTTGGCCCAGCACACCAGCCACAGTAGTGATCGGATATTGAGCTGTGATCTGGGTCTGTGTGTATGGCTGGTCATGTGTTCGTGGCCGACACCACAATTTGGTTTTGGGTGCTCTCAAGGGGATCAAGACTCTGGTGTCCTAGATTAGGGAATGAATGCTCACTAACTAGACAACAGACTGTCGCTGTCACTGCTTGTTCATGTGTGGTGGTTCGTTCCGGCATGTTTTATGTTGGGGACCCGTCTCCTCAATGTCTCACTTCACAGTTATTGCTTTCACCACTTGTCTTTCGTTTTTGTCTGTCTTCGTGTTGCTTTGGTGGTCGGTCCCTCCTGACAGAAGTTGTCAGTCGGCTTTGAGTAGGATCTTGTAGGGTGATTGAGAAGGGCGGATGGGGATCACACACTCACATTTAATCGGTAAAATGCTCTCACTCGTAAAACAAACTAGGGCTGCAACTAACGATTATTTTAGTAATCGATTAATCGGTTGATTATTTTTTTTCAATTAATCATTTTTTATTTTTTGTTTTTTACTTAAATGTGAGCTTTGCCATTGTTTATTGAAGTGAGTTATTATTAAAAGCCCTTTATCACAGAACATCAACCTTTGACCCTGTAACAAAGTTATGATGTCATATTCTCGTCAAAAACATACCTGAAGTAGTGTTTTGTTTTATTTTGCACATACATACATCACCGACACACCACAGACAGACTTCCATCAGGTTTCACCCGATTATGAGCATTTTTAGATGCCTACAGCAACTATCTCAACCACTGACAACATATTACAGCAAGAGTCCACAAAAGTATTTTAAAGGCCTGACTGAAGTGTAACATGTGATCTTTAATAAGTTATTTTCATGAAAAAGACACAAATGTGCAGTTTACTGCATTTTATTTTTTTTCTTGTGTAAAAACACAGCTTAGATGTGGTTTGACCGAAACAAATTGTCATTAAACTTAAATAAAACAGGGATGAAGTGGAGGTTTAAGAGTCACTAGGTGTTCACAGGAAACAGTTATTTCTATATTTATTTTCATTGTTAGTTGGTTTTATCTTTTCTGTTTTGTTTTATCAGATTCTTTTTGTCTGTTTCTCTAAAATTGTATTGTAGCATTATTAGTTATTACTTTTGTTGTTGTTGCTATTATTAATAATAGATAAATAAAATATTACAAATGGTAAATGGACTGCATTTATGTAGCGCTTTTCCATCTGAATCAGATGCTCAAACCGCTTTACAATTATGCCTCACATTCACCCCAATGTCAGGGTGCTGCCATATAAGGCGCTCACTACACACCAGGAGCAATAGGGGATTAAAGGCCTTGCCCAAGTGTCCTTAGTGATTTGAGGAGATTTGGGGATTTGAACCCATGACCTTCTGGACTCAAGCCCAAATGTATTACAATTTGTAATACATTTGACTCTTTTACGACAGCGTTTGTTGTTGTAAATTATTATACAGAAAAAAAAAATGCGGGAGTTCACCCAACCAGTCCACATGTGTTTTGTGGATCTGGAGAAGGCGTTCGACCGTGTCCCTTGGGGCACCCTGTGGGGGGGTGCTCCAGGAGTATGGGGTCCGGGGTCCTTTGCTAAGGGCTATCTGGTCCCTGTACGACCGCAGCAGGAGCTTGGTTCGCATTGCCGGTAGTAAGTCAAACCTTTTTCCAGTGCACGTTGGCCTCCGCCAGGGCTGCCCTTTGTCACCGGTTCTGTTCATTATTTTTATGGACAGAATTTCTAGGCGCAGCCAGGGTGTAGAGGGGGTTTGGGAACCACAGAATCACGTCTCTGCTGTTTGCAGACCATGTGGTTCTGTTGGCTTCATCAAATCAGGACCTTCAGTGTGCACTGGGGCGGTTTGCACCCGAATGTGAAGCGCCCAGGATGAAAATCAGCACCTCCAAATCCGAGGCCATGGTTCTCGGTGGAGTGCCCTTGCCTCAAGTGGAGGAGTTTAAGTATCTCGGGGTCTTGTTCATGAGTGAGGGACGGATGGAATGTGAGATCGATAGACGGATTGGTGCAACATCTGCAGTGATGCAGTCGCTGTATCGGACCGTCGTGGTGAAGAAAGCTGAATAGGGGGGCAAAGCTCTCGATTTACCGATCGATCTATGTTCCGATCCTCACCTATGGTCATGAGATTTGGCTCATGACCAAAAGAACGAGATCGCGAGTACAAGCGGCCGAGCGCTCCCTCAGAGAGGGTGAGGAGCTCGGTCACTCGGGAGGAGCTCGGAGTCGAGCCGCTGCTCCTTCATGTCGAAAGGGGTCAGTTGAGGTGGCTCGGGCATCTTTTCCGGATGCCCCATGGACGCCTCGCTGGAGAGGTGTTCCGGGCACGTCCCATTGGGAGGAGGCCCCGGGGAAGACCCAGGACATGCTGGAGGGACTACAGCTCTCGGCTGGCTTGGCAACGCCTTGGGACTCCCCCGGAGGAGCTGGGGGAGGTGTGTGTGGATCGGGAGGTCTGGGCGGCTTTGCTTGAGCTGCTGCCCCCGCGACCCGACTCCGGATAAAGTGGAAGAAAATGTATGGAAAAAAAAAAAAAAAAGCACACAAACTGTGCTGAGATGCGAGCAGCTTAATGCTAACTTTAATACTCAAAATGCCACAGACATGCTAACGTGTTAGCATCTGTCCCGTTTTTTAAGTTCTAAAATACATCAACTGTTTCAGAAGACCCTAACAGGTCAGTTTAACATAAAAAGGTAAATATTACTCAGACATATGCTCTTAAGGGTTTATGATAATTCTATTATTATTATTATTAATAGATAAAGCGAAATAAAACTAAGAACTGAAGCAGCAGATCAAAGCATTGCTTCATTGATTCAAGGTTCAAAGCAAAGCCACACCCTGCTCTACTTGGGGAAGGTCTGCCAATGTTCCCATAAAGACAGGGAGGAGAAGGACGGTGGCTCATGGCAAGCAGGAAACAGAGCGGAGATTAAAAATTCACACAGTCCCATCCTCCGCGGTGCGGCGCCATCCACGTTGACGTCGCTGCTGCTTTGATTAGCACAGAATGGGATGTTGCTTTGACAATGAGAGTATCATATTTTGGCCCCAAAACACGCATGACACCACGTGCGCGCATGTAAATTTTCCAAATGATAGAAATCCGTCGTGGTGACGGCTTAACTGAAGTCCATGTGGTGTACATTCAGTTGACTGGACATGATTTGGAAAGATAAGGCTGTAACATGACAAAATGTGGAAATAGTGAAGCGCTGTGAATACTTTCCAGATGCACCATATGCTGCAATCAGGAGAGAGGGCGGGGCTTACCGAGCAGCAGCTCTGGCGGTCTGTACCACAGTGTGACCACGCGGTTGGTGTAACGGTTCCCTTGGCTGTTTTTGGCCAGGCTGAATGCTCGAGCCAACCCAAAGTCAGCCAGCTTCAGAACGCCATCCCTGGTGATGAGAACGTTGGCAGCCTTCATGTCTCTGTGAAGGATCTGGTCAAAGAGAAGAACATGGAACACTTGTCACATGATGAGATGCAGCCATGATGAGCTCGCTGTGACTCACAACACATTAAGACTGAGTGACAACATCGCCCCACCCAGGCAGACGACTGAGCAGTGGACAGTGTGTTCTTAGCCTTCTCCAGATGTTGGGGTCCTCATGAATGAGGCAGCTGTGTGCAGGATCATGCACACAGAAACGCACCACATGGACAAAATGTCACAGCCGGCACTCCCTCACAATGCATGTGACACTCCTCACCCAAGTCTCCCTAAGTAACTGCTTCTCTGACACAAAGTCATTCCAAGTCATTACCCAAGAATCCTCTGAAGACACCTGGTACCAAGATATCCATTCATCACCTTGGATCTCTGTTTAGTGTCCAAATCTCACAACCACACAGTTCTGCTGCGTTCATACATCAGCTATAAGCAGCAGATGAGAAACCAGAAGAACTCCACCACCTGACTGTGTGCACGAAGACTGCACACTCTTGTCCTTCATATTGGATAACTTGACTTTTCAGTGCATAGTTTCATGCCAGACCACCTTCAACATTTTGACCATTTTAAGTTTGATTTCTGCACAAATGACAGAATCTCCTAAAAGATCACCTCATCATCACAGGCAGCGTTGCTATTCAGCCAACATCCCAAATCTTACACCCATTCATATAAAACTTAAACTTCTGTAATTACGCTTGCAATTAAAGTGGAACTGATCTCAGATGGAGGCAGTGATTCAACACAAGTGTGGATGACTAAAGGTTAGGGACTGGTATAGAGAACCGGTTGTTAAGAAATGATTTGATCCACTGACATCAATAGCCTTTTTGCTTAACGATTCCCTTATCAGTCCTTCAGAGCAGCCTTTGTTTTTGAGGGTGTCTGTCGGGAAATTGATCATTTCTCTAAGTTGATTACAGACCCTGCAGCAGCTCTGTAATCAACCGTTTCTGCAGCGCGACTTCACTTGAACCAGTGAACCAATGAAGCAGTGCTTCAATCTGCTGGTTCGTTGGCTCCTTGATTCGCTGCTCTTCAGAAGTGGCAACTCTGCTTCTTACCCCTCTCAAAACTGTTAATACGAGGCCTGTCAAAGTATAGGTTCTTTTTATTTTTTTCAAAAACTATATGGATTTCATTCATATGTTTTTACGTCAGACAGGCTTGAACCCTCGTGCGCACGCGTGAGTTTTTCCACGCCTGTCGGTGACGTCATTCGCCTGTGAGCACTCCTTGTGGGAGGAGTCGTCCAGCCCTTCGTCAGAATTCCTTTGTCTGAGAAGTTGCTGAGAGACTAGCGCTTTGTTTGATCAAAATTTTTTCTAAACCTGTGAGGCACATCGAAGTGGACACGGTTCGAAAAATTAAGCTGGTTTTCGGTGAAAATTTTAACGGCTGATGAGAGATTTTGAGGTGATACTGTCGCTTTAAGGACTTCCCACGGAGCGAGACGTCGCGCAGCGGTCCCAGGCGCCGTCGTCAGCCTGTTTCAAGCTGAAAACCTCCACATTTCAGGCTCTATTGATCCAGGACGTCGTGAGAGAACAGAAGTTTCAGAAGAAGTCGGTTTCAGCATTTTATCCAGATATTCCACTGTTAAAGGAGATTTTTTTTAATGAAAGACATGCGTACGGTTCCGCGCGTCGGGACGCAGCCGGCGCGGTGCGGCGGCACAGGAAAAACACCTCCGTGTTGATAATCATTTGTAAAATCCAGGCGGCTTTTGATGGCTTTCAGTGGAGTGAGTATATGAGAAATTGTTTAACGGCTGGGCATGTTCCAACTTGTCCTTAAGGCTTCCAACAGAGGTGTTTTTCCTGTGGCGGAGCGTCGCGGCAGCTGCGAGCAGACGCTGCAATCCGCCCGCACGTCTTTCATTAAAAAAAAAAAAAAATCTCCTTTAACAGTGGAATATCCGGATAAAATGCTGAAACCGACTTCTTCTAAAACTTCTCTGTTCTCTCACGACGTCCTGGATCAATAGAACCCGAAATGTGGAGGTTTTCAGCTTGAAACAGGCTGACGATGGCGCCTGGGACCGCTGCGCGACGTCTCGCTCCGTGGGAAGTCCTTAAAGCGACAGTATCACCTCAAAATCTCTCAGCCGTTAAAATTTTCACCGAAAACCAGCTTAATTTTTCGAACTGTGTCCACTTTGATGTGCCTCACAGGTTTAGAAAAAATTTTGTTCAAACAAAGCGCCAGTCTCTCAGCAACTTCTCAGGCAAAGGAATTCCGACGAGGGGCTGGACGACTCCTCCCACAAGGAGTGCTCACAGGCGAATGACGTCACCGATGGGCGTGGAAAAACTCACGCATGCGCACGAGGGTTCAAGCATGTCTGACGTAAAAACATATGAATGAAATCCATATAGTAAAATAAAAAAGACCTATACTTTATTGACAGACCTCGTATATCGTGAGTCACTTTTGTCTGGATTAAAGTCACTAACTGGGACTCTTGTCTTGTTGCAGTGAAGAAACGAGAATCGTCCTCTGTTCCGTTGGCACAGATCCAAACACTGCACAGCTCTCTGCCGAGACAGAGTTCAACCAGAATTAATAACTGTAAATAAAATGACACCTCTTTCCAAATGATGTAATTCAGACAAACTACAATCGACTAAAATGTTTTTTTTTTCCTCCCAAAATGAGACATCCTATATTTATTCCAACCCCAATTCCAATGAAGTTGGGACGATGTAAAAAATGTAAATAAAAACAGAATACAATGATTTGCAAATCCTCTTCAACCTATATTCAACTGAATACACCACAAAGACAAGACATTTCAAACTGATAAACTTTATTGTTTTTGTGCAAATATTTGCTCATTTTGAAATGGATGCCTGCAACACGTTTCAAAAAAGCTGGGACAGTAGTATGTTTACCACTGTGTTACATCACCTTTCCTTCAAACAACACTCAGTAAGCGTTTGGGAACTGAGGACACTAATTGTTGAAGCTTTGTAGGTGGAATTCTTTCCCATTCTTCCTTGATGTATGACTTCAGTTGTTCAACAGTCCGGGGTCTCCACTGTCGTATTTTGCGCTTCATAATGTGCCACACATTTTCAGTGGGCGACAGGTCTGGACTGCAGTCAGGCTAGTCTAGTACCCGCACTCTTTTACTACGAAGCCACGCTGTTGTAACACGTGCAGAATGTGGCTTGGCATTGCCTTGCTGAAATAAGCAGGGACGTCCCTGAAAAAGACGTTGCTTGGATGGCAGCATGTGTTGCTCCAAAACCTGGATGTACCTTTCAGCACTGATGGTACCATCACAGATGCTGGCTTTTGAACTTTGCACTGGTAACAATCTGGATGGTCTTTTTCCTCTTTTGTCCGGAAGATATGACATCCATGATTTCCAAAAACAATTTTAAACGTGGACTCATCAGACCACAGCACACTTTTCCACTTTGCGTCTGTCCATTTCAAATGAGCTCAGGCCCAGAGAAGGCAGCAGCATTTCTGGATGTTGTTGATGTATGGCTTTCACTTTGCATAGTAGAGTTTTAACTTGCACTAGTCGATGTAGCGACGAACTGTGTTAACTGACAATGGTTTGTTTGAAGTGTTCCTGAGCCCACGTGGTAAGATCCTTTACACAATGATGTCGGTTTTTAATGCAGTGCCGCCTGAGAGATCGAAGGTCACGGGCATTCAATGTTGGTTTTCGGCCTTGCCGCTTACATGTCGAAAGTTCTCCAGATTCTCTGAATCTTCTGATTATATTATGGACTGTAGATGTGAGAATCCCTAAATTCCGTGCAACTGAATGTTGCAAAACATTGTTCTTAAACTGTTGGACTATTTTTTTCACACAGTTGTTCACAAAGTGGTGATTCTCGCCCCATCTTTGCTTGTGAATGGCTGTTCCTTTTATACCCAATTATGACACTGACTTGTTTCCAATTAGATGTTCTTTGAGCATTCATCAACTTCCCCAGTCTTTTGTTGCCCCTTCCCAACTTATGTGAAATGTGTTGCAAGCATCCACTTCAAAATGAGCAAATATATGCATGAAAATAAAAGTTTATCAGTTTGAACATTAAATATCTTGTCTTTTTGGTGTATTTAATTGAATATAGGTTGAAGAGGGTTTGCAAATCATTGTATTCTGTTTTTATTTACATTTTACACAACGTCCCAACTTCGCTGGAATTGGGGTTGAAATGCAAGAGCTCAGCTCAGACATATGGAAAGACATTCATGCCAATAATGTCTGAAAGGAAATGCTTTTGACAAAAACTACAGATTTTCTTTATTTCTATTTATGCCCAGCTCAAGGATCCACCATGTAGAGTTTATGGATCCAGTGACCAATTTCGTATTTGTTTAGTTTAAGACTCAATAAAATGTTGTTGACATAGAAAACCCGTAAAGCCTACTTGTAGTACAGAGAAAAATTCTCAAGAGGTATCGATAAGGGAATTGGATCGATAAGCGGAATCGATAATGACATTGATTTTATCAAAAATCTTATCAATACTAGGGTACTGATAGGATTTCATCAATGTCATTGTCGATTCCGCTTATCGATCCCCTTATCAATACCTTCTGTGAATTTTCTGTGTACTAAAAGTAGGCTTTACAGGTTTTCTATGTCAACAACTTTTTATTGAGTTAAACTAAATAAATATGAAATTGGTAACTGGGTCCTTAAACGCTAGACTTAAATAAAAAAACAAAATCTGTAGTTTTTTTGTCAAAAGCATTTCCTTTCAGACAAAAGGCATGAATGTCACTCCATACCTCTGAGCTGAACTCCGCTGGCTGTGCTGCATGTCAGCATCAATGGAATTCATAAAGAACATGCAGGATGTCTCATTTTGGGAGGAAAAAAATTTTTAGTTGATTGTAATTTCTGGTTTTTATTACAACGTTTGGAAAGAGGTGTCATTTGATTTAAAACAGTCAGTCATTCGCTTTGAAGTTATTCATTCCGGGCGGACTCTAACTTTACTCGGCAGAGAGTGGCACAGCGCTTTTGAGCTGTACGAAGGGAACGGAGGACAATTCTCGTTTCTTGCCTGCAACAAGACAATTGACTTTAATCACAACTAGGTTGGGTATCGAGAACCGGTTCTCGATACTCGAGTATCATTAAATGAGTCAATCCACTAATATCAATAGCCTTTTTGCTTAACGATTCTCTTATCGGCCCTTCAGAGCGGCTGTTTTTGAGGGTGTTTGTCGGGAAAATGATCATTCCTCTATACTGATTACAGACCCTGCAGCAGGTCTGTAATCAACCGTTTCTGCAGCGCGACTCCAGTTTGAAGCATGAATCAATGAAGCAATGCTTCGATCCACTGGCTCGTTGGTTCTTTGATTCGCTGCTCTTCAGAAGCGGTAAGTCCGCTTCTTAACCCCTCTCAAAGCCATTAAAATATCATGAGTCACTTTTGTGTGTATTAAAGTCACGAAAGGGAGCTGATGATTATTAAGTGCCGGCCAATCTACCTGCCTAGGGAATATACTGCTATTCTGCTGGCAGCTATATACATCCCTCCCAGCTCCAACAACAACAGGAGTGAGGCACTGAACGAACTCCACCAGCACATCAGTGAACAGCTGACAGCCCACCCTGATGCCTTCCTCATCCTGGCTGGAGATTTCAACCATGCCAACCCCAAGAGTGTGTTTCCACAACGCCATGGACATGTCAACTTTCACACTAGAGGCACCAATATCTTGGACAATGTTTACACCACACACACAAGGAAGCCTACAAAGCTTCCTTCCTCCCCCACCTTGCGACCTCCAACCACTCTACTCTTATGCTAATGCCTGCATACAGACCGCTGGTTAAAGCCACAAAACCAGCCAAAAAGGTGATCCGGGTGTGGCCAGAGGGGGCATCAGAAGTGCTCCAAGACTGTTTTTCCACTACTGACTGGAGCATGTTCAGACAGGCAGCCACCTACAACAACACCACAGACCGTCACTGCCTACATGAGGAAGTGCATGGATGACGTCACGGTCTCCAGAACCATCACCATTCGGGCCAATCAGAAACCTTGGCTGACAGGGGAAGTCCACAGGCTCCCGAAGGCTCGAAACGCTGCCTTCAGAGCTGGGGACAAGTTGGGCCTAAGGACAGCCAGGGCCAACCTGTTATGAGGAACCAGAGGCTAAGAGACAGTACTCCAGGAGAACCGCTGTCCGCTTCAAGGACAGCAGAGACTCCAGGAATCTATGGTTAGGTATTCAGACCATCACAGACTATAAGCTCACCCCAAAGACCTGCAACAACTCCCCCTCTCTGCTAAATCAGCTGAACAACTTCTTCGCTCGCTTTGAGGCAGACAACATTCCAGCATAGAAGATCCCACCGCCTTGTGACGTCCAGGTGCTGTCACTACTTTTGGACAGCGTGAGGCGAACGCTCAGAAGGATCAACGCAAGGAAAGCCCCTGGGCCCAATGATATTCCTGGTCGGGTCCTGACTGTGCTGAGAAGCTCACGGATGTCTTCACGGACATCTTCAACATCTCGCTGAGACAAACTGTTGTCCAGACGTGCCTCAAAGCCACCACCATCATCCCAGTCCTGAAGAAGTCGTCTCCCTCCTCCTACAATGACTACTGCCTGGTCGCACTCACTCCCATCATTATGAAGTGCTTTGAGTGGCTAGTCATGGACCACATCAAATGTGAACCCCCCCCCCCCCCCCCCCCCGCACTGGACCCCTACCGGTTTGCATATCGGTCCAACTGCTGTCCACTGCCCTCCACTCAGCCCTAACTCACCTGGAGACCAAGGACTCACACGTCATAATGCTGTTCATCGACTTCAGCTCAGCATTCAATACAATCATTCCCCAGCAGCTCATCCACAAACTAGTCCAGCTGGGACTCAACACCTCCCTGTGCAACTGGCTGCTGGACTATCTGACGGGGAGACCACGGGCAGTTCGGGTCGGCAGCAACACCTCCAGCACCATCACGCTGAACACAGGAGCCCCCCAAGGATGTGTGCTGAGCCCCCTCCTCTTTACTCTGCTGACCCACGACTGCACACCTACATCCAGTTCCAACCTCTGTCAAGTTCGCAGACGACAACTGTGGTGGGTTTCAACAACAACAACGATGAGACAAGCTACAGGAGTGAGGTGAGCCTCTTGGCCACGTGGTGCACGGACAACAATCTCCACCTGAACATGGAGAAGACAAAGGAGATTGTCATGGACATCAGGAGAGAGCCCACTCAGCATGCTCCACTAACCATCAATGGCACTGAAGTGGAGTGGGTGAGCAGTACAAAGTTCCCGGGTGTACACATCTCCCAAGACCTGTCCTGGAACATCAACACCACATCTCTGACCAAAAAAGCCATCGAGCTTATTTTTAAAGTTTGTAAATATCACTTTCTTTCCCCCTAGTTTTGTTCCTATATATGAAAAAAAATGTCAAAATATCAGCTTCTTTGGTGAACATTTACTGGTAGCTCAACTGCATTGAAGTTTTCCAGAAATCAGTTTATACAAGCTTTTCATACGGAATTGATAATGTACAAATGTAATATTTACACTGCAGTATTCTGTAAACTGCTGAACACTGTGACCCATAACTTCATCACATATCAAAGGCAAAAAGTTGCTGACATCAGAAATGATGCAACACAGAGTCTGAGACATGTATATCGTATGTTTGTTTTAACATGTAGTAAGCCATCCATCCATTTTCTTCCGCTTTATCTGGAGTCGGGTCGCGGGGGCAGCAGCTCAAGCAAAGCCGCCCAGACCTCCCGATCTACACACACCTCCTCCGGGGGAACCCCAAGGCGTTCCCAAGCCAGCCGAGAGATGTAGTCCCTCCAGCGTGTCCTGGGTCTTCCCCGGGGCCTCCTCCCAATGGGACGTGCCCGGAACACCTCTCCAGCAAGGCGTCCAGGGGGCATCCGGAAAAGACTGACTGCAGTAGCAAAACAATACATGTACTATTAACTCTTGTTCACGGTTATTAGTTTGGTTGTGGTTTTTAATGTTCAGTACATATAGTGAGACATGGCAGCAACAACTAGATCTCAAACACAAGTCTATCTTATTGACAGTACTGTGACTGAATTAACTGGCAGCAAACTGCCGTCTCTGCGCATGGCTCTTGGTTTCTTTTTACATCATGTGGATATGCGCAAAACTATCAGACAGTCATCAGCTGCTATAGTAGAAGAGATAGCAAAATTTTGGCACAAAGCAAGAATACCAATAATTGATGTATGAAACTGTCAAACTAAATTAGAACGATTATTTGAAGAATGGCGTTTGCTTAAAAAGAATAAAGGCAGGAAGTCTGCTCGCTGGCTCTCAAAGGTCATTTACAGCCTGAAGATCTGGATGTTTCGAGGCCAG
This sequence comes from Thalassophryne amazonica, assembly GCF_902500255.1. NCBI lineage: Eukaryota > Metazoa > Chordata > Actinopteri > Batrachoidiformes > Batrachoididae > Thalassophryne > Thalassophryne amazonica. The sequence goes on from NC_047119.1 coordinate 68,584,501, forward strand.
TTTCGTCTCACAAAGAAAGAGGAGAAGGGTCTACAAGATGTGTGCATGTTTGCGGCATGTGTATACCTGAAGGCTTGGACTATGGCTCCTCTAGCAGGAAGTGCACCTTATAGTGACTTTCTACTGCTGAAATCATTTCTTGCTTATGCTGAAATCAATCCAGCGATATCAAAGGCTGCGTCGCTCAAGTTATCCAATCACTTATGGTACCTGTCACCTCAGCTAGTTGGATTAGCCTTTGACAGCAGGGTAACTTCAGCAACCATGAGACAGATGGCAAATGCCATAAAATGTGAGGCGGTTCAGCAGGACCATACCAAACGTGTAACTGTGGACCTGCAAACATTCATGGAAAAGAATTTTGAAGATTTCTTCTCGAAAAAGTCCATGACCTTGTTTGAACAGATGGAAATACCACATGTATTTCTGACTGCGGACCCAGACTTGTGGGAGTCACAGGAGGACTACCAGCAAGCAGCAGAGACAGTTTGTGCCTTGAGTGTGGTGAATGACCATGCAGAGCGTGGGGTGGCTCTCATTCAAGAACTCAGTGGTCTTATAACCAAAGATGAGTCACAGCTTCAGTTTTTATTGCAAATGGTTGAGCAGCACAGGCGGGCTTATCCTGACAGCAAGAAAGAGACACTGACAAGACTGCCAAGTCCATCTGTGTAGATTTTTACAGTGTGGATTCTGCAAAAAGACTCTTAATGTTACTATTGTAGTATTGTCCTGAACTGTTGTAGATGTGAACTATAGTGTTTAGTGTTTACTTGTAATTAAAAAAATATTTGAGTTGAAATATTATAATTGCCATACAAGGTAACTGGCTGTTAACCTTAAATTTTTGTATTATAAAAATATCTTGCGTTTTTTAAATATCAGAATAATTTGCTATTTTTGAGGCCACTGGGCTACCTCTAAATATAACAGTAAGAGGCTGAAACTTTTTTCCAATGTTTTTAGATAAGGAGAAAAACGTTTAGAGAGTAAGACTTCAGAAAATCACAATTTTAATTTTTTTGGCCATTTAAGCTCCACCCTACCTAACAGCAATACAGAATTAAAAACAGAAGTAAAAGAATAAAACAGATAAAATAAAAACTATTCATAAGAAAGAAAATAAAAATAGGTTTTAAGTCAACTCAAAAATGTCTGTGGACTCCGACTGCCTCACGGTTGCAGGAAGACCGTTCCACAGAACGGGTGCACGATAAGAAAAAGCTCTTTGACCCACTGACACAGAAAACCTGTAAAGCCTACTTTTAGTACACAAAAAAAAATTCACAAGAGTTCAATCAATCAATCAATCAATCAATTTTTTTTTTTTTATATAGCGCCAAATCACAACAAACAGTTGCCCCAAGGCGCCTTAAATTGTAAGGCAAGGCCATACAATAATTATGTAAAACCCCAACGGTCAAAACGACCCCCTGTGAGCAAGCACTTGGCTACAGTGGGAAGGAAAAACTCCCTTTTA